>NW_012106030.1:5881400-6001580 GCF_000951045.1 Mandrillus leucophaeus | reverse complement strand
CTTCTAAAACTTTGACCCCATACCAATTAAGTTAAAATCTGTTTTCAGGCTGAACTAAGCATTGTTTTTTGTTTTTTTGTTCTTAAAACTACTCAGATAATTTTAGTGGTTTTTCCAGATTTGAGAACCACAGTCACATCTTAAATTTTCTTGTGCTCTTGTTTCTTTTCCCTACGGTTATGAGAGAGAGAGAGAAAAAGGGCAGGGGGAAGAAGGGAGGGAGAGAGAGAGAGAGACAGACAGACAGAGGTTGGCAGTGTTAGAAAGAACCTTTCTTTAATGGTGTTTCTTGATCCTCTCTTCCATTTCTTTTTTCCCCATATTACTAGCTCTTCGTGGCAACCAGGGTGTTTTAGAGCAAATTTCCAGAGCAGTGCACAGGAAAGATACCTCTGCCCTTACTAGGAACTAGGCCTCCCACAAGACATCAATCAGTTCAACATTAGAGCAAACATTTAGGATGGTGCGAACCATTTCCTAAAAATCTTTGTCGTTGTTGTGTTATATAGGAAATGACATATGCACAGCTTTTCTGAGTTCACCCATGTATTGCTTTCCCAGTCAAACTGTACACTGGAACATAGTTTTGAGACATCATTCCAGGATAATCTTAAATCTGTCCTTTTAAAAGAAATTCTAAATTATCCTTTAATATTAGTAATGGACGACCTATAACATACAAATGGTTTGAGCCATAACAGTATCTTTGAGAAAGTTAAGTTACAGAAACACAGATGGAACACAAACTTTTGGGAGTTCAGGGCTCTCTGTAAGACTTATTAGAATACTGTTCACTGAAGTTTGTTCTGGCTTCCGAGAAAACCTCCTCTTCCACCTTGCTCTAACCTCACATCTACATAGAAAAATCTCTAAAACAAACCTCAATTTTTATTCTTTATAAGAGTTGAACAACAATGTACAACTCAAAAGATAACTCATTTGAACAGTTATATTAATTTATCAGTATAATGGAATTTTGTACCACCATTGAAACAGTACTTATAAAAGCAATGCAAAAATGTGGAATATCTGATAATAAATAAGGGTGGAAGCACAAATAAAAATAGCCTGCACAACTATTTAATGTCTGTGTGCTTCTGAATAGTAATTAGAAGAAAACATATGGAAGTGAAAATTATTTCAAATTTTAAAATCTTGAAACAGAAAGCAATATTTAAAATGTATCTACCACCCCCACCCCATGCATATGTTCTAGAAATGTCTTGTTTCCAGGGTCCTAGATTTTTGGCTTACTGTCAGTTTTTAGGACTGGCTTCTTTTAGAAATAACTGTTTTTTTCCTTCCTGCGTATTAAGATCTGAAAATTTATCATGTTTGTCTTTTGTTTCTTTATATCCAACTTATAATTCTAGAAATAGTTAGAAAACTGGGTATCTTTGACTTTGCTTTGAACTATTTTGTAGCATTACACGGTTTCCCTGTCGTGCTTCTAATAACTATCCTTTTAGTGAAATGATCCATTTACTATGCCATGCTTCTAAGAGAAATTGGTGAAAATTTCCACATTTTCTTTGTACTCCTTTTGTTGGATAATGCCCATTAATGTAGTAGGGTTTCAAACAGCCAGTTAGTTGCAGGGAGTGTATAGCACTCTCGTGGCAGTAAAGGTATCAACAGCAAAAAGTCAGCAAAGAGATTAAAAAAGAAAAAAACCTGATTGCTGTTTACCTCAGTTACTAGTGATATTGGTGAGGATAGTCCTTTTGTTTTGGATGTACTATTAAACTTTTCTTAGAAGTTCTTTGGAATGGGTTGCCCATTTCATTGCATCTTCAGTCTTGGCTTTTAGCTTTGGCCAAGTCTACAATTTGTCTACATTTTGTGTTTATGTGATCACCTTGGCACCATCAGACAGCTGCTTTTCCATTCCCTGGAGATCCAAACTCAATTTTTGTGGTGAAGTTCAGTAATGTGTCTTGCGCCCTACCTTTCTAAGTCTGATTTTATTAGTAGATCAGAATGTCACAGTTCTCAGATGCAGTACTGGATAAAGATATAAATTATATTTGGACAGGTTAGAAACCGACAAGAGTAGGTAGCTAAGATACATGGAATAGAGATGAACATTGGCTTTTTCCATGTGAAAGATAACTCAGTCTGCATATTTCTGTAAGATTTCTTAGTATAGCTATTTGTGTTTGTCTCTAAGGTAAGAACATTCTCTTTCCATGGTCTCTTGGCCTCCTGTGAAATCTATTGGTTTATCTTGGCTTGAATTGCTTTCGTTTTATTCTTCAGGCTTCAGAATAGTCTCACCCTAAACCTTCTTACTCTGTAAATTGTCTTACTTCCTCGTTAAGTGCAGAATCCAAGTGTTTTTGTTTGTTTGTTTCTCCCAAATTTGAGTCACCAAGTGCCTTTGGCCACTCAGGCTGCTAAAACAAAATGCCATATGCTGAGTGGCTTCTAAATAACAAATTTTTTATAGTTCTGAAGGCTGGGAGGTCCAAGATCAAGGCACCAGCCAATTCAGTGCCCTGTGAGGGCCTGCTTCTTGGTTCATAGACGGCTGTTTGGTGTAAAGGACAAAGGAGCTCCCATTCATGTAAGCTCTGCCCTCATGGGCTAAGCACCTCCCTTCTAATACCATAACATTGAGAGTTAGTGATGAAGGAGTAAAAAAGAAATTAGGCAGATATTGAAGGCACAGAAGTCCTTGTTAAGGCTTTCCTTTTAATGAAAAGCAGCCCTCAAATCTCTTTTCTTTTCTAACAAAGAGTAGCCTATAAAATTGAGCTGCACACATAGACAAGCTGGAAGCTTACATGGGTGAATGTTGGCAGAAAAATTCTACCTGGGACTAGGCATGTCAAAAATGGTGGCTCCATCTTTTTGCCAGGCACGTGTACAGTAAGGAGCAGACAAGAGGGCCTTGATCAAGTGGATAGCCCATTTGCATAATAAGATTAGGGTGGGGTGCCAGCCTTCCCCGCATGCTGTGTGAACATCACACTTGATCAAACCAATCTGTGATCCCTATGTAAATCAGACACAGCATCTTCAAGCCTGCCTATAATATCTGGTGAATTTGCCACAGGCTGGTCATTTCTCTCCGAAGCCCCCCTCTCTCATTAGAGAGAGAGCTTTTCTCCTCTTTCTTCTGCCTATTAAACCTCCACTCCTAAACTCCTCATGTGTGTGTCCATGTTATAAATTTTCTTGGCATGAGATGACTTACCTCAGGTAAGTCTTCATTACCCCAGACAATGAAGCCATTTCATTAGGATTTCAGCATATGCATTCTGGGGGTACACAAACATTCCATCTACAATACTCAGCAATTTTTAGTACAAAGAGGTTCATCAGGATAGCAATTACCCCTTTTGTTTGGGGTTGGTTATGGAAAAGAGTCATCAAATTATAAAAAGGCAAGAAAGAACTAATAATAATGACAGAAAAAAAATGTTCCTAAATGCCTAAACTAACTGCAGGAGTTACTTAGTGAGACATACTATGGAAATATGTCCAAGGAGCATGGAGTTGACATTGAGAGGGATATAACTAGGCTCCTGGGCCCCCCTCATAGAGACATGACACAGTTAAGCATTTATAGACATTTATAAGCATTGTACTCTGTGGGCAAATATTATGAACTCTATTATTACAATAAGAGTAAGACTAGGAAAGTTTGCTTTATGAGCATGGATAAAGGCCTTGGGTATATATGGATCTGTATACTTCCTAAGAAAATAGGCAAAGGCTCGAGTACATATTATTCTTTTGGAAATCCCAGGTGAATTGCAACTGTGAATACGGTTGGTTTGATGCATTTTTAAATGTCTTAAAGTTTTTGTTAGAAGGTGCAAAGGGGGCTAAAATAACCTAGACAGTGATCAGAAGACTTTCTATATTTCATGTATAGCTGGAAATGGATAGTAGCAGGATGTGGTAAAAATTTGATCTTGGCAAACTTTACATACTTTGTGTGATTGATCTTTCTCACCACCGGAAGTTTACATATGTCCTTTAATTATATTGAATTTCAGTGTCCTGGACAATCTAGGTATATGAAGTCTGAAGATTTATATTTTTGGGGGATTAGAGTCCTTCTTTGCCCCTGGGGAACCCTCAGGTTGTCTGTGTACAGGTATGGGGTCAAGACTGGTTTTATTTCTAACCCAGAAGAATCAGCACACTACGGTGGAAATAGTTGGCTTACAAATTAGGAGACTTTGATTCTAGGGTTAGTTTTGCTTATATCCTTGGGCAAATCACTTCTACCCTTATGCCTCAGTTTTTTGGAATGTATGATAAGTGACATAAATTTGAGAAGTCTTCCTACTGTAGTCCTCTGAGATTATCATATGAGAAATAAAATGGGGGATGTTGCCTTTCTATTGGCTGTCTATTGCTGTTATCTTTCTTTTTAGAATTTTAGATCTATTCTGTGAGCTATCAAAGTGATAATCTTGTTAGCAAGTGGAGACTTGACACCCTTTGAATAATTTAAATGGCCACTTGCAAGCCACAGCTTCTGACTTGGGAGTGTGTGGATGGTGGGGCTAGGCCAGGGATTAGTATAATCTTAAATGATCTTCATCTTAATGGCCCTGGGCAGACTGCTTTGTAGCTTTCCTCATTTTTCACTTGAAGATCTCTGATTCACTCAGGTTCATCTCACTAGTTGCTATATGTCAAGGGTTCTCATGGGTCCCCGAGCTGCCAAGGAAGTGTTGCCTGCTTAGACTGAGGAAGCTCTAAGTATAACTTATTCTGCTATTATGATACAATGGAGATGACCTGAGTAATGTAAACTTTTAAGCCTTTAAAAAGGAAAAATGGAAACAGATGACATCCTGTTTATACATGTACCTATTACTGTTACAGGTTTTTGTATGAATAAAATGCAAATACCCAGGCATATAGAAGCAGGCTTTGAAACCTGCATGTCAAACATCCTGTTTCTTCACAATATCTTGATAACTCTTATAAAATCTTGACTAAGAGGGCTTTAATGAATGAAAGAAAAAGCAAGATATTAATAGAACTTGGAGGGAGATAAGAGATAGGAGTTCTCAACAGAGAAGATTGGTGTGGGCATCACTGCTAGCTAACCTGGACCCAGGAACCAACCACTGGGACAATTTCTGCTTGTGTTATTGTTGTTATACAGTAAGACTGCAATGGCTATTTGTAAACAGGCAATAGGTAGTTTCACTTATTTCAATATCCTCTTTTATGATTCTTAAAGGACTCCTTGACCTGCTCTTACAGAGTACTTTTAAAAATGTTAAGTCTTGTATCCAAATTTACATCTCATCATGGGTCTTTGTCTGGTTCACCTTTGTGTTCATTTAGCACAGAATCTCTGCTAAAGGGCTTTTTACATAGTCTCATAGTTCTGGAATCTAAAGGTCTTTTTACATAGTCCCGTTCATTCTTTTTCATTCTTTTTTCTCTAATCTTGTCTGCCTGCCCTATTCCAGCAAGATAGTCTTCAAGCTCTGATATTCTTTCTTCCACTTGGTCAACTTAGCTATTGATACTTGTGTTGACACATGGGTAGGAAGAATCCATATTGTGAAAATGGCCATAGTGCCAAAGCAATTTATAGATTCAATGCTTATTCCCACTAAACTACTATTGACATTATTCACAGAATTAGAAACATTTTTAAAAATATTTTAAAATTCATATGGAACCAATAAAGAACTCTGAGAGCCAAGACAATCCTAAGCAAAAATAACAAAGCTGGAGGCATCACGCTACACAACTTCAAGCTCTACAAGGCTACAGTAACCAAAACAGCACGGTACTGGTACAAAAACAGGCACATAGACCAATGGAACAGAATAGAGAACTCAGAAATAAAGCTGCACATTTACAACCATCTGAATTTCGACAAACCAAAGCAATGGGGAAAGCATTTCCTGTTTAATAAATGGTGCTGGGAGAACTGCTAGCCATATGCAGAAAATTGCAACTGGATCTCTTCCTTGTATCTTACGTAAAAATTAACTCAAGATGGATTAAAGACTTAAATGTAAAACCCAAAACTATAAATTATGTAAAAGTATAAATTACAAAAACCCTAGTAGAAAATCTAGGCAATACCATTCAGGACATATAGGTACTGGCAAAGATTTTATGATGAAATCACCAAAAGCAATTGCAACAAAAGGAAAAATTGATAAATGGGATCTAGTTTAACTAAAGCGCTTCTGCACAGCAAAAGAAACTATCATCAAAGCGAACAATCTACAGAATGGGAGAAGATTTTTGCAATCTCTCCATCTGACAAAGATCTAATTTCCAGAATCTACAAGGAACTTAAGTAAATTTACAAGAAAACCATTAAAAAGTGGGCAACGCATATGAACAGATACTTCTCAAAAGACATACATTCGGCCAACAAACACGAAAAAAAGCTCAACAAAACTGGTCATCGAAGAAATGCAAATGAAAACCACAATGAGATATCATCTCACATCAGAATGGCGATTATTTAAAAAGTCAAGAAACAACAGATGTTGGTGAGGTTGCTGAGAAATAGGAACACTTTTACCCGGTTGATGGGAATGCAAATTAGTTCAACCATTGTAGAAGACAGTGTGGTGATTCCTCAAAGACTTAGAACCAGAAATATTATTTGACCCAGCATTTCCATTACTGGGTATATAGCCAAAGGAATAGAAATCATTCTCTTATAAAGATGATGCATTCTATTATAAAGATACATGGATGTGTATGTTGATTGCAGCACTATTCACAATAGTAAAGACATGGGATTAACCCAAATGCTCGTCAATGATAGACTAGATAAAGAAAATGTGGTACATATACACTATGAAATACTATGCAGCCATAAAAAGGAATGAGATCATGTCCTTTGTAGGGACATGGATGAAGTTGGAAGCTATTATCCTCAGGAAACATATGCAAAAACAAAACCAAACACCGCATGTTCTCACTTATAAGTGGGAGCTGAGCAATGAAAACACATGGACACAGGGAGAGGAGCAACAGACACTGGGGCCTGTGAGAAAAAGGGCAGAGAGGAGAGCATCAGGAAAAACAGCTAATGCATGCTGGGCTTAATACCTAGGTGACGGGTTGATAGGTGCAGCAAAATACCGTGGCACACACATTTACCTATGTAACAAACCTGCATGTCCAGCACATGTAACCCGAAACTTAAAATAATCTCTTCTGAAGTCTAACTTGGTCACATTTTTCAATCCTATTGTTGATTATCAGGCTTCAGATAAAATATTGAGATTTGACAGTTAAAATGGAGGAAAAAAAGATTGTGTGTACATATACATATACACAGAAAGAGGAAGAGAGTAACACAGCAGTCTTGGTGTGATAAACGGCTGCTAACAAGCATGAACATTCACTACCATTTCAATGCAAATGTGGAATTTGACATTCTCCAGGGGTCCGTGACGAAGTGGATTCATTAAAATTCTAGGAGAATAGTAATCTTTATCTTAG
This sequence comes from Mandrillus leucophaeus, assembly GCF_000951045.1. Taxonomy (NCBI): domain Eukaryota; kingdom Metazoa; phylum Chordata; class Mammalia; order Primates; family Cercopithecidae; genus Mandrillus; species Mandrillus leucophaeus. The sequence continues at coordinate 5,994,122 of NW_012106030.1, read as the reverse complement.
AATCTCTTGGTTGAAAAAGTTCTTCTCTTTTCAGTTTTATCTTTATTCTATCTGTCATTTGTAAGTTGATTGTTTTGTACATAAGTGTTCTGAAAAGTCATATCTACTAGTCTTTCACTATGTTGTTGAAAGATGACTAAGACTTAAAGGCATCGTGTCCTGTTCTCTGCACACAAGTACACTGTTTTTCAGAATGTGACAGGCAAAAAAGGAACATGTGAAACCTAAAATTTGGCTCATGAGTCATTCCTTGTCCTCTGAGTAGAAATAGGCTGCAAGGTCTGTTAAACTGTTACTTGCCAAGTCAGGTCAGAGCAAACTTATGGGGCTCCCAACTCTGTTTTGGCATAGCAGAGTGTCTTCTTCAAAACAGGGGAATTTGAACTGCACTGTCTTCACTTGACATATTACACACTAACCTCTTGCAGCTCATGGGTACATGGAAAATATTCTTCATTCACTTGGAAAATGTGCTGTTGGAATATGACATTCTACCATGAAGGGAGGGGCATGGAATTTATTCTTTGAAACCATAGTAATTTACTTTGGTAAATAGCCATATGAATTCATTTATTTATGAGCTTGAGAAATGGAGAACCTCTTGAGAAATTAGGTGTAGGGGGGTTAATTTGCATAATAAATATCTCTTAGAGATTGATTACTGGAGATTCAAGAATGTTCAGTTGCAAACATCCAGCAATACTAGACAGAAAAGGAATGGATCAAGGCCACTGAGGCAGTTGGAACAAGTATGAGGAATAGCCAGGACCATCAGAAAAAGAATGATCTTTTGTTTAAAGGAGTTCTGTTCTGATCAAGGATGACACCTGTGACAATGTCAGGGACAGGCACTTTAGTTAGAAACATTGAAAATGTTCTTGCAAAAAAGGGAAGCAAAGTCAAAGTTGCTGGGCTTTTGAGGGGGGGAAAAAACCACACAAGGGTGTGGCTTGTAGGTAGGAGATGATGCACTGTGATATGAGTTATTTTCAGTTTGTTTTGCTGGACTCCTAATAGACTATCTTAATCTGAAATCTATGTGTTCTGGGAAGTTGTTTGTGATATCTGTACTTTGTCCTCTCTGGAATTTCTGATGGACAGATATTCAATCTTCCCTATTGATGTACTAATATGTTCTTTGGTTTTTTTTCTCTTGCATCTACAAGATGGTTCAATTCTATTTTCCAAACTTTCTATTGGGTCTTTTGTTTCAGCAGCTGTTTTCTTTTTTTCTATTTTATTTCCAAGAACTCTTTCTCAGTTTTTGATTGTGACTCTCAATTATCGCCTGGTTGCAATATCTTATCTGTGTGATTGTATTAATCTTAGGTATTTTGGAGTTCCCCTCTGCTTTCCATTGTTGCTCCATTTATTTCCTTGAGTCTCCTTTGTTCAGTTTATCTGATTTTGTCTTCTGTCTTCCATGTTGGAGATTGTCTTCAAATATATGCTCCTCCTTGGTAGTTTTTAAGTGTGTTTCAGAGACTTACTTATTAAAATCTACCTTGGTAAACATAAGAAAATAAACTTCATGTCTCTGTGTATATTCAAGTTAATTACATAGGTATGTTATGGAGTATTTATATAATTTATAAGCAATATACAATATTTTGTTACACATAACATGTTATAGCATGCAATTGTAAATAATAGTAGATTTTAGTATCTACTATCTATAGCATAGTATCTACTATAATAATAGTAGATAGATTAGTTTTCTATACCTGCATAACAAATGACCATAAACTTAGTGGTTTAAAACAACATCCGCTATTTAGCTCACAGGTCTACAGGTCAGAAGTCCAAGCAGGCTTAGCTGGGTACTCTCCTAAGGGTCTCACAAAGCTAAAATTATGGTGTTGGCCCGTCTCTTACCTGGAGACTCTGGGGAAGAGTGCCTCCAAGTTGACTGAGGTTGTTGGAAATTACAGTTCTGAGGTTCCTGGTCCTCACTATCTTCAATGCCAGCAATGGCACATCAAATCCTCCTATGCCTTGAATCTTTATGACTTTGTTTTTTTTTTTTTTTTTTCCTTTTGCTACCAGCTGGAGAAACTTTCTGCTTTTAAAGGGCTGATGTGATTTTCATGTGCTGCATCTGGATATTTCCTTTTTACCATATGATGTAACAACTAGGGTAGTGATATCTCATTGTATTCACAGGTTCCATCCACACTCAAAGGAGGTCATTCTTAGAATTCTGCCTACTACATTTGCCAAAGTAGTGGAAACACAGCCAGTCATGCTGTTTCACAGGAAGGAAGATCTCAGGGAGTAAGAAGTCCTTAATCAGACTCTTAACTAACCTCATTAGTCCTGCCTCTCTAGACCACTTATAGTGGTGGCTGGTGCCATTGATTCCTACTTCTTGAGTTCTGCCATCTGAATCAGAAATCACTCTTTAGCCAATTAGGGTGCACATTTCTTTGCTCAGTCATCTGTGTGCTTTCCATCTTCTGAAGATGTGTTGACTTCTCTTGCCTGAAGTTTATCTCCTCTATTGTTGTTCTTATGTGTTTCTGTCTGGTATGGTTTGAGTGTATGTATCCCACTAAACTTCCTATGTTGAAACTTAACCCCCAAAGTGATAGTATTAAGAGGTGTGGCCCTTGGGAAATGATGAGGCTGTGAGGGTTCTGCTCTGATAAATGAGTGTCATTAAAGGGCTGGAGTGGCGGAGTTTGCCCCTTCCTTCCATTCCTTCCACCATGTGGAAAGTACCGTCTTAGAAGCAGAAAGTGAGCCTGCCCCAGAGAGTGAATCTGCTGGTGCCTTTGCCTTGGACTTCCTGACTTCCAGAATGGTGAGAAATAAAATTCTGTTTATAAATTACCTGGTTTGGTATTTTGTTATAGCAGCATGAATGGACTGAAATACTACCAGTCTATTATTTTGCTATCCTTCAACTTTACTGCCATCTGTATGACACCTTTTTTCCAGATCAGCATTTTTTTCTGTTAAAAAAATTTACAATTTTATGACACCACAAAACTGAATTGAATTAGGTAAAAACTGACATTGAAATCAGAGATCCAAGGTTTCTGATTCCTTTCATAACATCGTGACTCCTCTCACCGGCTCATGAGTTTCATGAACTTTCCTTTGAAAAGACAGCTTTCTTTAAAACATTAAAATGTGTTATCTGGAAAGTGAGATATTTATTAAATTATTGAGGTAATTGTAATGATATACCAAGAAGATACATGTTTGATAACATCTCAAAGTGTTGGCTTTATTTTTATGTGGGTGGTATTCTGTCAGTATTTTTTAAAGCCTTGTTTAAAATTTTTTCTTTTTTTAAAACATTGCTTTTAGTTGGTAACAGATGAAATATTAAATAAATATGCAAACCTCAAAGGCATTCATAGCCTTACTGTAGTATTGTTTTATTGATGTGTTCTTTGATGTCCCTCATGATTTTTCAAATACTTCACACATTTTCTAAGATAAATCCTCAAGACTGAAGCAGTAGCCTGGCAGAGGCCAGAGCAGCAAGGTGCATACTTGCTTTTTTCCTTTTAGCAAAACGAACTGATTTAAATCTGATCTGGTACTTTGAAGAATTTTGTCATTAAAATATAGTCCCATTAGTCCTAATTTAGAGATAGTCTAAGCCGTTGCTTGAGTAATACATCTGTTCCTGGGTAAATGATGCATGCTTATTTACTAATTGGTATAATAATCATAAAACATAGCTGATTTTTTTTCTCACCCATTAGTTTTGTAAGCCATTATCCACTGATAAGTTATAGGAAGAAAGCCAAAACACCACATAAAAGACATGAAAACCCTCATAGGATCAGGAAGATACTAATATTTAAGGAAAATAGTACTTATTTTAATTGCATCATTTTAAAGATAAGTTTTTTAACATCCTTAAGAGACTCTAGGATCAGAACTGACCCCTGAAGATTAGTAAATATAATTGATTGATACATATACAATTACAATAATTCATGAATTTTGATCACTTACTGATGACTTACCTGGATTAAAACAGGGTTTCATGTTTTCATATGAATTGGTTGCAATCTATATGGAAAATTATGGGTATTATACAATTTCTGGTAGGTTGTTTTCTTTCCTTCTGGAAATCTGCTAAATTAACTCATTGAGATGCTTAACTTCTGAAAGCCTTGGTTGTCTTATCTGTGAAATGAAACCATAGAGTAATGCTATATAAGGAAATACATATATAGTATTTAGAATTTTTATTGGTATTAGTGTGATATAAGCATTAAAAATAATACACAGTATTTTCTTTTAACTTTTCTCTCTATTACGAGATCTTTGTGGAAATTCCTTTGTTAGAGTATAATGTGAAGATGTGGAGAATCACTCCCTTTATTTTTCAATATATACAGTTGAACATTGAAAATTGTGGGGGTTAAGGATGCTGATCCGTCAAATGGTAAAAAATTTGTATGTAAGTTTTGACTCCCGCAAAACTTAACTACTAAGTCTATTGTTGACTGGAGGCCTTATTGGTGAAATAAACAGTTAACACATTTTATGTGTTCTATGTATTATATGCTATATTACAGTAAAGTAAGCCAGAGAAAAAATGTTATTAAGGAAATCATAAGGGAGAGAACCTATATTTTCTATCCATTAAATAGAAGTGGGTTTTCAAGTTTTTCATCCTTGTCATCTTCATATTGAGTAGGAAGAGGAAGAGAAGACATCAGTCTTGCTGTCCCCCAAGGGTGGCAGAGGTGGAAGAAAATCTGCATATAAGTAAAACTGCCCAATTAAAGTATGTGGTGTTAGAGGGTCAACTATAGAGTGTTGGTGTTGTGTCCAAGAACTATGGAAAAACAGAAATGGACACACCCTAGCAGTGCATAAAACCAAGCCTTACAGGATCATATGCAGGTAGATGTGTAATAATTTCCCTGCCAGAATACCCTTTCAAATAAGACAGCAAAATCTAGAGTCCAGAGCATAAGAAAATATGTATGTGAAGAAACAGAAAAATGTGACCCATAAGGAAAAAGTCAATAGGAACAAACACAGATATTGAAATTATCAGAAAAGCTTTAAAATGGTGGTTTAAAACAGTGTATACTCAAAGGCTTAAATTAAAAAATGATGAGCATAATTGAATGAACAGATCGAACATATAAAATGGAATTCTAGGCTGGGCACGGTGGCTCAAGCCTGTAATCCCAGCACTTTGGGAGGCCGAGACGGGTGGATCACGAGGTCGATCCTGGCTAACACAGTGAAACCCCATCTCTACTAAAAAATACAAAAAAAAAAAAAAATTAGCTGGGCGAAGTGGCGGGTGCTTGTAGTCCCAGCTACTCGGGAGGCTGAGGCAGGAGAATGGCGTGAACCCGGGAGGCAGAGCTTGCAGTGAGCTGAGATCCGGCCACTGCACTCCAGCCTGGGCGACAGAGCGAGACTCCGTCTCAAAAAAAAATAAAATAAAATAAATAAAAATAAAATGGAATTCTAGGACTAAATTTAAATGTTTAAGATGAAAAATTTGAACAAAGGAAAAATGCAATGAATAGAAAAGTTACAAACAGTAAATATTAATCCAATTATATCAACAAGTTCTTTAAAGGTAAATGGTATACATACATCAATTAAAGACATATTACAATGGTAGTTACAGACAATGATAATAACATGACCCAATTATATGGTGTTTACAAGAAACATATTAAATACAAAGATTCAGATAGTTAAAAGTAAAGGAAGGGGAAAAGATGCTATGCCAACACTAATCAAGAGAAAGTGGAATTACCTATATTAATTTCAGACAAAGCCTTTAGAATTTGGGATATTATGGATAAACAGATACATGACAATATAGGGATAAATTATCCAAAAAGACATAAAAATCCTTAATGTGTATGCACCTAATGAGAGTGTCAAAATATATGAGGCAAAAACTGAATAAAGTTAAAGAATAGATAAATCCACTATTATAGTGAAGACTTCAGTGCCCCTCTGCAGGTAATTGGCTAATCAAGGAGGCAAAAATAAGAACAGAGATGATATGAATAGTATTTTCAATAAGTAAGACCAAATTCTGAGCCAGAACTATTTGAAAATTAGATATACTTTGAAATAAGTCATGCATCAAAGAAGGAATCCCAAGAAAAATGTAAAAACATTATGAACTAAATTAAAATGAGAATGCTTATTAAAAGATTGATAGGATGTTATGAAATCAGTGCTTAGAGAGCATTAAAATGCCTAGAAATTTAATTGCTTAAATGAAATGAAAAGACTTCCCAAGAGTCTCAAACTATCAATACTCATACAGGAGAAGTAGAGAAATAGATAACTTGAATATCTCTTCATCAGTTAGAGAAATCAAATCAATAATTAATAAATTTGCAAGAAGGAAATTACAAGGACTAGACGGCTTCATGGGCAAAGTGCACCAACCATTTAAAGGAGAAATACCAATTCTCCACAGGCTCTTCCAGAAAATGGAAGGAATGAAGCCAGCATTGCTCTACTACCAAAACAAGACAAAAAAATGTAAGTGTTGGGGTGATCGGATCCAACACCAGGTCGTGGGGGTGACAAAGTCTGCTGGAGTCAAAGGAATGAGGAAAAAGTTTGAGAGAGAAGCAGGACCAGGGGGCCATCGCTAGTGTGTGGAGGCTGTGAAGGCCCCAACCTCTGGAAGCCCAGACTATTTATTGGTGCTCAAACGAAGAAACAGGTGGTGAAAATGTGGGGTGGAAAGGGTTGCATTAAGCACATGATTTACAGCTGTGATGGTTTAGCATATACTCTATTACTTGAGATAATGGAGAGCAGGTTCTTTTAACTCAAGATACAATCGAACCTGGGGGAGCAAGGAGCCAGCAAGTCTAGACACATTCCAAAGCCACAAGCCCTGGATTCTATCCAAGCCACGAGGGGTTTTATGCCCTGGGCTTAGGTTATGGTGCATCAGGGTAGTCTTCCACCCTTCAGCACAGTTTGGTGTTCCAAAGGCCACAAGGGATTTTAGACCCTGGACATGTTCCAAGACTCTTTTACATTATGTCAGACATGCAAGTCCTGCCTCAGCTTCTCCCAACACTCAGCTTTTCCCAACAAGGAAGGCTGTGAATTAATATATCCAATGAGCATAGATATAAAAAAAATTAGCATAATATTAGCAAATTAATGCTAATAATATATTAAAATATATGCCACTAGTAAGTGATATTTCAGGCAAGCATGGTTGGGTTGGGTCAATATTTAAAAATCAATATTATCTGCCAATGTACAGGCTAAAGAAAAATCATAGGGTCATATGTTTAACATGGAGCATTGACAAAATGCAACACACATTCATGATCTAGAAATCCAGCAAACAGTATAGCAGAACACTGCCTCAAATTGATGAAGACGGTAGACTTGGTACTTTTTGCCTAAAATTGAGAAGAAAGCAAGATTTTTCTATATTATCACTTCTATTCAACATCATACTGGAAGTCCTAGATAGAGCAGTAAGACAAAAGTAAAGAAAAAGTGAAATATAGGAAGAAACATGGTAACAAGACAATAAGCAGTCTTTATTTGCAGATGATATTGTGTTTGTAGAAAAATCCCAAAGCATTTGTGTAAAAACTGAAACTAATAAGCAGTTATACCAAGGTCACAGGATACAAGGTCTGTATACAAATGTCAGTTGCTTTCCTATATTCCAGCACTAAAAAGTTAAAGGTCTACAATGACACCTAGAAAATAAAATACATATAAATCTAATGTGCAGGATTTGTTTCAAGAAAACTAAAAACAATGAAAGAAACCAAATATCTAAATGTAGAGATATACTGTATTCATTCATTGGAAGACTCAGTATTGTCAAGATAGCAATTTTTCACAGCTTGACTTACTATAATCCTAAACAAAATCATGGCAAGCTATTTACAGATATCCAATGAACTGAGTCTAAAGTGTATATGGAAAGGCAAAAACCCAGACTAATCAAGACAACGTGTTCAAACAAAAATCTTCACATGACTGTTGATAGCAGCTTTATTTGTAATCATTAAAAATTGGAACAATCAACATCTAAAAAGAAATAAGCTATTAAGCCATGTAAATAAATGGATGCATCTTAAATGTATAGTCATGAGTAAAAGAAGACAGTCTGAAAAGGCTATGATTCCATAGTATTCCATTGATTTCTACTGTCTTATTCTATCATATAATTTCATTTATATGACATCCTGAAAAAGACAAAATGATAAAGAAAATAGTGTTTGTCAGGGGCTTAGGATTTGGGGAAGATTGGATAGATGAAGCCCAGAGAACGTTTTAAGAGCAGTGAAACTATTCTGTATGATACGATGCCAGATTTCATTTGCAAATGCATTTTTCAAAACCCATATACAACTTTACAGTAAAGAGTGAACGTTAATCTATGCAAATTAAAAAATTTTTTTAAGAAGTTGAAGTATTCCACAGTGGAATACAGAATGTGATAAAAGTATCTAACTGTATTACAAGTATAAGAAACAATTTCACTGAAAGGGTTAGGGAAAAAGGCGCTGACCTAAATAACTTTGGAAGTGAGTGAAATCTGTAAGGCTAAAGGAAAAATAAATGGTACATGAACACTCTATTCTAGTTGATGAAGTTGTTTCCAAAACCAGTACACAGGCATACCTCAAAGATATTGCAGGTTTGGTTCCACGGTTCCAGACCACTGTAATAAAGTGAATAAAGTGAGTCAGAAAAAATGTCAGTTTTCCAGTTCATACAAAAGTTATGGTTATACTATAATGAAGTCTACTAAGTGTACAATAGCATTACGTCTAAAAATGTACATACCTAAATTTAAAAAGATTTTATTGCTTAAAAATTCTAACAATCATCCAAGCCTTCAGTGAGTCATAATCTTTTTGCATAAGACTTTCAAATTTTGATCAGTCCTCTCAAACCGTGCCACTGCTCTATCAACTAAGTTTACATAATATTCTAAATTCTTTGTCATTTCAAGTGTTCACAGCATCTTCACCACAGTAGTTTCCATCTCAAAAAGCCACTTTCTTTGCTCATGTATGAGAAATAACTCTTCATTCAAGTTTTATGAGATGGTAGCAATTCAGTCACATCTTCAGGCTCCCGTATTCTAAATCTAGTTCTGTTATATCTACCATGTCTATAGTGATTTCCTCCACTAAAGTCTTGAACCCCTGAAAGTTATCAGGAGGGCTGGAATCAAGTTCTTCCAAAGTCCTAGAAATATTGTTATTTTGATCTACTCCCATGAATCGTGAATGTTTTTAATGGCAACTAGATGGGTGTGAGGCCTTTTCCAGAAGGTTTTCAATGTACTTTGGCCAGATCCATTGGAGTAATCACTATGCCAGCTACAGATTTATGAAATGTATTCCTTAAAAAGATTTGAACATCAAAATTACTCCTTGATACATGGTCTGCACAATAGAAGTTGTGTTAGTGAACACACTTAAAAACAACACGAATCTCCTTATACCTCTTGATCAGAGTTCTTCATCCACTATGTGCATTGGCAATTAGCAGTAATACTTTGAATGGAATCTTTTTTTCTGAGCAGATCTCAATAATGAGCTTAAAATATTCAGTAAGTCATGCTGTATACATGTGCTGTTATCCAAGCTTTGCTGTTCCATTGATAGGGCATATGCGTAGTAGATTTAGCATAATTCTTAAGAGCTCTAGAGTTTTCAGAATGGTAAAGTGATCATTGGTTTCAACTTAAAGTCACCAGTTCAATTAAGCCCTAACAAGAGTCAATTTATCTTTTGAAGCTTTGAAGCCAGGCATTGAGTTCTGCTTGCTAGCTATGAAAGTCCTAGATGGCATCTTCTTTCAATATGCAGCTGTTTTATCTACACTGAAAGTCTGTTGGACGGGTATGGTGGCTCACATCTATAATGCCAGTGTTTTGGGAGGCCGAGGTGAGTGGATCATTTGAGGTCAGGAGTTTGAAACCAGCCTGGCCAACACGGTGAAACCCTATCTCTACTAAAAATACAAAAATTAGCTGGACATGGTAGCCTGTAATCCCAGCTACATGGGAGGCTGAGGCAGAAGAATCTCTTGAACCTGGGAGGTGGAGGTTGCAGTAAGCCGAGATCATGTCATTGCCCTCCAGCCTGGGTGACAGAGTGAGACTCTGTCTCAAAACAGAAACAAAAACAAAAAGCAAAACACTGTTCCTTAGTGTAACACTCTTCATCAATTATCTCAGCTAGAACTTCTGGTTAACTTGCTGCAGTTTCTTCATCAGAAACTTGCTGCTTCACCTTGTACTTCCATGTTATGGAGACGGTTTCTTTCCTTAAGCCTCATGAACCAACCTCTTCTAGCTTTAGACTTTTCTTTTACAGCTTCCTTATCTCCCTCAGCCTTCATAGAATTGAATAGAGTTAGGGCTTTGCTCTGGATTAGGCTTTGGTTTAAGGGAATGCTGTGGATGGTTTGATCTTCCATCCAGACCACTCAAACTTTCTCCTTATCAGCAATAAGGTTGTTTAACTTTCCTTTCATTCCCATATTTACTGAAGTAGCACTTCTAATTTCCCTCAAGAACTTCTTGTTTGCATTCACAATTTGGCTAACTCTCTGGTGCAAGAAACCTAGCTTTTGGTTTATTTTGGCTTTGAGCATGCTTTCCTTGCTAAGCTTAAACATTTCTGGTCTTTAAAGTGAAAGATGTGTGATTCTTCACTTTAACACTTAGAGGCCATTGTAGGGTTATGAATTGGCCTAATTTCAATATATTATTTCAGAGAATGAGGAGGCCCAAGGAGAAAGAGAGATGGGGGAACAACTGGCCAGTGGAGCAGTCAGAACACACACATTTGTTTTATCTTTTATGGGTACAGTTCATGACATTCCAAAATGATTGCAATAGTGACATCAAAGATCACTGATCACAGTTCCCCATAACAGATATAATATTAATGAAAAAGTTTGAAATAGTGTGAGAGTTGCCAAAAATGTGCACAGAGACATGAAGTGAGCATGTGTCACATTTTTGCAATAAAGCAAAGTTCAATAAAACAAAGTATGCTGTATACATGTATATGGAAATTAAGCCATTAAATAAATGGATGATAATCATAGGAGCCAGATTTCTCACTGTTGCAGTAGATTACAGATAAGCCAGAGGGAGAAGAATAGAATGATCTGTGTGGTAATTAGTTATATGTATCATTATGAACCCATGTTTAGCTTAATATAGATACAAGTGGTTACATATGTATATTTTTATAGACGTGTATATACATGAGCAATATACATGCAGATACTTCCTTACTCTGTTGGTCGAGAGAGTCTAGAAGCAATTACACCTTAGTAGCAAGAAGTCCACCTAGTACCTAGATCTTGATTTCCAAAATTATTTTCCAAAAAAATGAATGAGGTTTATTTGAAGAACTGACTGATGTTAGGACTTTGCAGGAAACATACAAGATAAGCCTGGAGCATCTTGTAGCACCAAAAAGTAAGGAATTTTTCAACCCCCTCTTGCAAAACAAAATAGTACAACACACACACACGAAATACAATAATGATAGGCATATGTTAAAGGGACCCAGGAGCTGACAGAGTTCCCAGTGACAAATGCTGGGATGTCACTGGGATGTAACATACTAATGTAAGATGTTAACTAATAGAGGAAATTGGGTATTGAGAACATTATACTTCCATATTTTTCTGTGAACATAAAACTATTCTAAAGTAAAGTATTTGCTAAATGTAATCATATAACCATTCTGTTTTTCACTTTTAGTACAGTGTTCAATAAATTGCATGAGCTGTTCAGCACATTATTATAAAATAGGCTTTTTGCTTAGGATTGCTTTAGCTATTTGGGCTCTTCTTGGATTCCACATGAATTTTAGAATTATTTTTTCTAATTCTATGAAGAATGACATTGGTAGTTTGATAGGAATAGTGTTGAATCTGTAGATTGCCTTCAGCTGTATGGCTATTTTAAATGATCTTTCCAATTCATGAGCACAGAATGTTTTTCCATTTATTTTTGTCATCTTTGATTTCTTTCAGCGATATTTTGAAGTTTTTGTAGAGATCTCGCACCTTCTCGGTTAGCTGTATTCCTAGGTATTTCATTTTCTTTGTGACTATTATAAATGGAATTGTGCTCTTCATGATTGTAAGTTACATAGAAAGAAAATGATAGCAGAAAGAAATGTAGACCCAGGAATCCAAACTTCTTTCATCATGTAGTTCTTTCTTCCATAGCAAATTGCCCGTGTATTTGGTGATGATTGGGAAAAAAGAATACGAAAGAGCACAGAGTGCAGAATACGACTGGAAGAGACTATCATTTTCACCCATATTTCAGGGTAGCATTTTTTTTCAACCCATGTAAGTGAGAAGAGTTCCAAGGAGACCATTTGAAGGGCTTGCTGTGTTTTTCCTGGAGTTTTGGTTTCAGGCAACAGAATAAAGAAAAAGAGAAACCTACACTTCCACTAGTGGAGTAGGAATGTGTGAGTGGGAACTGGCTTAGAACCACTTTAAAAGGGATCCTTCCCAAGAGGACTGTGTGGAAAGGAAAAAGCCATTCCAACGCAAGAATCTAGGGTTGACCACGAAAACTCCGTGGCTCACATAGGCAGTTTTAAGCAACCGCAGAGGAGAATAATTACCAAAGTAGTCCAGAGATCTTGTTTTAGGAGTCTTCCATAAGAAAGAAGAGAGAAAACATACTACCAAAAGAGGAAGCAACTGTGCACCTGATATGTCCAGAGGGAACTAACGCCAGATTGTGATTGCGCCCACAAGTTTGCTTTAGAAGTGTAAGCTATTTTATAAGGCTAATTTCTGGATATGTTTGGACACTTAGCAGTTCTGCTATAAATCTTTTGAATTTGGGATTCATATATCTTGTTCTTTGACTTGGAACAACCTAGATATTTTGTATGGCAGATACGTAGCAAAGCATAATTGGAACTGTGGGAAAATTCAGAAAAATCTGTCTTTCAATATTCTCCAAGGAAAACGCTCTTCTACTCAACATCATTTTTGATTTGCCAGTGTTTTTATCACTAGACTAGAAAAATCATTTGCTCAGATCCATGTATACTTGAAGGCTATGTATTAAGAAAAATTCATGTGACAATCTAGTAAACAAAAGAACAGTCATGGGCAATGAGAACTGAAACACAAGATACTAGGCATGATACAATGTGGAATTGGAGGAAGAAAGGATTAGAAAAAAATGTAAAGGGAAATATTAAAGCATAAAAATAAACTAATCACATAATTTCATCTAAAATTAACATATCAGCTGGAATTACAGTCGACTAAACATTGGATGAACAGTGTTTTTTCTTTATCTCTTTTGTATTTTGAAGTACTTAAGGAGGCAGATAATTTGGAGATCTCAGGTATCTTAACTGGTATGGCTCCTACAGGTTTAAAAGAACTTGTACGAATCCTTCTGCAGGAATGAGGGCAGCCAGGACCTGCCAGGGTGCTGTTGATCTTAAGGGGATAACAACTCTAATAAAATAACTCAATAATTGAAGAAAACTGGAGGTTGTTTCAATCTGCAATCCTTTAAAAAGCCTAAATCTCGTAACCAATAGATGCGTTCTCTTCTTCCATCCTATCTCATATTTTATTAGTCAATAGTCTGATTTTTGGTTGCTAGAGAAGAAAGTAGCCACCTTAAAAGGAATGTCAATTGAAGTGTGGTATTTACTAAATTCATCACAATATAATACAGTTAGTATATATCCTATTATTATAATTAATATAATTGCTGTCAGGTTGAGACTTTGGGGTGGTTGGCCCGGGTGCCTGTATTTTGCTTATAATTCTTAAGGGTCAGAGGGTAGATTATGGTAGGCAGAATAATAGCCCCCTATAGATGTCCATGTTCTAATCCCTGGAAACTTTAAATATGTTATGTTCCATGGCAAAGGGGATTAAGGGGATTAAGGTTGCAGATGGAATTAAGGCTGCTAATTAGCTGACCTTAAAGAAGGGAGATAAGTTTGATTATCCAGGTGGACCAATGTAGTCACAAGCATCCTTAAATGTGGAAGAGGAAGACCTAAGGGAAGATCAGAGCGATGTGATGTGATAAATGAACCTACTATTACTGGCTGGAAAGATGGAGGAACAGGGCCATTGGCCAAGCCACATGGACAAACTCCAGAAGAAGGAAAGGCTAAGTCAATGGATTCTCCCTGAAAGAGGGACGCAGCCCTGCTGACACCTTGATTTTAGCCGAGCAAGGCCCATTTCATACTTTTTAACTACAGTGGTGTAAGTATTTTTAGGCTACTCCGTTTGTGGCAATTTGTTATAATAGCCATAGGAAATGAATATAAGGAGCATTTGCTAAATTTGTCATAACATAATATAGTACAGTGAGTATAAATCAGCCTGACTTATAACCTGTTGACCTGACTTTGCTCACATGTCTACATCCATCTGTTTTCCCTGTTCAGAAGCCTGGTGGGGGAACATGGAAGTCTCAGGACTTCCCCAAATGAGCAGGTTCTAGAAATACGTGGTAGTGTATTAAGCTTTCAGTAGAACTGTAAAGTGCTGTTTTAAATAGTCCCTGCCCTTTGACTATCAGTTGATTTGAGATAGGTATAATTTTTCTCAATCATCAACACTTGGAGAGAGGGTTAGATTTGAAGTGGCCATTAGAAGGGTACATTCTGACATTGGTAACCTTGTAACTGTGGAAGCAAAAGCAGTACGAAAATTAATTTTAAAAAATGTAAAGGGTTGGGAGTGGAACTACTCGATGCTCTATTGACAAAGTGCATACCAAGTGAATCAGAGTTGGGGAGGCAGTACATTAGATAGTGGACCCCAATTTTTAATTGAAAATGACCTACCACTCTATCTTTAGTTCTGGAGATAGAAACTTTTCCTTGGACTCAGACAAGGTCAGATACTTCTCTTCTTTGATGTTAAAGACAGAGATCATATTTTGCTTTCCTTTTAACCCCATAGTTCCATTGAGTACACGGTATGTATGTTTATGGACTAGAATGAAACTTGGCTCTGGGTTTCTTGCCAATGGCCTGATGATCTCATGCTGGAGTTTGGCAATAGAATTTTGCAATAAGAGAAATTCCGTTAACTTAGGAGACTGATTTATATTTAAAATTTCAAAGTACTTTCCTCCTCATTTCTGTCCCTGCTCATGACTAAAACTTCTTGAAGCTTTTGATCTCCTGTGGGATGGTGTCCTCTGAAACAGAGTGCTTTGAGACTCTGAAATATTCTATAGACCCTGCCTACTTGAAACGTGGGTGATGAACATCATCAGATCATAGCACTTCTGATTGAAAATGTGGAATCTCAGACTAATGCATCAGATTTAATTAAATTCCTGAAACACTGCTTTAGGCAATATTTCTAGGATCAAAGAAATCTTATGAAATCATCCCCAGACTCATTGACTGATGTGGATGCTAACAGTGATGATTGTGGTGGTGGTGGAGATTTTGTGAGTGATTTTTGGTGGTGGTGATGGTCTGGATAGTTGTGGTAGTGGTTATGTATGGTGAGTAGCTGCAGTGAGACAGTTTCTCCAGTATGGCAGCCACACTACTGGTCTTGCCTACCATTTAAAACCCAGCACTTAGCATAATACTTGGCTTATGGAATATATTTCAATCAAAATTTATTGATTAAATGAAGGTAAAGAAATAATCCTTGATGTTCTAGAAGCCATGTCTCCTCTACTCCTCTAAGAAGAAAAAACATGTTTTTACAAATTCTACATAAATGCATCCAACTTTCTACACGTCATCTACTCATTCATTCACAGACTTAATTCATTCATTCAATAAACATCTACTGAGTATTTACTATTGTGTTAGGTTCTGGGAATTGATGAAAAGGGCCCAGTTCTTCCTGGAGGAGTTCGGAGTCCAGTTAGAGGTAGAGATTATGTTAACAGAGGTATGTTAAGATTCAGTGACAGATATGTAAGGGTATTACAGTGTTATTGAGAAGGTAATGACAACCTGGGTGGTAGGGCCTAAGAGTGAAGGATTTGAAGGGTGAAGATACTTACTAGACAAAATGATGGTGACAGTGACATTCTAGGGAGATGGAAATCCTGAGTTATTTTTATGTGTTCAGAAAACTTACGATATTCTGGGCATTATAGTGTCTAATGATCATATTTGGGGTTAGAGGTGTGGGTATGACACAAGGAGTTTGTCCAAGAGGAGGCAACTAAGAGGAGGCAATTTTGCTCTGTGTCTTAGGTCTAAATAGCTTCTGAGAATTCAGGAGAGGTTTTTTCACTTCCCTGACTCCAAGCCCCCAAAAGCCCCCCCAAATGTTCCCATGATATTTTTGAAAACTGAGGCATCTTTTGTCAACAGGACTTTAATATATATTCCAAGAAATTCTTGACCAGGAAGAAGAGTGAAACCAGTAAGTACATATACTATGTGTTTTAGGAAACTCCTGAGAATCAATTTATCTGAGCAAATACTTAGCTCATCTGGTTAAACAGTGAGTACACAGGATACTAGATTGCTCACCTGGGCAAATAGCTCACTTAACAAACAACTGTTTACATATGAAGGCTCCTTTCAAGATCCTAATTTCATTGTGTTCATCAATCCTAAACTATTACATCACAGATTTAGCTTAATCCTAATCAGAGACCCACATTGAAAGATTTGCCTTCTGTCTTGTGTGCTCAGATCCCAAAATCCTATGAAACTGTGTTCCTGACCTGAACTTTCTGAGACATTACTCAGTAAAAATGGGGTTCTCCCTTACTGCAATAAGGCTAATAAACTTAGCTTTGCTTTGTAAACAGGTGATTTGGTGGAGTTTTGGAGTGCCAACCTTTGACATTTAAAATGTCTGAGAATAAAGAAATAAGAAAGAAAATTTTAGTCGTATTTAACTGTATGTCACATGTAGTTATGGATTGAAATAGAGTTCAGGGTGGACAAATCATTTTTTGATTTATTAGATTAAGCTAACTTAAAGGAGACAATATAAATACTAATAGTCACAGTAAGAGATGATTCAAATATTCATGACAGAATACCTAACATCAAATAATTGAAAGTACATTGTGAAAAATACATTTGTTTCTTAAAAATTCCTGTCGATGCCACCTCTATTTTCCAACTTTGTTTACAAAACAATTTTTCTTCTTCATTGTCTACCTTAAAATTTGTGGTTTATATAGTGCGATAAATATTTATTGTTAATATTGGTGAAAAATTCTTAAGTTCTTAAAGCGTTAATGGTAAAATAAATCTCGTCAAAATTTTCAGTTAAAAATATATGCAATCTGTGGTAGAATGTTAATACTGTCAAACTTTGCAAAAAGTCATTTCCATTTCTAGTCTGACTTCAGCAATTACATTTAATGCTGCTAAACATATTTGTTTACTTGCACTGATGGTATCAACTGCAGCATTGAATTTGTTGTAAGGAGAAATTTATTACAAAGTGTGGCAATGTGGATGACTAGGGATAGCACCATACTATATTTTTTTCTTAGTCTGGTTACATAAGGCTTTGTTTCCTCTGACATATTGTTCTGTAGACAAAATTCTAAATTTGTCTCTTTTATGAGTGTACATCAATTATATGTGAAACGAGGTGCTTCTAATGCATTCTCATATTGACCCACATATTTGTAAATTCATTGATAGTTTTAATTAAAGTAAACCGACAGTATAATCACTAAGGATGCTGTGTTTCGACACCATTGACTTAATGCCTGCCCTTATCATTCCTTACATGTGCTATTGCCATTGACTCTTTAGAGTGTTCTCTGTTGCAGTTTGCTGCATGCCTCCAACCCGGTCATTTTTCTTCTTCATTATCTTAAATGTGTTCCCCTCAAATGCATGTGTTACCACCCCTGCTTAAAGATCTTTAATGGCTTCCTAAATCTTTGGGAAAAAGTTCAAATATATGAACAGTAACAAGGTGTATGGCCCCTGCCTGCCTCTCCAGTGTTCTCTCTTGTAAATATCCTATGTGCACACTCTGCTCAAGGTATTTTAAACTAATTGGTATACACACTTATAATCAGCTAAGTCTTCTCTATGTTTAAGGATGCAGCTCAACCATCTCCAAATTACCTTCCATAACTTGCCCTCAGCCTGAACTAGATGGTTCTGGCTGTGCCCACAGCACTCTGTATGTACTCTGAGAGTACCTCTTGGTATAATCACTCTTTGGTTACCTTCTGTCTTCCCCACCAGACTGTAAGTCCTCCGATTCAGCAGCCATGTCCTCCATCTGTGTAGCCTTACACATCATGTGGCTCATTGTAGGTATTCAATAGTAGTCTACTAAATGAATTCAATAAATACATTCATGCAGAGTATTATGGGCGAATTATGTCTTCCCTGCCCCAGCCCTTCATGCACATGTTGAAGTTCTAATCTCCCCATGTTTCAGAATGCGACTGTATTTGGAGATAGGGTCTTTTAAGAGGTAATTGTGTTACAATGAGATAATTTGGCTGGACTTTAATCCAATATGACTGGGGTCCTTATAAGAAGAGGAAATTTGGGCATAGACATAGAGTAAAATCGTCTGAAGACACAGTGGCCAACTACAAGCCAAGAAGGGAGGCCTCAGAAGAAACAACCCTGCTGACACTTGATCTTAGACTCCTAGCCTCCAGAACCGGGAGGAAATACATTTCGGTTGTTGAAGCCACTCAGCCTGTGGTGTAGGCCTTTGTTTTGGCAGCCCTGACAAACTAACACATGGGATAATAATGTTCAGTTGTGAAACACAGGTGAAAAAATAATGCAAAGAACGAATGAATAGAAAACCTGGACTAAAAAGACAGTTTGCACATATCAGATGTATTTCGATTCATTTTGTTAATTTAATAGCTATTATTGAGAATTATCTAATGAGAAAAAGGACAGCCACTAGAGTTTCAGTTAGAAGTTTGGCATTTCTTATTTTTCTGACCTACTAGCCACATGGTGTCAGGCATACTATTCAACTTCTTTTTTCTTTTGAGATGGAGTTTCGCTCGTGTTGCTGCCCAGGCAGGAGTGCAATGGCGTGATCTCGGCGCACAGCAACCTCCACCTCCCAGGTTCAAGCGATTCTCTTGCCTCAGCCTCCCAAGTAGCTGGGATTACAGGCATGCGCCACCACGCCCAGCTAATTTCTGTATATTTAGTAGAGATGGGGTTTCTCCATGTTAATCAGGCTTGTCTCAAACTCCCGACCTCAGGTGATCTGCCCGCCTCAGCCTCCCCAAATGCTGGTGTTACAGACATGAGCCACTGCGCCTGGCCTATTGAACCTCTTTCTGAGCCTCTGACTTCATCTACAATAAAAAGATATGGCATCAATTATTTCATTTAAATATTCATGTTTAAATAAAAATATAAAACAGAAAAACACGTTTTGTTAAAATGCCATTCCTTGGTTGGGTATTACTTAAACAGGTAATTTTCTCTGCTAGGTATATTGTTAGCTATTTCCATTTCCAAGCAACTAAAGTATGTGATAAATATTGTCAAATTAATCATATGCTTATGCCAAGTTATACTATTACTAGTTGCAGAGGGAGTACATATTTCTTCAAACAAGGCCATATGTCTATTGTAATCTCTATTCATATATATTTAAGTTTGATTTTACAAGTAAAAATGGTTTACCTGTAAACCATAGCTTAATCCTAATCAGAGACCCACATTGAAAGACTTGCTTTATATCTTGTGTGCCCAGATCCAAAAATCTTATAAAAGTTTATCGTATTTTATGTTAATTTGCCCTTATTTGGTTACTAGTGCAGAGACATTTATTTCTTCATTTTTTATTATCTCCTTTTTCAAGTTATTGTTTTTGTTTATTTTGTACTTAATGAAAGTGTGTCTACATATACATAGGTGTATACAATATATATGAAAGAATGTTGACACATGTTTTGCACATGCCTCCCTAGTTTGGTTTATCTTTTAAGTCTGTTAATGGCTTTTCATGTGAACATTTTAATTTTTATGTAGATAAATCAAATTTTTTTTGGATTTGTAGTTAGGAAGATTTAATCTATATATAAAATGTATAAAATTCTCTATATTTGCTTACAGTGATTTCTTCCAACTTTCATAATCTTTTTTTTATATTCTAAGTAATCTACCTGACATGTATTCAGTATAAGGAGTTAGGCAGAGATACAACTGAATTTAATTTCAAATGTGTAGCCATTCATTTCAGTGCCATTTATTGCATAGCCATGCATTTCTATTTGATTAAAAATGCCACCTCCTCAACCCCCATTTTATTTAATTGACAAGTAAAACTTATACGTATTCATGGTGAACAACATATTTTGACATATGTATACATTGTGGAATGGCTAAATGTAGCTATTTCACATATGCATTACCTCACATATTTATTATTTTTCTGTGTGATGACGCCATCCCTGTTTCTTTCCTGAGTTCAACTGGGTCTCATTTTATTTTTTCCAGTTGGTTTTCTGTTCTTGTTCTTAGTTTTTTATTTCTGATTCAACATTATCTTTTTATCCTAGAATGCTTGTTTGGGGAAACATAATTAAATTGGAGTGTTGTGCTTCAGATTTCTTTTCATGGTTGGTTATTTCTGGGGAAGCAGGGGATTTTTATTAGACATAATGTTTTGATTCTGATGTTTTGTTTCCCCTTTAGCAGTGCTGCACAATGTAAGATGTCTGTGTACATCTATGAAGTTTATGAATGGGCTTGGTAGTTTGGGGTGGTGCTTGAGATTCCTAGTTCAAGATCGTCCTTTCAGTTTAGCAAAATTGTTTTCAGTGGACTGTTTTTTTGAGGAGGAAGAGGAGCATGGATGGTGAGGGCCAGATTTAGGTAGCCACTATGGAGAGGATTGTTTTGTCTTATTTTATGGCTTTTTTTTTTCTTCTTCTTTCTTCTCCTCTGGCTTAATACTTTTCCCCTATCACCACTCAGATTCCTAAAGGTGTTTCTCCTCCTTGATCCCTTTTAAGCCTGCCCCTGGATGGAGTCCTGCACATCTTTAAGGCCTTTCCTTGAAAGTCAGTGTTTTAATCCACTAGGATGGACTCCTTTACAGTATTTTCTCACTTAGAATGGGTTTCCTCCTTCTGAGGTTGGTTTCAGGTTCATCTTGAGCCTTTCATTACTCTCATTTCCCTTCACAGTTTGCCCAAGGTCCTGCTGACTCTCTGAAGACTTGTAAAGGGTTCCAGAGCTATTCTGAAAATTTCTGCTTGTTTTTCTGCTCACAGATATCTTGGTGTTTGTGATGTTCTCTGTTTTCTGGTCATGCTGAAGTTCTGGGATCCTTTTTCCTCTAGCTGATATGTAGAGTATTAAGGAGCATGGATGGTGAGGGCCAGATTTAAGTAGCCACTATTAACCTGTGTTGTTTTTTTTGCATTTTATAGTAAAATGTCATATTTCTAGTTTGATAATGTTTATTTTTTTCTTTAAAAAATAGTAGTTACTTTCTTTCACCTCTTTGTTTTTCTGTATGGACTATGGGACTTATCATGCTAAAATTTCCTTTGAAATATTGTTACAACCCAACTGGTTCTTCCTGCCTTCTACACAGATAAAGTCAATTCACTGAGACATTGGTGTTGCTGCAGAGATAGAATTTAATTATCACAAGGCAACCAAGTAGAAAAATGGGACATTTTTCTCAAATCCACCTCCCCAAGAGCTCAGAGGCTAGGATATTAAGGATAATTTGGTAGGCAGAGGGTTGGGGAATGAGTGCTCCCATTGGTTGGGGATGAAATCATAGGTGTGTCTAAACTGTCTTCATGTGCTAAGTCAGTTTTTTGAGGGGTGGCAGTCACAGAAATGATTGTCAGTTGCTTGGTATGAGACACGGATCCAGGTGCTATCAGTTGGTCTGCCCAAATGCAAAAGTCTGAAGAACATCTCAAAGACTGATCTTAGGTTTTGAAATAATAATATCCATGGAGCAATTGGAGAAGTTATAAATTTTGTGACCTCTGGCTACATGACTCCTGAGCAGTAAGAAATTACAGAAAAGTAAGATAGGGAACAATGGCTGGTTATCATTTATTATTTAACTATGCCTACATCTTAGCAGAATTCAGGCCCCTCCCAAAGTCCTAACCTGTGGTCTTTCATTAGTCTTACAAAGGCAACTTCAGTCCCCAAATAAAGAAGGGGTCAGTTTTAGAGAAGGGACTATTACCATCCTTGCTTCAAAGTTAAACTATAAACTAAATTCCTCCCATACTTAAGTTTAAGCTATACCCACGAATGAGTGAGGACAGTCCACCTGTGAGGCTAGAGGCAAGATGGAGTCAGCCATACTAGACTTCTCTAACTGTCATAATTTTTGCAAAGGGGGTTTCAATATAATCTTATATTTTAACATTCAAATGTGGAATTACTGAAATATTAACTCTTTGTATCTGAGAACATAAATGTCTCACAATTTATTGAATCTTCACTTGTAACACTGTAAAGAAATACACATGTATGTGTTTGTGTATGTGTATACATATACAATTAAATATAATTAATGTTCTCTATATACCCATAGAACTATGATATATATCAGTTATGTATATTTTGTTATATATAATGTCTATTTTTTATGTTGTATATAACTATAATTATATCTAACTGTATAATATATAATTATGTTTTATGGACAGTTATGTGTATAATATATGTGATATTTTTATAGAAATTTACAGTGAATGTTGATACTGCATATATTTGATTGTCGAAACAACAATAGTGTATTTATTCATTTTTTTTCCTATAAATGTAATGCTCTCTAGGTAGCAATATTATCCTCCCATTTTCCAATGATGAATTAGCTGTTAAATGACTTGCCTAAATTCACATAGTTATTTGGTATCACATTTGCATCCAGGTTCTATGTTAACTGATTTTCTAATTTTCTGTCAACCATAAGATTATGATTTTAAATTTCTGTATGCTAAATAACCATAGTGAGATATTTGCAATTTTATGTTCTGTGGCTGCTTTATTTCTAAGTGTTACTTGGTGTTTTCAAGATGGACAGGTAGACCCTAATGCACTGCCTAACATTTGTTAAATGAACAAAGTACCTTTTTAGTTTGAGTTTGGTGGCTAATATATTAGAAATAATTGTTTTTAATGCAATATTGAATAATCTTGCCATTTTTGACTAAAAGATCATGTACACATTTTTTCTACGTAACAAGTCATTTGTCATTTCTTGCTCTTTTCCTTTTATGAGCCCCTGTCTACTTCTCTTCTTCCTCCTTTCCTCACCTTTTATCTCCTCCCTTTCCCTTGTGTCCTTTCTTCTTACTTCCTCTGTCTGTATACTGTCAAACAGATATAGCCTTACTGATTACAAATAAATTTTGAAGTTTTGGGTGAGCTCTGGGCTCAGTAGAAATTATCAGCCCCCTCAGATCATTTCACGTTTATGTAGAAAACAAACAACAAGCAAAAAAACCTTGTAATTCAAAATTTTTAGTTAAGTATTGATTGCAAAATATGTGTATTGGAGAAAAGATGCTATTTTACTCATTTGAAATGCAAGAACAGGCTATATGCATGCAGTAACAGTTGACAGTCAAGATTGGTTAATATTAATGGAGAAAATAAATTTTAAAAAACCTTATATTCACTGAATGCCTACTCTGTATTAAGTAGTAAATTAGCCGATTTCACATAATCAAATTTAGTCCTTGTAAAAACTTACTGTTTTGCATATTACACATAAGAATTGGGGGGGAAAAAAAACTCAGGTGAGGAGAGATTAATCACCTTGCAAGGGTCACTTGGGAAGTCAATGAAGGACCTGGGGATGGAGGGGAGGTCTGTCACATACCAAATCTATTCTCTTTCCATCAGAATGTGTGAAAAGGGATAATTATCTTAATAAAAGTCTCTAATTATGGTATTTATCTGAAAAAAAATGAGGTCATCTGTCTATATGCATCTGCCTGTGCGTATTAAAAAATTTTTCTAAGATAATTTTAGATTCTACTTCATATAATCCTTTCTCCCAGTGAAAGGGGAAACAGTCTTTTGAGTGCATCTTTATTGAGGTATTTTTCTTATCTTGTGTGCTGCAGGCTACAGCATCTAAACCCCTGAAAGTCCCCAGTAGGTTGTAGGCCCAAATGAAATAATTTTTGTCTCGGCATTATTACTTTTTGAAGGAACAATTTGTGATGCTACTGCAGCTGGGGATTGTGGGTAACAGGAAGTTCTGTGAGAGAACAGTGTTGCCCAGTTCCTGTTACTTGATTTGGTTCTGTAAAGCACTATTTCCAATAAGATTGCTTCTCTGCTTCAATGCTTTTCTTTATACATTTTGAATATATCACTGATAAAATTAGTGAAATTTCTGATTTTTAAAAAATATAAACTCCAGATAGTTAAATGAGCTAGCACTTACCATTTAGAAGAACACAGTCTTATTAGCATAGCCGTAGTGAAAATTAGTGAACCTATGTCTTATAGGTGAGATTTATATTTAGCTTTATTCATATCAACTGTGTTTCTAAAAATTTTATATTTAATTTTGGTTGGTACATAGTATGTATATTTATGGGATACAGGAGATATTTTGACACAGGCATGTAATGCATGATAATCACATCGTGGAAAATGAGTTATCCCCTCAAGCATTTATCCTTTGTGTTACAAACAATCCAATTATATTCTTTTAGTTATTTTAAAATATACAATTAAATTGTTTTGACTATAGTTACCTTGTTGTGCTATGAAATATTAGATATTATTCATAGCTTTGAACTAAGTTTTTTAGACCCATTAACCATCTCCACTTACCTATAAACCCCCACTACCCTTCCCAGCATCTGGTAACCATCCTTCTGCTCCTTATATCCATGAGTTCAATTTATTTTGATTTTTACATTTCACAAATAAGTGAGAACATATGATGTTTGTCTTTCTCTGCCTGGCTTATATTTCTTAACTAATGATATCTAGTTCCATCCATGTTGCTGCAGATGACAAGATACCAATCTTTTTTATGGCAGAATAGTACTCTATTGGGTATAAGCACCACATTTTCTTTGTCCATTCATCTGTTGATGGATATTTAGTTTGCTTCTAAATCTTGGCTATTGTGAATAGTGCAGCAACAAACATGGAAGTGCAGACATTTCTTTGATATACTGATTTCCCTTCTTTGGGGTGTATACCCAGCAGTGAGATTGCTGGAGCATATGGTTGCTCTAATTTTAGTTATCTGAAGAGCCTCCAAACTGTTCTCCATAGTAGTTGTACTAATTTGCATTCCCACCAACAGTGTACCAGGGTTCCCTTTTCTCCGTATCTTCTCTAGCATTTGTTATTGCCTAGCTTTTGGATAAAAGCCATTTTAACTGGGGTGAGATGATATCTCATTGTAATTTCGATTTGTATTTCTCTGATCAATGATGTTTAATAACTTTCATATGCCTGTTTGCCATTTGTATGTCATCTTTTGAGAAATGTCTGTTCAGATATTTTGCCCACTTTTAAAATGCATTGGAATTTCTGTAGACTTGTTTGAGCTCCTTATATATTCATGTTATTACAAGTTAATCCCTTGTCAGATGAGTAGTTTGAAAATATTTTCTCCTATTCTGTGGGTTGTCTCTTCACTTTGCGAATCGTTTTCTTTGCTGTGCAGAAGCTTTTTAAATTGATGTGATCTCATTTGATCATTTTTGCTTTGGTTGCCTGTGCTTGTGGGGTATTACTCAGGAAATGTTGGCCCAGATCAATGTCCTGGAGAGTTTTTCCAATGTTTTATTCCAGTTGTTTCATAACTTGAGTTCTTAGATTTAAGTCTTTAATCCATTTTGATTTGATTTTTGTAGGTATTGAGAGAGAGGGATCAAGTTTCATTCTTCTGCATTATTTAGTTTTCCCAGCACCATTTATTGAAGAGACTGTCTTTTCTCTAGTGTATGTTCTTGGCAGCTTTGTCAAAAATGAATTCACTGTAGGAGTATGGATTTGTTTCTGGGTTCTCTGTTCCATTGATCTATGTGTCTGTTTTTATGCCAGTACCATGCTGTTTTGTTTATTATAGGTTTTGTTTGTTTGTTTGTTTGTTTGAGACGGAGTCTTGCTCTTGTTTCTCAGGCTGGAATACAATGGCACAATCTCGTCTCACTGCAACCTCCATCCACCTCCTGAGTTCAAGTGATTATCCTTCCTTAACCTTCCGAGTAGCTGGGATTACAGGTGCCCGCCATCATGCCCAGCTAATTTTTTGTATTTTTAGTAGAGATGGGATTTCACAATGTTGGCCAGGCTGGTCTTGAACTCCTGACCTCAGGTGATCCACCTACCTCAGCCTCTCAAAGTGCTAGGATTGCAGGTGTGAACCACTGTGCCTGGCCAAGGTCTATACTATAATTCAAAGTCAGGTAAGGTGATTCCTGCAGTTTTGTTCTTTTTGCTCAGGATATATTTGGCTATGTTTTTCCCTGTGTGCTTCTACATAAATTTTAAAAGTACTTTTTCTATTTCTGTGAGAATGTCACTGGTATTTTGATAGGGATTGCATTGAATCTATAGATCACTTTGGGTAATACAAACATTTTGACAATATTGATTCTTCTAATCTATGAGCATGGATTATCGTTCCAATTTTTTCATGTCCTCTTCAATTTCTTTCATCAGTGTTTTACCGTTTTCATTGCAGAGGTCTTTCTTTTCAGTTATTTCCCAGGTATTTAATTTTATTTGTGCTTACTTAAATGGGATTAATACTTTGACTTCTTTTTTAGATTCCTCACTGTTGGCATATAAAAATGCTACAAATTTTTGTATGTTGATTTTATATCCTGCAAATGTACTGAATGTATCAGTTCTAATAGTTTTTTTGGTGGAGTTTTTAGGTTTTTCCAAATATAAGATTATATCATCTACAGACAAGGATAATTTAACTTCTTCCTTTCTAATTTGAATGTCCTTTATTTTTTTTCTCTTGTCTGATTATTCTATCTAGGAGTTCTAGTACTATACTGGATAACAGTGGTGAAAGTGGGCATCCTGTGTTCCAGATCTTAGAGGAAAGGTTTTTCCCCAGTGTGATACTAGCTGTGGGTCTGTTTTTTTTATATATATATATAAATTTTTTTATCAAATTAGCTGTAGGTCTGTTTGATATATATATTTGATATGATATATATGATAAATATATATCAATCTTATTATATTGAGGTATGTATCTTCTGTACCCAGATTTTTTAGGGTTTTTATTATGAAGGGATGTTGAATTTTATCAAATGCTTTTTCAACATCAATTGAAATGATCATATGGTTTTTGTCCTTTATTCTGTTGATAATGATGTATCACTTAATTGATTTGTGCATGTTGAACCATCCTTGCTCAGGGATAAATCTTAATTGGTCATGATGAATGATCTTTTTAATCTATTGTTGAATTCAGTTCATTAGTATTTTGTTGACAATTTTTGCACAAATATTCATTAGGGATATTGGCCCGTAATTTTGTTTTTTTGGTGTGTCTTTGTCTGGTTTTGGTATCAGGATGATACTGGCCTCATATAATGAGCTTGGAAGTATTCCCTCATCCTCTATTTTTCAGAATAGTTTGAGTAGGATTGGTATTAGTTCTTTAAAGGTTTGGTAGAATTCAAGAGTGAACTTAATGGGTCCTAGGTTTTTCATTACTGGAAGTTATTTTATTACAGCTTTGTTACTTGCTGTAGGTCTGGCCAAGTTTTGTATTTCTTCATGGTTCGATCTCAGTAGGTTGTATGTGTCTAGAAATTTATTTCCTCTAGATTTTCTGATTTATTGGCATATGATTGCTTGAATAGCCACCAACGATCCTTTGAATGGCTGCAGTATCTTTTGTTATGTCTCCTTTTTCATCTCTGATTTTAAGTCTTCTTCTTTTTTCTTTATTAGGTTGGCTAAAGGTTTGTCAATTTTATCTTTTCAAAAACTTTTTGTTTTGTTGATCTTTGGATTTTTTTATTGCAAATTTTTGTTCTGATCTTTATTCTAATTTGGATTTGGTTTGCTCTTTTGTATATCTTTACGATACATCATTAGGTTATTTATTTGAAGTTTTTCATTTTTGATGTATTCATTTACAGCTATAATTTTCCCCTTAGTATTGTTTTTATTGTATTTCATAAGCTTTGGCATGCTGTATTTCCTTTATTTATTTCATGAACTTTTAAAATTTTGTTATTCATTTATTTGATTCAGGAGCATATTGTTTAATTTCTATGTGTTTGTAATAGTTTATAATATTCATTGTTGATTTCTAGTTTTATTCCATGTGGTAGAAGATGCTTGATATTATCTCATTTTTTTTTGAGTGTTTTAAGACTTACTTTGTTACCTAACACATGGTCTGTCCTTGAGAATGATCCATGTGCTGAGGAGTAGAATGTGTATTCCACAACCTTTGGATGAAATGTTATATAAATATCTTTGAGATCCATTTGTTCTATAGTTCAGACTAAGTCTCATGTTTATTTGAGTTTATGTATAGGAGATCTGTCCAACACTGAAGGTGGAGTGTTGAAGTCTCCAGCTGTTATTGTATTGAGGTCTATCTCTCTCTTTAGCTCTAATATTATTTGCTTTATATATCTGGATGCTCCAGTGTTGGGTGCATATATATTTACAAACATACCTGTTACTGGATTGGCCCTTTTTCTATTATATAATGACTTTCTTTGTCTGTTCTTACAGTTTTTGTCTTGAAATCCATTTTGTCTGATACAAGTATAGCTACTCCTGTTCTTTTTCTTTTCATTGGCATGAAATATCTTTTTTCTCCCTTTGTTTTCATTCTATGTGTATTTCTATAGGTAATGTGTGTTTCTTGTAGGAAACAGATCATGGTATCTTGTTTTTTCATCCATTCAGCCACTGTGTCTTTTGATTGGAGAGTTTAGTCCATTTACTTTCAATGCTATTATTGATAAGTAATCAATCTCCTGCCATTTTGTTACTTGTTTTTTGGTTGTTTTGTGGTCTTCTCTTCTTTCCTTCCTTCCTATCTTCCTTTTAGTAAAAAAAGATTTTCTTTGGTGGTATGATTTTATTTCTTGCTTTTTTTTTTTTTTTTTTTTTGAGACGGAGTCTCGCTCTGTAGCCCAGGCTGGAGTGCAGTGGCCCGATCTCAGCTCACTGCAAGCTCCACCTCCCAGGTTCACGCCGTTCTCCGGCCTCAGCCTCCCGAGTAGCTGGGACTACAGGCGCCGCCACCTCGCCCGGCTAGTTTTTTGTATTAGTAGAGACGGGGTTTCACCGTGTTAGCCAGGATGGTCTTGATCTCCTGACCTCGTGATCCACCCGTCTTGGCCTCCCAAAGTGCTGGGATTACAGGCTTGAGCCACCGCGCCCGGCCAATTTCTTGGTTTTTATTTTTTTGTATCTGATGTATGTTTTTTGATTTAAGGTTACCTGAGGCTTACAAATACTATCTTATAACCCATTATTTTAAACTAACAACAACTTAACCCTGCATAAGCAAACATGTAAAAAGAGAAGTAATAAAAACTCTACATTTTAACGGCATCCTCCCACTTTTTAACTTTTTGTTGTTTCTCTTCATGTCTCATTGTACTGGTTACGTTTTAGAATTTTGTAGTTATTATTTTTGATTGGGTTATCGTTTACTCCTTCTACTTAACAGTAGTTTACAAACCACAATTACAGTGTTATAATATTCTGTGCTTTGTCTATGTGCTTACTAGTACCAGTGAGTTTTGTATTTTTAGATGATTTCTTCTGACTCATTAACATCTTTATCTTTCAGATTGAAGAACTCTCTTAAGCATTTCTTATAGGATAGATATGGTATTAATGAAATCTCTCAGCTTTTATTTGTCTGGAAAAGTCTTTATTTCCCCTTCATGCTTTAAGGATAGTTTCTTTGGATACACTATTCTAGGGTAAAAGGTTTTTTTCCCTTTAGCACTTTAAATATCTCATGCCACTCTTTCCTGCCCTGTAAAGTTTCCACTGAAAAGTCTGCTGCCAGACATATTGGAGCTCCATTATATGTCACTTGTTTCTTTTCTATTGCTGCTTTTAGAATCCTTTCTTTATCCTTGACGTTGGGAGTTTGATTATTAGAAGCTTTGAAATAGTTTTCTTTGGATTAAATCTGCTTGGTGTTCTATAACCTTCTTGTACTTGAATGTTGAGGTTTGAGAAGTTCTCAATATTATCACTTTTAAAAAAACTTTCTACCCCTATCTCTTCCTCTAACTTCCCTTTAAGTCCCCTAACTCTTATATTTGCCCCTTTGAGGCTATTTACTAGATCTTGTAGGTGTGCTTTGTTGTTTTTTATTCTTTTTTCTTCTATCTCCTCTGACTGTATTTTCCCATAGCCTGTATCAGGCTCACTAATTTTTTCTTCTGCTTGGTCAATTCTGCTATTAAGGGACTCTGATGCGTTCTTCAGTATGTCAATTGCATTTTAGAATTTGTGTGATTCTTTTTAATTATTTTAAACTTTTTGTTAAATTTATCTGATAGAATTCTGAGTTCCTTCTTTGTGTTATCTTGAATTTTCTTGAGTTTCCTCAAAGCAACTATTTTGAATTCTCTGTCTGAAAGCTCACATTTCTATTTCTCCAGGATCGGTCTCTGATACCTTATTTAGTTCCTTCGGTGAGGCCATGTTTTCCTGGATGATGTTGATGCTTGTAGATGTTCATTGATGTGTGGGCATTGAAGATTTAGATATTTATTGTAGTCTTCTCAGTCTGTTTGCTTGTACCTGACCTTCTTTGGGAGGCTTTCCAGGTATTTGGACTCAAAATACCTGGGGACTTGGGCCCCAAACCCAATAACACTGTAGTTTTTGTAGGCTTGGAGAGGTATAGTCTTGGTGGTCTTGGATAAAATCCAGAAGAATTCTCTGGATTGCTATGTGAAGACTCTTGTTCTTTTTCCTTAATTTCTGCCAAACAGTCTCTCTCTGTTGTGTCAACTGAACTGGGGTTGATGCAAACACCCCTGTGGGCCACCAGCATTGGAACTGTGCTGGGTCAGATCTGAAGTCAGCATGACACTGGGTCTTGCCTAAGGTGCACTGTAACCACTACCTGACTACCACTTATTTTTACTCAAGGCCCTAGAGCTCTATAATCAGCAAGTGATGAAGTCAGCCAGTTTTCTATCCTTTCCTTAAGGGCAGCAAGTTTCCCCAGGTCCCAAGTGGGTCCAGTGAATGTTGTCTGGGAGTCAGGGATTAAAATACAAATGCTTAGAAATTTGCCTGATGTTCTAGTCTACTGTGGCTAAACTGGAACTCAGACTACAATATGAAAGCCGTCCCACTCTTTCCTTCCCTTTCCACAGGCAGAGGAGCCCTCCCCATGGGCACCCCCAACACTGTCCCACAGGGGGATTCTGGAAGGCCACTGCCAATGTTCACTTAAATCCCAAGGGCTCTTCAGTCAGTCTGTGGTGAATTCTGCCAGGTCTGGGACTTACGCTTCAGGGCAGTAGGCTCCTCTCTGACCCAGGGCAGTTCCAGATATGCTGACCAAGAGCCTAGGCCTGGACTTGGTAACTGCAAAATCCTACTTGTTGCTCTACCCCACTGTGGCCGAACTGTTATCTAAAGTGCAAGACAAAATCCCCTGTACTTTTCTGACTACTGTTTTCAAACAGAAAGAGTCTTTTACTACAGCCACCACAGTTGGCAATGTGCTGGATTACACCTGTAGTCAGCACATCTCAGAACCCAAGGCCCCCAGCATATTTCCTGGGTATCAGTGCCGGGTATTCAGGGCCCAAGGGCTCTTTAGTCAGTAGGCTATGAATCCTGCTAGGACTAGGTTCTCTCCAAGGCTGTAGATTCCCTTTTGGATCAGGTTGTATCTAGAAATGTCATCCAGGAGCTAGGGCTTGGAAAGGGGGCCTCAAAATTCTGCCTGATGTCCTATCCTACCATGGCTGAGCTGGTATCCAACATGGAAGACAAAGTCCTCTACTTTTTGCTCTCTTCCCCTTGAGCAGAAGGAAGAAGACCCTTTTGTTGCTGTGAACAGTACTGCCTGGGGTTGGGGAAAGAGTGGCACAAGCACTCCTTTAGCCACCTCAGCTGGTGTCTCCCTAGGTCACATGCTACCCTAGTCCTCTGGCTCTGAGCCCAGCCAGACACTAGGAGGTATCTAGGAATTGCAGTCTTTGTGGCCCAAACTGCTTTTCAAGTTTATTTCGGGCCCCAAAGCACTTCAGCCTTCACTGGCGAGGCTTGCTGAGAAACTTGAGTACTGATGATGGCATGGTGATTTCCCTGTGGGTAGGCCTGGTCCTAGTGCTGCTCCCTCCATGCATGGGCACTGGCTGAGCCCAGCACAACTTTACTGTCTGCTATGATGAGGCAGCAGTGAGTTCAATGTAAAGTCCCCCAGTCACTGTGCTTTCCTTCCCCAAAGTGCACAGATTCCCTGTGCTGTGCGGCTGCTGCTGGGGCAGTGGGGGAGGGGTGGTGCCAGTGATTCAAGGCTCTCTCTCTGACCTCCCTCAATGCTCCTTTCAAGGATATGAAGTTAAAACACTTCTGTAAATTGCTTACTTGATTTTTGGTTCTTGTAATGGTGCTTTTCTGTGTGCAGATAGTTGTTAAAATTTGGTGTTCCTGTTGGGGGTATTAATACGATAGGCTTCTCTTCTGGCATTTTGTTCTCCCCCCTGCCCCACCCATATCAACTGTGTTTAAGCTTCAGTAAGACATATTGTATGCTCATTTAAAGTAATTTCTTATTGCTAAATGGAAATAATTATAATAAACAATAGTGGTGAATGATTAACATAAATTAGATTTGCTAGATGTGTGAGTATATTTAAATAAATGCAAATTGGTGAAGCAATATGAAAGCAAACATTTTTGTTTCCTTCTATAAATTGTTTCTGAGATGTTTGTAACTCTAAGATAATTACTAGGGTTAGAGCTAAAATTCGGTTGACCCGTGAACTCATTGGAGAGCTTTTACAAATTAAGTTTCTTGGGATATGCCTGATGTACTGACTTTGTAAATATGAGTGGGACAGGAAGAGAGTCTTAAAAGGTTCTTGGTGGTTCTAATGACTAGGTTCAGAAATAATAGTAAGTTTATTTGACTTTATTGAGTGTGTACTATCAGCTTAGATATTGTATATCACTTTACAAATGTTCACTTGATTAACCTCCATAAAACCAAATATTATTTTATTAGCCCAATTTACAGATATGGAAACTGGGGTACAGAAATGCAAAGTAGCATGCTTAAGTTATTCAACTAATAAGTAATAATTAGATTTAAGTCCAAGCAGTTTAGCTCCAGGCCCCGAGCTGAGAAGCAGCATACTATTCTACTACTTAGGTGTAGAACACACCTCTGTGAAGAAATTTTCCTTCACTCGGAGTGCACTCTGTGGTCATTCTATGACCTTGGGTAAATCACTAGCTATCACTGGGATTTTATCTTGGCTTGTGGCAAAGCCAATAGGAATCATGATAAAGTTTGGGATTTTTTACATAAACAACGGGCTGTTTTAGTACTGTAAATGACAAATCCAGCTTAACAAGTTTGAATTGAAGATTTTTTTTTTACTTTTTATCTAGTCTTCACCCATATGAAAGTTGCTGTTGATAATTCAATATATATACTCTGTAAATTCCCTTTAGATCAGCTTTAATACCAACCTTTTCCTTGTAGGGGAGATACCAGGTGTGTGACAAGATCATTTAAGAGATAAATTTGAGCCTGCTACAATTAATGAAAAGAGAAAGTCATTTATACTTTCTTACCTTTTAATTCTCATGAGTAACAAATATCTTGCAGCATCCTTTACAACTGATGATGACACTGTCATATGTCTCTTCACCAGGACTGAGAACTCTTGACTTACCCACAGCAGTCGTATAGATCTGATTTGGATGATACGACTTAATTCAAATGCTGTGCCTATTGAACTGACTCAGGTAATGCTGTCAAAATAGTGGGATCAGCCCTGATCAGCCAAGACCCCCATTGACTTTGATGTGAATTGGGAATGGCAGCAACTCTACCCATCTTTCCTAAAGGAACGTGGGGAGGCTTTGAGGTAATATATTTGGAAACACTATGAATTCTTTGGGGGAAGTCTGAGATAAGACATTATCATAATGGGTTCATCTTATCTGACATATTAAAAATAATTGTGACAGTAGGAGGGCAAAGCCGTCTCATTACTGGATGGTTAATATAAGGCTTTAGTGGCCTATGGGTAAAGGAATGTATTAGCTCAATATGATGCCAGTGGGGAATTGTTTAGTTATAATGGAACATAGCATAAAAGATATGATTATTGCCTAGGAACAGTTTGAGGTTCAATTCATTCCTATAGATTTCCAAAGGTACTTTTAGTTGCTCTACTCACAGAGGTACTCACTGTGGAAGGAGGGTGAAGGTTTGAGCTTATCTGACATCATTGCTAAAAGCAACCCAGGGGACATGATCATTGCAATGTTCATGAAGTCCATCACTGTGGTCTTCAAGGATGCTCACTTTGCTGTTCAGCCCTTCATTGCCACTTCCCAGCCAACCCTCTATGAGCTGCTTCTTACATAAGTTACTTGTACCATACCTCTTCCCTTCCATATCCAGAATTTTGGAGATCTCTCTCTTGATTTTGGATGCACTTTAGTAATCCTCACTAAGAGACCCTGTGTTCTCCACTGGTGTTCTTTGGGTTATTTGAGATCATGATGATTCATCCATTTATTGTATTTGAGATCAAAAGAAGAAAGTGTGTATGCAGTAAAATATTCAGTGTTAAACCAGATGGGAAGTGGAGGTATAGTTCATGTTTGCTGTGTGGGTAGCTCTGCTGAATATTTCTCAGTAGCATTTCCTTTTCCGTCTTCATTGATGAATGATAGCTCCCAGCTTACCAAACAATGGTATGGATTGGGTTTTATTATGGTAAACACAGTATACCAAAAAGACTATCTACATTGTTTCAACTCAGTGAAATTCTTTTTTAAAACAAAGAGAAAGAAAAAAATACTTCTCAGAACTGGTAACAAGGTGAGGAGTCACTAGAAACCAGCTATTTAGTTTTAGTACCTTTTGGGGGAAGGCCGTTTCTTATTTTACAAACATATATTAAAATTCCTTCACAAATTATGCAAATTTGGAGTGGACTTTATTTAAACATACCACTGGGTTTGCTGTATCACTAAGAGATAACACTCACCACTTCCTAGCTGATAGATTATTTTCATTATATGGTTTCTTTTAAGGCTATTTGAAAAGTAGGGGTTCAGCTAATGAGCTTCCAATGACCAGAAGGGCATCTTTTGTTAAGGTGCTTTGGAATTTGATTAATTGGGAGGACAGCACTGGTCTTTTCTGCAGGCATCTTGCATAAATCATTCCCTGTGGTCTGCAGAAATATCATCCACACTCTATTGCTGGTGAAGGGGGTCTGTAAAACCTTCAGAACCTATTGGTAAATGAACTCTATTCTTCACACATTAGATTGCCTTTTTTAATAACTGTGCCCACCTAGAATGAGACAAAACACACGGAAACCAAGTACTTTTACCTGATATGTAGTAGAGATTGTTGCATTGGACAAATAATTTGTTGGAGTGGAGAAGATAATAGGAAGAGATGGTAATGACTAAACGAAATGATCAGCCAAGGCAAGCAGGAAGCATTTACTTGGTCAATTGAAATAGTCTTTGAAATCTTGCCTGATTTTTTTTTTTTTTCTGGAGTGTTTTGAAGTTCTGTTTCGTTTTTTAACAAAACACAACTCTGAATTGTTTTCATTGTTATACATTTACATTCCCAGTGGAAAGACTACACACTAGTGTCAGTCTTTGAAATGTATTTTCCAATGTTATAAATACTTGATGCCGTATTTTTTGAAGAAGTCATTATCGATCAATATCTCCACCTCAATATCCCCGCTTGCTTAAGATTTTTCTGGCATCTAAACTAGTCCTAATTTGTATTTTACATAGCATTTTCCTCTGCATGGATGGAATGTAGAAATTATAAAAGAATTTGTGTGCCATTCCTGAGAGATCTTTCTCATTACACCCAATTTGCATGCAGCTAGTTAAGGGGAGTCAAGTTCATTTTTCAGGATAAGATAGCAAGTCCATGGCCCAACCAGAGACAAAACTTAGAAAACTTAGAATTCTACCTTAGAGTCCACAAGTGGATTTAAAAAGCAAAGGAATTAACCAGTAACAGACTTCATGGCTGGCTGAGTTCCTGGGATGTACAGTCCCAAAAGAGTTCCTTACTATACTTTGCCTAAGGAGATAGAGGTGATCATTATATAGGGCTCTAGAGATAGCTAGAGCTAGACTATTGAGTTTCTCCATGATCCAAGAAGGCCGGGGTGATTGGAGTCCTCTACTCCTCTAAGTTCAGCTCCATACTCCCAGGAAGTCAAGAAACCAAAATTAGATGTTTCATGTTGATGTCTGGTATCCTTTCCATCACAATCTGATTGACTAAATGAACAAGTCATTAGCTTCTTTAAACTTCAGCTCCCTGCACTGCAAAATGGGATCATACTACCTGCCTTTTCTGTCTCATCAGATTGCTGTCAGGATGTGATGAGGCAGTACCTATCACGTTGCTTCATAAAACATAAAACACTCTCCATACCTGACATCACAATTTTTAGGTAAGGCCTTTTAAAGTAATACTGGGTTGAAAAAATTCACATTTTTAAAGAAGATTTGGACTAGATTTTATGGCTTGTCAATACAAAGATCTGAGGAGAGTGTGACAATAAAATTCGGGGGCGTTTTTCTGGCAATCCTCATACATGGCAGAACAATTGCAGTTGGAAAGTCATGCTACATTTCGAACTTAATTTTTATAGCAGAGAGCAAATTTCTAAGTTTTTTTTTTTTTTTTCCTTTAGCAGTCTTGACTTGAATGTACAGGCTTTATATCAGAATACAAGTACAAAAGGAAAGATATGAGATTGTGAATGATAATTTTAAAAATTAAGAGTTGATGTGCTTTACTCCGAGACAGTTCATAAAACATAAGCATGAATATGTGACGTGGGAGCAATCAATGACATTGCTGCAGATTTTCTATAGGACCTCAGGAAAAAGCATTGGCACTGTAGTCTTCAGTTTTCGTTCAAAGACCTATCAGAAAAGATCTCAATATCAAAAAGGCAAATCTAAATACAGAAATAAAGAAAAGCAACAAAAATACATTCTTGGAAAAGCCATACTATAAGTTCCCCCAAGTATGTTTAATGTTTTGTTTCTCGAAAGTTGCCACTTTCATTTATTTATATGCATTTCAATCCATAGCAATTCCCCATTTATGCACCCTGTTCTAAATGTTTTAGTTAAAGGCATTATGGGGCCCTAAATTGTGTCAAATGCATTCTTGACACCTGCGTAAATGTTTCAGGAGAGAATTATGGAATGGCAACATAATTAATTTTCTATTGAAGAAAAGCTAATGGATCATAGAAAATGGCCAAATTGGCATGTGTAATTTCAACACATGGCTCTTAGTGTTCCCCTAAAGGTGTTAGACTAATGAAATAAGTAACATTACAAATAGCAATTTAATTTGCTTTGTTTATTTACCCAATTTTGTTGCTTCATGCGCAGTGTTTCTCAGCTTACCAATGAAAACTTACTTAGGGTCATTTTCAGGATTAAAAGAGAATGAAATAGTGACATTATTTTTTTCTTAATCTATCACTGTTGAGAATATTCTACAAACACACTACTTAATTGACTACCTGTCCTAGGGACTGCTTTATTGCTTCCGTTAGTTTGAAAAGTTAGAAATGCTAAGCAAAAGAGTAAGTACTGATTTGAACTAGTTTTAAGTCGCCTGAAAACAAGAACATTATTTAAATATTAACTGACTTGAATCTTGGTAGAATGATTCTTAAACCATTCCTTTGTCACTGTCTTATGGCTTATCTCTGTCTGTAGCAGTATTCAGGGACCCATTCTTGATCGTGTCATAATTGATAAATATCATTTTCTTGAACCTGCTCATAACTAATTTCTGCCTGTCAGCCTTCACCAACCCATACGTCCTTATACATCTTTCTTTCCACATTGTCTCCATCTTTTGTCTCTGATTGTATCACTATATCCCATATATCATTTTTGTAGACCTAGATTACTAGGTTTTCTGAAACTGGAAAAATGAATGAGCTTATCCTATCCACATTGGAAATAGGGAATTCATGAAAAGTGGTATCAGGAAGAACACAGCTTGATGACTATAGGGTATCATTTTCAAGGTGTTTTTTGTTTCGTCCCACTGCAAAGAGGTTTTTGGTCTTTATAAAACAAGGCTAATCTGTGACATCTGGTTAATTATAAGAGTATATCTAAGGAGAAAGAAACTGTAGAGCAGTAGGTCAAAGTATGAAGGCCACAAACTATAAAGCAATAAGTGTTTTGAATATCTATTAACGTTAGTTTAGATATCCAACATTGACATCAAATCTCAGCATAGAGGTAGGAGCATGGTCTCTCTGACACTGTGGCTTGAAGACTATCTCCTCTTGGCTCCTTTGCTGAATGCCTTTCTTTCTTTCTCTCTCTCTTTTTTTTTTTTTTTTGAGACTAAATCTCGCTCTGTTGCCTAGGCTAGAGTGCAGTGGCCTGACCGCGGCTCACTGCAACCTCCACCTCTCGGGTTCAAGTGATTCTTGTGCCTCGGCCTCCTGAGTAGTTGGGATAACAGGTGCCTGCTACCGCGCCCAGCTAATTTTTTTTTTTTTTTTTTAGTTTTAGAAGAGACATGGTTTCACCATGTTGGCCAGGCTGGTCTCAAACTCCTGAACTCAAGTGATCCACCCTTCTTGGCCTCCCAAAGTGCTGGGATTACAGGCGTAAGCCACTGTGCCTAGCCTGAATGCCTTTCAGTTGGGTCTGCCAATGAGAAGTGCTGGCAAATATTGGAAAAGGGAGGAGAGACAGAAGAGGGTGGCGGGAGAGAGAGAGGGAAAGAGATTTTTGTCCCTATTCTCTCCTGGCTCTAGTGCCTTGACATTATACAGCTACAACTCTTCTGTGGTTTCTGTTTTCATTGGCCCAATAATACTGTTTTTCCCTTGGTTTCCTCTGTTGGTAATCTTGGGAAGCCTCACCCTTCTTTCTGTCATGCGTTAACACTGCCAACACCTCTGTAAGCAATCTTTTCACTTACGTCTCTTCATCTGGGCTGGATACTGTTTCCCGTCACTAGCTCTGTCTGATCCAAGAGTTGTTTGATGTCAAGGTTGCAGAGTTTGCCCTGTGCCACTCCTCTGACTCCAGAATTATCTATTACTGAGAATTATCTATTACTTCTCAGTAATAGATAATATAGCAGAGCCTGACAAATATAGCAGAGTGTAGTGCTTGAGAGCAAATGAAAGGGTGTAAGAGAGGCATGAGTTTGATTTTGTGCAAGTAGTTTAACCAATGAAATTTTCACTTTGCTTTTCTGTAAAATAGGATTGTAATTGTATTAACATCACTGTATTGTTTTGAAGGCTAAATGGGATAATACATGTAAAACTCTTAGCACAGTACATAAGTACTGTGTGCACGGAATGCGGTAAGTGCATAGTAAGCACTTAATACTTTTATTATGATTATGTAATTCCTAGCTACAAATACAGTGATACATCAAGGGGATGTATATAATCAGTGGCTCTATGGAATAGAGAGGATTTGTTCATCATTAAACATAGCATAGATGGTGTGGCTTTTTTAGCTGAAGTGTGGGTGAGGGACTGGATGTGAAGTGTGGGAAATGAATGCTGCTCTGATCATACTTGTGGAACATCACAGCTTCTCTTTGTGGTAGCTAGTTCTGCTCCATTTAAGATGATCTGGGGGACATGTGGCATGCTATTTGGTCTGTCTGTGTTAAGAGGCTACCATCTGCTGTATAATCATCAGGATTACTGATGTGATCAATTGTTCTTGTATTTCTGTTTTTAAACAACCTTCTCAAGGCATGCTTCCCAAATATGAGGAATCGGTTTGCTCAGAAAGTCATACACTTGCACATGGTAAAGCTGAAAGATTTAATTGTTTGCTTGATAACTCTCAAAAGTATCCTTTCGAATAAAGCACAATCTACAATTTTGGTTATATTTTTTAGGTTGATAATTCTCTTAAGAATTCAAAATGCTTATGTGAATAATATCTGGCCTTCGTGGGTTGCCTGCTGGGCTGATGGATCTGAAGAGAAAAGTCTACGTCCAAAACCATTAGCTTTCCACTCATTGTCACTGTCAGTGATGATACTATGAAGCTGTCAATGATTACTGTTATAATCAAGATTTCCAACTATTCTGGAAGAAGTTGATTACATAGATGCTAGGGGTTTGTCTGGGCAGCTAGTGAAAATGCATTGTCTTTTATGTTATCCAAAATGTGAAGATTAGTAATTTATTAAGCTATGGTTTGATATTCCTGTAGAACCATTCACAAACTTTACTACCTTGGATGTGACTTTCCTTTTTCTAAGTCTGTTTCCTAATGCATAAATGGAGATAATAGACCTCACAGCATTCACATAGAGATGAAATAATGTTAAAAAAGCATTTATTACAGTATCTGGCCCCCAGTGAGATCACTTGGAATGTTAGCTATTTACCTGGTATGTGGAAGACCTGTGATACAGTGTCAGAACCTGAAGCTATGGTGGTAAACTACCTGGACATAGTCTCTTGTACTCGTGGAGCTTAAAGTCTGTTCTTGGACTAGTAGCTTCCATGATGTTTGCTTGCAAATGTAAGTTTTACTCCTCATATCCATAGTAACCCATATCCCATTTTCTGGTTTTAATATTTCAGAATGGAAGCAATTTGAGTATATTTTAATCAAATCCACATTATTGCAAAAGAATTGCTAGACAAGTTAAAGTTAAAATGTTTAAATTGCCATTACCTGCTATTTTCAGTATACTCTATTCTCTTTCCTTTGGCTACGCTGGAAATTGTCAATGACTAGATAAGTACAAAGCTGTTTCTACTGGGGGTTAAAAATACAAATTTTGCAGTAATACAGGTTTGGGCTTGAGTCCAGGCTTCCCCAATTATTAGCTGTATCAACTCAGGTTAGCTCTCTAATCTGAATATAAGATTTTTGTTGGCCAGACAGGGTGGCTCAGGCCTGTAATCCCAGCACTTTGGGTGGCCGAGGCGGGTGGATTATCTGAGGTCAGGAGTTTGAGACCAGCCTAGCCAATATGGTGAAACCCTTGTCTGTACTAAAAATACAAAAATTAGATGGGCATGGTGGCACACGCCTATAATCCCAGCTACTCAGGAGGCTGAGGCAGGAGAATTGCTTCAGCCTGGGAGACAGAGGTTGCAGTGAGCCGAGATCATGCCACTGCTACTCCAGCCTGGCCGACAGAGTGAGACTCTCTCAAAAAAAAAAAAAAAAAAAAAAAAAATTACTGTAGACATAAAAAATAAATAAAAGACAGATCCACAGACACACAGAAACAATGCCATGTAATAACAGAAGTAGGAATTGGAGAATGCTGCTGTAAGCCAAGGAATATCAAAGATTGCCGAAACAGGCGCTAGGAGAGAAGTATGAGACAGATTCTGTTTCTAAACCTCCAAGAAAGAGACAACCCTACTGAAACCTTAATTTCAGACTTTTGCACTCCAGAACTGTGAGGGAATAGATTATTTGTTGTAACCATAAAGTCTGCTACGGCAGCCATAAGAAACTGATACAATTATAATTTTTCACTATTTACACATAATAGAACAAATCAATCATTTCACATGACATAAAGGGGCGGGGTATTTCAGATCATAAATATCTAAGCTGTAAAATCATCTACTTTACCCAGACTGAGAAAGAGATAAACTTAATGTGCAACTATATGATTATGTAATAATAAATGTGAGGTTACATATCTTCATACTCTCTTACAGACCTTTATAGATTAGGTGACAATATCCTCATCATTTTGAAATGCATGCAGTAGGCTTCAGTGGTGAAACAACTTGTCCAATATCATATGACAAGGAATATGATATCCTTATTTCTAGACTGATTTCCTACTGAAGGTGAGACTGAGTAACCATGTCCATGATTTAATCTTCTAGATTAATTCATTACTCTTTT
This sequence comes from Mandrillus leucophaeus, assembly GCF_000951045.1. Taxonomy (NCBI): domain Eukaryota; kingdom Metazoa; phylum Chordata; class Mammalia; order Primates; family Cercopithecidae; genus Mandrillus; species Mandrillus leucophaeus. The sequence goes on along the minus strand of NW_012106030.1, from coordinate 5,952,021 downwards.
TAGGGTTGAATTGGTAATCACAGGTGTTTTTCTTATATTTTTTCCTGAAACCTACACTCCTTTAAATCTAAAATTGTTCTTTCTTCAGTGTGCTATATTTTATTGTTTTCTCTTATGTAATAAAAAAAATAGGATTTGTTTTTAGTTTATCCATGGAGATAAAGAACAGTACTAATAATGAAATACTGTACCACTGAAATACCAAAATCTAATCATGTGTGCTATTGGAGATGGGCTCTACTATTTCTTTTTCTGCCAGTTACTAATACTTTCAGAGAAGTGGGAATAAGTACAAAATTATGGAAGATGGGGATAGTCATTAGAACGTAAAGATTCCAGAATCTTCTGAAAGAAATCTCGCGATGACTAGGATTTCTATAAATACATAGTAATTTCTGATGCGGTAGCTAAAATAATTGATCGAATTACATAGGTAATTAGTAAAAAAATAAAAAGAATGTACAAAAGAAGTGTAGATTTGTTCTTCAATTAGAAAGAATCTGATTAACTCATGCAAATGGGATGGATCATAAATGGCTAATGAATTTTAATATATTGGCTTGTCTGAAAGGGTTCTTTTTGTGGTGACAGTGGTGTTATGTGGGCCAAAAACCTGAAACTGTAGTTGTCTAATATCATACATTAATGTTAACAAACATATTAGTAGTGGAAATGGATTTTCTAGTAGGGCAATTAAAAAACCATCTGTGTATATTAGAATTACAAATCACTAAGCTGATTGTAGCCTTGGAGGGTACCTAGTTAAAATGTCTTTTTTACCAGAAATGCCAAGGAGGCCTGGGGAATTGATAGACTGGCCAAAGCATTATACAGTCAGCATTAGAAATCAGGTCCTCTGACCTAAAAGCCAGGGCTCTTTTCTTTATAACAGAGATTGAAAATGGGTTTCAACTTGGTACCAATTTGGACCATTGACAGTAGATGGCTGATCATGCTTTCTCTGACTGTTTAGTAGTGTCTGCCATGGATGCTGTAATAGGAAAAATTAGACAAGTTTTAGAGATTGTCATCTCTGATCTACACAAGACTGTGATCCTGGACACACATACACACACACACACACACACACATAAATATATATATATATTTATATGTCCAGACACACACACACACACACACACACACACACACACACACACACACACACACACACATATATCTGTATTTATATTTAGAGGCAGGTTCTCACCATGTTGTCCAGACTGGCTCTTGAGCTCCTGAACTAAGTGACCTTCCCACCTCGACCTCCTAAAGTGTTGAGACTACAGGTGTGAGCTGCCACTCCTGGCCCCCTGAACACATGTTTAACTGTCACCCAGTGGGTATCCCTAGAATGAAATATGAGATGTACCATATGTATGGGAAAGTGCCTGTTTAAGGTGGGGTGTGTGGTGTGTGTGTTGGGGGGGGAGTGGATAGTAAAGGAAGCAAGCTTTTTTGCCTGTAGACAAATATTTTCTTCAATTTAAAAACCTCTTAAAGCTCAAAGTCCAGTAAGATTCTCTTTTCCCACATAAAGAACTTTGGAATTTTGAAGTGACAAGGCCAGCGTTTGCTCTCTTTTGCTTCTCTCCAACCTGCAGCTCTGCTGATGTCTCATTTGTGATTAATAAAATTAAAATCCTTTGACTTCACCTTTGCTTATCTCTGGTTAAAGTGTCAGTTCTCAGAACGTTCTCAAAAAAAGAAAACCACATGTTTCTTGCTTTGGAACCAGCGGACTGCAGGGCTGCCATCCTGCTTTTCATAATCCTTTTTCCAGTACGTGGAGATTTACTATTCTGAAAGAACTCAGTGGGATTCAGGAATTGGAATTTGCTCTTTGACACTCTCTCCTATTGAGTCTGGAAAACATTAAGCAAGACCATCTCTTTTATTTTATACATGAGATATGAACAGAGAAGGTGAGTGAACAACTATAAGTCACACAGCAAGCAAATGTTGTAGTCTTCAGTTATGACTATTATGTTTCTCTCTTGACTCTTTCGACCCATTCCTCAAGGTCAGGGACCCTAGGGATAGTGTGCATTTCAGCTTTACCAAAGCTTTGGGCAGGCATCTTCAGAGGCACCACACAACTAGGAAGAAATAAGTCATGCTCTTCCTCCTCTGGTCTATGTTCCTTCACAGAAGCTGACTTGAGGCTTCATTACAGGTAAATGAATCTTTGGGAAACAGACTCCTTTAGTCTGGAAATTGGTGTGAAGATTTATGAGACTTGTTGGCCACAGACAGACAAGAATTGTGTGAATTTTTTTTCCTCAGTTGCTGCAGATCAGTGCTTCACCTACAAAAATGACAACTAACAAAAGAAAATAAGGTCTACAGCAATAAAAAAAAAATCAAGTGTCATTAAATGAGAAAATGCTGAAAAATGTAGAGATTTCAGTTTCTTTATAAGTGACACCAAGACTTAGAAAGTTATTATTTTGCCTGTTGGTAAGCTTACTAAAGAATTCTGTTTAGAAGTTTCTCAGCCAGTAAAGGAATGAGAGATTTTTCTTTCTTGCTCCTTTTGTCTCCTTTTTACAATCCATCAGTGTGATAATGGAGCTGTCACTGAAAGCAGTTGACGGCTCTGCTGCTTTTTAGCGACAAATTCTTCTGTGTACATCTTTGGCAGCTTTTCTTCAGGATCTCTGTATCCAGGGTATGGCTATAGGCAGTTGCTGATGGCCTCAAGGAAAAAGAAACTACAGTTCCATTCAAAGCAGTGATAGTTCTTGAAACCTCTTTGCATCCAAGTGACTAAAAGTTCAGAACTTTAAAAAATATGTTCTCAGATTAATAGCTTCTGGAAACTCCTCAGAAGTCATGCTCTATATGAGGCTGACAATGCTACCTTTTCTTCTTTTTCTAGCATAATGATTATAACATGGTTATCTGTAAAATTCTTACAAGGAATTATGTGACAAATCTTCGCTATGTCTCATTCATTTTTATAATTCAGTAATCTTTATGATTCTCCTATCAATAGGGTAAGGGAATAGGATATTATACTAATTTTACAGCTTAAGAGCTCCAGATATCAAATGGAAAAATTTTTTACACAAGATTTGCTCTCAAGGGACTTTGTAGCATCCTCTTCTGTGCTGTAAACATACCAACCTCAATCTCACAATGTCCCTAAGAATAATAAACAAGGTAAAATAGAAAAAAGATTAATAAGAGCTAAGGAGAATTGGTTCTACATAGATGTTATTAAAGTTTTTCTATGACTTTCCAGTGGCTCTTTGAAAATGATTTTCCAGTAATAAGTAAAATGTCAGCATGACCTGGATATAGTGAATATCTTGTTTTTTGAAGGTCATTAGCAGTAACAATGCCACTTCTATGGTAGGGCAAGCTTTCAAAGTCTATGCAATGTGCATTCATTTATGAGAGCTCGCATTTCTGTATTACTGTGTGTCTAATTTCTGAAAGCATTCTATCTGGAGATGATCTTTCTCTGGCTGAAAGCCTGAATTGAAGTCTCTGGCACTGTTCATTTCAGTGATTTGGGGAAGAAACAAGGTGCAGCTAAGGTTATGTCTGCACAAAACCACTTGAATGATCTTTTTCAACAATACATAAATGGATAGATGAATGAATGAATTTGTTCAGCCAAGCAATCTACTGATTCAATACATTTATTTTAAAATATACTATGCCATCTTTTATTATTAAATCTAATAATCATTGGACAATATAGCAAGAGAAAAAATACAATTTATCCACAACCTTGTTATTCAGAGATAACCATTATAGTATTTTGATATATTTTATTTCACTTTTTAATACGCATATTTTAATATTTAAAAAATTCAGTTTTATATTCTGTTTTATTTAATATCATGTTAATGATATTTCCTCCATGCAATTAAGCATTCTCTGGCTTCTGGTCCCCCGATTTTATTGTAATTTATTTAAATATTTTTGTATAGTTATTTGGGTTATTTCCAATTTTTAATATTAGTGGTGCTGAAATAACATCTGTGTGTGTGTGTGTGTGTGTGTGTGATCTCACTGATCACGCTTTTAAGAATTCAAGAGAAAGCAAAACCAACAAGCACGTTGATTTTGTAGGAGACATTGTCAAATTGTCTTCCAGTGAGATCATACCAATGTATACTCCCACAGGCAGTGTGTGAGAGTCCCTGTCTCCTCATAACTTCACTAACTTTGAATCCCACTAGGTATTTGAAAAGCTAATTTTATATGTAAAACAGAGTACAGAAGAAGTGGCCTAGTGTTTTTTCATGTGGCATGTGGTTTGGGTACATACAGGTAGTGACCAGGGAAGTCTTCAACAGAGAGCTGACATTCAAACTGAGTCTTGATGGGAAAAAGAGAATCTCTGGCTACATAAAGGATGAGGAACAGAGGCTGGGAAACCAGCTGGTGTGTGCAAAGTGAGATCAGGAGAAAGCTTTGGCTTTGGGGCATATGAATCAGATTGCATGGATTCTTGGTTGAATTGGAGGACAGTGGAAAGGGATGGCGTAGAGACATTAGAGAATAAAGGGCCATTTGTTTTATTACAAGGTTTTCAGTCTTACAGATCAGAGATTCTTCTGAGGCTTTCCGAAGACCTCTAGGCATTAGAATTACCCATGGCTTTGGAAAGAAGCTCCTTTGGGTAATTACCTACTTTTTCTTTTAAATGCCTACATCACTTAATTTATGTCTCTTTTTGAAGCATGTGCTACCACTTACTTGTTTTCGTCTCTGTCATCTCCATTTGACTGTGCGTTTTTCTTCTTGGAGTCATCGTCAAACTCTTATCAATCACCTGACTCTTACTTGGCATGCAGGCTGGTTGCTGGGGGCCTAGAGCAGTGGACTTGTGTGTAAGGGCTGCAGCAAATGTGGAACAGGCATGGAGGGAGGCTCTGTAGGAACACACTTAACATGTCTGAGGACAAGGAAGGCCCACTAGTGTCTGGTTCATTGTATGCCCAGCAGCTGTACATGTAGAGCAGGAGAGGCCTGGGTAAGCATTGCAGTCATGAATGTGCTAATGAACAGAGGGGTTTTGAAAAAAATAATTATTTTAGGTTCAAGGGTGCATGTGCACGTTTGTTACATAGGTAAATTGCATGTCATGGGGATTTGGTATACAGATTATTTCATCACCCAGGTAATCATAGCACCCAGTGTGTGGTTTTTTGATCCTCACCCTCCTCCCACCCTCTACCCTCAAGTAGGCCCCAGGGTCTCTTGTTCCATTCTTTGTGTCCGTGAGCACTCAGTGTTTAGTTCCCATTTATAAGTAAGAGCATGTGGTGTTTGGTTTTCTGTTCCTGGGTTAGTTTGCTTAGGATAATGGCCTCATGGAAGGATGTTAAGCAGAGAAGTAATATGGGATGTATTTTTTTCTTGGCTTAGAAAAGATCAAACAGGCCGGGTGCGGTGGCTCAAGCCTGTAATCCCAGCACTTTGGGAGGCCGAGATGGGCGGATCACAAGGTCAGGAGATCGAGACCATCCTGGCTAACACGGTGAAACCCCGTCTCTACTAAAAAATACAAAAAACTAGCCGGGCGAGGTGGCGGGCGCCTGTAGTCCCAGCTACTCGGGAGGCTGAGGCAGGAGAATGGCATAAACCCGGGAGGCGGAGCTTGCAGTGAGCTGAGATCCGGCCACTGCACTCCAGCCTGGGAGACAGAGCGAGACTCCGTCTCAAAAAAAAAAAAAAAGAAAAGATCAAACAGTAATACGAAGAATAAGTTTATGAAGAACAAATCTGAAGGTAAGGATAACAGTTAGGAAGTCATCTCACTTGAATGAGAGAGAGAAGAAAGCCTGAGCTATGACAGTGAGAGCAAGAAATGGAGAGAAGTGACGTAAAAAGCTTTAAGGCATTTGTGACAGGGGTGTGCATGTGTATCTGTATGTGTGTGTGTGTGCAGCTTTGTGTGTATCTTTGTGTCTGTGCATGTGTGAAGCTGTGTATGTGTGTGTATATAGCTCTGTGTGGTATGTGAGTGCCTGTAGCTCTGCATGTGTGTATGTATGTGTATGTGTGTATCTGTATCTGTGTGTCTGTATCTCTGTAGCTCCATGTATCTCTGTGTGTGTCTATGTATGTCTGTGTCTGTAGCTCCATATATGTATATCTGTGTATATGTGTGTTTGTAGTTCTGTGTATCTGTGTTGCGTACGTGTGCCAGGCTCTGTAGCTCTATGTGTTTGTATCTGTGTTTTGTCTTCGTGTGTATTTCTGTGTGTGTCTGTCTGTGCACATGTATCTCTGGTGTGTGTGCATGTGTATATCTGTATGTGTGTGTCTCTGTGTGAGAGAAGTGGTTAGATAGAAGATGTTTTAGTTTCTGGCTGGAACGGGTAAGCTAAGTCCAATAGATTGATAAGGGAACACCACAAGAGGAACAGGTGTAATGGGAAAGATAATGAGTGGTGATTGTGTGGATGTGAGGTGTCTCTAAGTCACTATGAGACATCTAGGTGAAGAGGTCCACAGTTGTTTCTGTCTAGTAAATGTCTCTTGTTGTTGTTTGTCTTAATCTAAGCATGTGAAATTTATATTACTAGAGACGGTGGTAAAATTTATTTTACAAGATACATATCAGGAATCTAAAATATGAATTCATTTTTATTTTTTTCTGATTTACATTACAGCCATATGATAAAAATACTTGATTATTTGGACAATTTATTAACCAAATCTGGATAAGATGTGGGCAAAAATTATTATAAAATTATTTCCTCATCCACAGTTATTTGTTTATCTAAGATTTTTTCTTAGGTTAAACTGGAATAACTTATACAGATAAAAATATTCACATTCTTTCTATTTTTATTTCTGGCAACTATTTTTATACTATAAGTATGAATATTTCAAATTTCTACACAGGTAAAATTCAAAAAACAAATGAATTTTATGATTTCAGATAAATTGACATGAAAATTCAATATATTAGAAAAAGATTAGAAAAAATACAAGCTTTATTGTTTCATATTGTCTTAAACACTATACGACAAGAAATTACAAGTTGCCTTTTAGAAAAATGTACTATTATAATAGTTTTCATATAGGTTTTAAAATAGTTTCAATAAAATAATTTAGAAAATATAACACATTTAAATATTAATAGTAGTTATATTGATATTTGATTATCTAGGAATGTGACTCTGGATTCAGAAAAGCATAAATTGTGGTTGTGACAATTTGACATTTTAAAAACAAAAAAGACAGGCAATATTTTAGGCTAAGCTAGTCAAAGGTAGAAGTTAAATCTATGTTAATTCTGGGGCTTAGATTCAAAATCTTCAATAAAGAATTTAATGAAAGATGAGTTGATGGTATTTTGCAAAAAGATTTAATGCATCTAGCATGTTCTCTTAATTTATTTAGAACAAAAGTACATAATGTAAACAGTATCTCTGCTATGGAGTCTAATGCATTCAGAACACAGGAGTTAATTAGTAACTATGGTAACTCTTAGGCCTCCGAAGTCAAAATCTGGTGGAAATTCTTAGCTGACAGTAGATAGCTCCATAATGTGCTTTCAGCTTTCATGAAAAATAATAAGCTAATAAGCTTTCTAAAGAAGATGGTGTTTGGGGATCGAAGATATACTGAATTGACTTAGACTTTTAAAAAAATTTTTCTTCCTAAAATCTCCATATGAGCAGGCAAATGGGTCCAGATAAATATTTTTCACTGAGATGTTAAAAGTGAGAAAACAACAGATAATGAAGATCAAAATGAAAGAGGTGTTTTGGGACAGTTACCTAATACCATAGTGTCATAGTGTTTTGTTGCTTTGAGAAGCCCTTTATCCTTGCATAAATCATAAAATAAGATTATCTCTCAAATAATTTAAGTATTAGATTTTCAGGTGTTTAAAAAAGTTTTCCTCCACAAAATTAGGAAAAAAGAAAAAGCATCCTTTTAAAGGCTTGTTTTGTTTTCTTTTGAGACGGAGTCTCACTCTGTTGCCCAGGCTGAAGTGCAGTGGCGTGATCTCGGCTCACTGCAACCTCCACCTCCCAGGTTCAAGCGATTCTCCTGCCTCAGCCTCTCGAGTAGTTGGGATTACAGGTACCTGCAACCATGCCCAGATAATTTTTGCATTTTTAGTAGAGATAGGATTTCACCATGTTGGCCAGGCTCATCTCGAACTCTTGGCCTCAGGTGATCTGCCCGCCTTGGCCTCCCAAAGTGCTGGGATTACAGGTGTGAACCACCGCACCCGGCCCCTGTTTCCCTTTTATAGCCACATCTACCTGTTTCCCACACCTAGTCCTTTCTTAACCACTAGCAAACACTAATCTGTTGTCAATTTCCATCATTTTCCACTTCAAAAATGTTATAAAAATCTTATATGATTCATGAATCATATAATATTTAAACTTTTGGGATGGGCTTTTTCCCCCACTCAGCATAATTTTCCAAAGATTAATCCAGATTACTACATGTATCAGTAATTTGTTCTGTTTTATTGCTAAACATTATTCCATGGCATAGATGTACCATCGTTTAATTCTCCATTGAAGGACATCTGGGTTGTTTGCAGTTTGGGGCTATTAGAAATAAAGCTGATATAAATATCTGTGTCTAGGTTTTTATGTGAACATAAGTTGTCATTTCTCTGGGATAAATGCCTAAGAGTGCAATTGCTTGGTTGTGTGATATCACTTGCTTAGTTTTTAAACAAACTGCCAAACTGTTTTCCAGAGGGACTGTACTATTTTGCATTCTTACCAGCAATTTATGTATTTCTCCATTGCCTGGCAAGCATTTGTTTTTGTCATTATTTTTCATTGTAGTCACTCTAGTAGTGTGTATTGGTATCAAATTATAATTTTAATTTGCATTCCCCTAATGGCCAGTGATACTGAACATCTTTTAGTGTATTTTCCGTCTGTATATATTCAGTAAATATAACTTCATCTCTTTTGCCCATATTCTAACAATTTCTTAAAAATTGTTGAGTTTTGAGAATTCTTTATATACTCTAGACTATTCTAATCCTTTGTCAAATATGTGGTTTGCAAATATTTTCTCCTAGCCTGTAGCTTGTCATTTTATCTTAATTGGTTCTTTTTTAGGGAAAAAGCTTTTCATGTTTATAAAGTCCAGTTTATTAGAGAGATCATGCTTCTGCTTTTAAAAGAGTTTAAGAACTCTTTGCTCTCCGAGATCCCAAAGATTTTATCCTGTGTTTTCATCTTAAAGTTTTATATTTGTTTGTAGGCTATTTTGAGTTAATTTTTGTATGAGATGTGAGGCTTAGGCAAAGATTTGATTTTTTGTGTCTCTGAAGAGCCAATTGCTAAAGCATCATTTTCTGAAAAGGCGACCTTTTCTCCCTTGAACTGTATTCGTGGATTTGTCAAAAATAAGTTGTACATATTTTGTGGTTCTATTTATGGGTTTTTATTCTGTTCCCCTGGTCTGTGAGTCTATCTTTCTGCCAATATCACATAATCTTTCATTTGCTATAATGATATAGGAAATCTTTAAATCGGATACACTGATTTTTCTCACTTTATCCTTTTTCACAGTTGTTTTAGCTATTCTTGTTCTTCTATTTTTCCACATAAAATTTTTAATTTTGTCTATTTCTACAAAAATATTTCTGTCATTTATATGTGAATTGCCTAAAACTTGTATATCGATTTAGAAAGAATATCTTTTTTATATTAAGTCTTACAATGCATGAACGTGGTAAGCCTATCCATTTATTTAGACTATAATAGCTTTCATCAATGCAGTGTTATTGTTAGCATATAGTCTACATTTTTGTTAGTTACAACTAAGTATTTAATTTTTAAATGATTGTAATTGATATTATGTTTTTAATTTTTGTGTCCATGCGCTTATACTAGTATATTGAAATTTCATTGATATTTGTATGTTTATTTCATCTCCTGTGATATTGAACTTACTAATTCTAGAAGTTTTTTGGTGATTCATTGGTATCTTTTATGGAGGCAATTTTGTTATCTGCAAATAAAGTCAGTTTTATCTTTTTTTTTCCAATTGGTATACCTTTCATTTCCTTTTCTTGCCTTATTGGGCTGTCTAGAGCTTATAGCACTGTTTTTTGTTGTTGTTTTTGTATATAACTTTTTATTTTCAAATTTTTGAATTTTTTGTTTCAATAGGTTTTTGGGGGAACAGGTGGTGTATGGTTATGTGAATATGTTCATTACTGGTGATTTCTGAGATTTTGGTGCATCCATCACACGAGCAGTCTACACTGCTACAAAGACTGCTAAAAGACTACAGTGTGTAGTCTTTTATCCCTCGCTGCCCTGCACCCTTTCCCCTGAGTCCCCAAAGTCCAATGTGTCATTCTTATGCCTTTGCATCCCCATAGCTTAGCTCCCACATATAAGTGAGAACATGTGATGTTTGGTTTTTGATCCTTGCATCACTTCACTTGAATAATAGTCTCCAATTCTATCCAGGTTGCTGTGAATGCCATTATTTCATTCTTTTTTTGATGGCTGAGTCATATTCCATGGTATGCATGTACCACATTTTCTTTATTCACTCACTGTTTGTTGGGGATTTGGGCTAGTTTCATGTTTGCAATTACAAATCGTGCTGCTATAAACATGCCTATGCAAGTATCTTTTTTGTGTCATGACTTATTTTCCTGTGGGTAGATACCCAAGAGTGAGATTGCTATATCAAATTGTAGATCTACTTTTAGTTTTTTTAAGCAATCTCCACACTGTTATTCATAGTGGTTGTACTAGTTTACATTCCCAGCTACAGTTTGAAAGTGTTCCCTTTTCACCGCATCCATGCCAACATCTTTTTTTTTTAGTTTTTATTTTTTGATTATGGGAATTCTTGTAGGCATGAGGTGGTATTGCATCATGGTTTTGATTTGCATTCCCTGGTAATTAGTGACGTTGAGCATTTTTTCATATCCTCATAGGTCATTTGTATATCTTCTTTTGAGAATTGTCTGTTCATGTCCTTAACCTACTTTTTGATGGGATTGTTTGTCCTTTCTTGCTGATTTGAGTTCTTTGTAGCTTCTGGATATCAGCCTTTTGTTGGATTTATAGATTGTGAGCGTTTTCTCCGACTCTGTGGGTCGTCTATTAACTCTGCTGATTATTTCTTTTGCTATGGGAGAGCTTTTTAGCTTAATTAAGTTTCATCTGCTTATCTTTGGTTTTGTTGCATTTGCTTTTGGATTCGTGGTCATGAAGTCTTTGCCTAAGCCAGTGTCTAAAAGGACTTTTCTGATGTTATCTTCTGGAATCTTTATGGTTTCAGGTCTTATATTTAAGTCTTCGATCAATTTTGAGTTGATTTTTGTGTAAGATGAGAGATGAGGATCTAGTTTTGTTCTTCTACAGTTGGCTTGCCAATTATCCCAGCACCTTTTGTTGAATAGGGTGTTCTTTCCCCACTTTGTTTTTGTTTGCTTTGTCAAAGATTAGTTGGCTGTAAATATTTCTGGGTTCTCTATTCTGTTCCACTGATCTATCTGCCTATTTTTATACCAGAACCATGCTGTTTGGGTGACTGTGGCCTTATAGTATAGTTTGAGGTCAGGCAATGTGTTGTCTCCAGATTTGTTCTTTTTGCTTAGTCTTGCTTTGACTATGTGCGTTCTTTTTTGGTCCCATTTGAATTTTAGGATGATTTTTTAGTTCTGTGAAAAATGATGGTGGTGTGTTGATGAGAATTACATTGAATTTGTAGATTGCTTTTGGCAGTATGGTCATTTTCACAATACTGATTCTACCCATCCATGAGTGTTTCCATTTGTTTGTGTTGTCTATGACTTCTTTCAGTAGTGTTTTATAGTTTTTCACATAGCAGTTCTTCACATCCTTGGTTAAGTATATTCCTAAGTATTTTTTTTTTTTTTTGGTATCTATTGTGGAAGAGACTGAGCTCTTGATTTGATTCTCAGCTTTGTTGCTGTTGGTGTATAGCAGAACTACTGATTTGTGTACGTTAATTTTGTATTCAGAAACTTTGCTGAGTTCGTTTACTAGTTCTAGGAGTTTTTTGGATGAGTCTTTAGGATTGTCTAGGTATACAATCATATCATCAGCAAAACGGTGAAGTTGACTTCCTCTTTACCAATTTGGATGCCCTTTATTTCTTTCGCTTCTATAATTGCTCTGGCTAGGACCCCCAGCAGTATGTTGAATAGGAGTAGTGAGAGTGGGCATCTTTGTATTGTTCCAGTTTTTAGGGGCAATGCTTTCAACTTTTCCCCATTCAGTATAATGTTGGCTGTGGGTTTGTCATAGATGACTTTTATTATGTTAAGGTATGTCCCTTCTATGCCAAGTTTGCTGAGGGTTTTAATCATGTAGGGATGCTGGATATTGTCAAATGCTTTTTCTGTGTCTATTGAGATAACGGTGTAATTTTTATTTTTAATTCTGTTTATGCAGTCTATGACAATTATTGACTTACATACGTTAAACCATGCCTGCATCCCTGGTATGAAACACACTTGATCATGGTGGATTATCTTTCTTGATATGCTGTTGGATTCAGTTTTCTAGTATTTTGTTGAGGACTTTTGCATCTATGTTCATCAGGGGTATTGGTCTGTAGTTTTCTTTTTTCTTTTCTTTTCTTCCTTTTTTTTGGAGACAGAGTCTTACTGTGTCACCCAGGCTGGAGTGCAGTGGCAGGATCTTGGCTCACTGCAACCTCCACCTCCCTGGTTCAAGTGATTCTCCTGCCTCAGCCTCCCAAGTAGCTGGGACTACAGGCACCTGCTACCATGCCCAGCAGATTTTGTTTGTATTTCAGTGGAGACGGGGTTTCACTATGTTGGCCAGGCTGGTCTTGAATACCTGACCTCATGATCCACCGACCTCAGCCTCCCAAAGTGCTGAGATTACAGGCGGAAGCCACCACACCCAGCCTAGTTTTCTTCGCTTGTTATGTCATTCCCTAGTTTTGGTATTAGGGTGATACTAGCTTCATAGAATGATTTAGGGAGGATTTCCTCTTTATCTTGTGGAATAGTGTCTGTAGGATTGGTACCAATTCTTTTTTAAATGACTGATAGAATTCAGCTGTGAATCTATCTAGTCCTGGTCTTTTTTTGTTGTTGGTAATTTTTGAATTACCATTTCAATCTCACTGCTTGTTATTGGTCTGTTCAGAGATTCTATATCTTCCTGGTTTAATCTAGAAGAGTTATATATTTCCAGGAATTTATCCATCTCCTTTAGGTTTTCTAGTTTTTACATGTGAAGGTGTTTGTAGTATCCTTGAATAATATTTTGTGTTTCTGTGGTATCAGTAGTGATGGCTCCCATTTCATTTCTATTTGAGCCTATTTGGATCTTCTCTTTTTTCCTGGTTAATCTTGATTATAGTCTATACATTTTATTTATTTTTTTCAAAGAACTAGCTTTTTGATTCATTTATCTTTTGTATGTTTTTAATTTCATTTAGTTCTGCTCTGATTGTCATTCTTTGTTTTCTTATGCTGGGTTTGGGCTTGGCTTGCTCTTGTTTCTCCACTTCTGTGAGGTGTGACCTTAGATTGTCTATTTGTGCTCTTTCAGACTTGTTGATGTAGGCATTTAATGATATTAACTTTCCTGTTAGCACTGCTTTTCATGTATCCTAGAGGTTTTGATAAGTTGTGTCACTATTATTCAGTTCAAATAGTTTTTTAATTTCTATCTTGATTTCATTGTTGACCCAACAATTATTCAGGAACAGGCCATTTAATTTTCATGTATTTGCATGTTTTTGAGGGTTTCTTTTGGAATTGATGTCCAATTTTATTCTACTGTGGTCTGAGAGAGTACTTGATATAATTTTAATTTTCTTAAACTTAGACTCATTTTGTGGCCTATCTTATGGTCTACCTTGGAGAATGTTCCATGTCCTGATGAATAGAATGTATATTCTATAATTGTTGGGTAGAATGTTCTGTAAATAATTAATTCTGTTAGTTGTAGGGTATAGCTTAGGTCCATTGTTTCTTTATTGATTTTCTTTCTTGATGATGTGTTTAGTGCTGTCAGTGGGGTATTAAAATCCCCCACTATTATTGTGTTGCAGTCTCTGTCATTGCTTAGGTCCAGTAGTAACTGCTTTTTAAATTTGAAAGCTCCAGTGTTAGGAGCATATATTCGTAGAACTGTGATAGTTTCCTATTGGACTAGTCCTTTTATCATTATATAATGTCCCTCTTTGTCTTTTTAAACTGCTGTTGCTTTAAAGTTTTCTCTGACATAAGAATAGCTACTCCTGCTCACTTTCTGTGTCCATTTGCATGGAATATCTTTTCCACCCCTTTACCTTAAGCTTATGTGAGTCCTTATGTGTTACGTGAGTCTCCTGAAGAGAGCGGAAACTTGGTTGGTGAGTTTTTATCGATTCTGCCATTACTATGTATCTTTTAAGTGGAGTCTTTAGGCCATTTACATTCAATGTGAGTATTGAGATGTGAGGTAATATTCTATTCATTGTGCTATTTGTTGCCTGAATACCTTTTTTTCCCCATTGTATTATTGGTTTATAGGTCCTGTGAGATTTATGCTTTAAGGTGGTTCTATTTTGGTGTATTTTGAGGATTTCTTTCAAGATTTAGAGCTCCTTTTAGACATGCTGGTAGTACTGGCTTGGTAGTTGTGAATTCTTTCAGTGTTTGTTTGTCTGGAAAGGACTATCTTTACTTCATTTACGAAGCTTAGTTTCAGTGTATACAAAATTCTTGGCTGGTAATTGTTTAAGGAGGCTAAAAATAAGTCCCCAACCCCTTCTATCTTGTTGGGTTTGTGCTGAGAAATCTACTGTTAATCTGATAGGTTTTTCTTTATAGGTTACCTCTACCTTTTGCCTCACAACTCTTAAGATTCTTTCCTTCATCTTGACTTTGGATAACCTGATGACTATGTGCCTAGGGAATGATCTTTCTGTGATGAAATTCCCAGGTGTTCTTTGAGCTTCTTGTGTTTGGAGATCTAGATCTTTAGCAAGTCCAGATAAGTTTTCCTCGATTATACCCTCAAATATGTTTTCTGAACTTTTAGATTTATCTTCTTCCTCGGGAACACCATTCTTAGGTTTGGACATTTAACACAGTCCCAAACTTCTTGGAGGCTTTTTTTTTTTTTTTTTTTTTTAAATTCTTTTTTTTCTTTCTCTTTGACAGATTGGGTTAATTCAAAAACCTTGTCTTTGAGCTCTGAAGTTCTTTCTTCTGCTTGTGTAATTCTGCTGCTGAGACTTTCCAGTGCATTTTGCATTTCTCTAAGTGTGTCCTTGATTTCCAGAAGTTGATTGTTTTTTATTCTATTTTACTGAAGCATTTTCCTTTCATATCCTGTATCATGTTTTTGATTCTTTAATTTGAACTTTACTCTTCTCTAGTGACTCCTTGATTAGCTTAATAATTGACCTTCTGAATTCTTTTTCTGGCAATTCAGAGATTTTTGTCTCGGTTTTGATCCATTGCTGGTGAGCTGGTATGATCTTTTGGGGGTGTTAAAGAACCTTGTTTTGTCATATTACCAGAGTTGTTTTTCTGGCTCATTCTCATTTGGGTAGACTATGTCAGAGGGAAGATTCAAGGGCTGCTGTTTGGATTCTTTTGTCCCACAGCGTCCTTCTTTGATGCGATGTTCTCCCTCTTCCTCTAGGAATGGCATTTCCTGAGAGCTGAACTGTAGTGATTGTTTATGCTCTTCTGGGTCTTGCCACCCAGCAGAACTACTGGGCTCTGGGCTGGTACTGGGGAGGGTCTGCAAGGAGTCCTGTGTTGTGATCTGTCTTCAGGTCTTGCAGCTGTGGATACCAGCACCTGCTCTGGTGGAGGTAGCAGGGGAGTGAAGTGGACCCTGTGAAGGTCTTTGGTTGTTTTTTGTCTAGTGCACTGGTTTTGTGTTGGCTGCCCTCCAGCCAGGAGGTGGTTCTTTCAAGAGTGCATCCGCTGCGGCCCTATAAGGAGAATGCAGACTTGCTCTAGGGATACCTGATTAAGCATTCAGGTTTCTCAGGCACGGCCATAGAGCTCCCAAGAGATTATGACCTTTGTTTTCAGCTACCAGGGTGGGTTGAGAAAGACCATCAGATGGGAACAGGGACAGGGGTGTCTGAGCTCAGCCTCTTCATGGGCTGGACTTACTGTGGCTGCTCTGGAGGATGGGAGTGTGGTTCCCAGTCTATTAGAGTTATATTCCGAGGGAGATTATGGTTGCCTCTGCTGAGTCCTACAGGTAGCCAGGAAAATGGGGGGATGCTGGCAGTCACAGGCTTCAACTCACTCCCACACAGCCCGCAGTCCTAGAGGAACTCCCACTGTGCCCCCACGACGGCACTGAGTCTATTTCCAGGCAGCTGGTGCCCAGAACTGAGAACTTGCCCCAGACCACAAGCCTCCCCAATGAGAAAACAAGCAAATTCACAGTTTTTTTTTGCATCTCAAGGAACTGTACTGGTGATCCAGTTCCTTCAAAGGGTCTGTGGATTCTCTCAGCTTTCCTGGTATGTTCCTGTGGTAGTTGTTGGAGCCAAAGTTTACTATGTGAGTCTCCACATGCTGTTCTATTCATCCGAGTGGGAGCTGCAAGCTAGTACTGCCTCCTATCCGCCATCTTAATCTTCTTTCCTTTCAGCACTATTGTGTGTGTGTGGGGGGGGAAGGCACAAGGCTTCAGAAAACCAGGAATTAGGATAAAACCAACACCATGAAAGACAAAAACAGGTTCTATTACATTGAGTAAATTTGAGTTTATGTATAAATACACATTTAAGATGCTCTAGGTGATGCACAAATGCCATTGCTTCCTATTCAAAAAACTGTATAAGTACATAATAATGATAAAACACAGCAGAATATAAAAGTGCCATAAAATAAGAGGGGAGAGAATCAAAAGAGGAGAGAAAGTCAACCCAAGTGGAAGTAATTCATGAAGAAAAGCATGCCGGAGACAGGTCAAATCATAACTGGACTATGAATAGGAGAAAATGAGAAAGAGGCATTATAGACAGGGAATAAGTATGTGCAAAGGCACAGAGGCAAGAGGTTTGGGGATGTTTAGTCAGTGGTAGTCAACCACGAAAATGTTATGTACATGGGAGGTAGTATAAAAGGGAAATTTGGGGCCACTTGGTAGATGTCCTTGAATGCCAACACCCTACACAGAAGCCAAGGGACCTTTGTGGCACCCAAGTTTGATCTGGTCTTCACCAGTTAAAAGACTTAATCCACTTCTCCATTACAGTTAGGATAATATGAAAATTCTGTATTGGGACCCACAGGACCCTGCCTCTTGCCTCTGTCTTCTTGTAAAATTTGACTGTGCTTCTGTTTCTACTCATCACATTCTGATCCAAATGGCTTTCTTGGCATGTCTTTTTTTAAAAAAAAAACTTTTAAGTTTAGGGGTACATGTGCAAGTTTGTAAACTTGTGTCATGGGGGTTTGTTATACAGATTATTTCATCACCCAGGCATTAAGCCTAGTACCCACTAGTGATTTGTCCTGATCCTTTCCCTCCTCCACCCTCTGATAGGCCCTAGAATGTGTTCCTCTCTGTGGGTCCATGTGTTCTTATCATTTAGCTTCCACTTATAAGTGAGAACATGTGGTATTTGGTTTTTTTGTTTGTTACTTTACTAAGGACAATGGCCTCCAGCTTCATCCATGTTCCTGCAAAGGACGTGATCTCGTCCTTTTTTATGGCTGCCTAGTATTCCATGGTGTATATGTGCCACATTTTCTTTATCCAGTCAATTGTTGGGCATTTAGGCTGATTCCATGTTTTGGCTATCATGAATAGTGCTGCAATGAATATACCTGTGCATATGTCTTTATAATAGAATATTTTATGTCTTGGGAAGCTTCCCTTCTTTTCTAATCTTAAAACTGTCTTATGCACCCCCTCAAGTGTATGCATAAATGGCACGTCTTCAAGAAAGCGTTCCCTGACTTGGAATCAAGGCTAAGTTTCCTGCATCTCATATTCTCATTACCCGTTTAATGTTTTTTTTTTTTTTTCTCTATACCAATTAAATATGCTCTTTAAGAAAACTTTTTTTTGTTTTATTATCTTTCTGATATGTTTCTCTCCCACTGGATCCATAAAAGAAAACCCTATGTTGGTTTCGATTTTTGTCGTCTTCATGGTTGCACCCTGTACTCCTAGCAAGGCACACAGTTGGCCCTCAATAAAAATTAATTGAATAACTTAATGCCAGATTAAATACATGTTCTCACTGAAATAAGTGCTGAATAAACACTGAAAACATTATAATGAGAATAACAAAGTTGAAAGATGGGTTGTAACATAAAAATACAAGCACATCTAGAGACAGGCATCAGAGATTACAATTGTAGATCTTCCCAGTTCTGTGCTATCTCCATCCTTTTCTCATTGGCCGTTTGTCCTTTCTACCCAACACCCTGAGGTTACTGTGGCCTCCTCTTGATCTTGGCCCCACACTTCTATTTATCCTGGTTTAATGTTTCTCACATTGAGGTCCAAGGACAGGTATATCTGTAGATATATTCTTGGAGGTTGATATGTTTTATGAGAATTTTAAAATTTGAACTCCATTGTGATATTAATCTCACAGTTATTTTGCCATTTCAAAACATAAAACCTCTATTTTTTTGCTGAGATAATTAAAAATGTACAAGACATTGTCCTCAAATGGGGCTTGCAGTCCTTAAACCAGCATCTCACAAACTAAAGTGCATAGATTTTTTTTTTTTCTTTTTCTTTTTTCTTCCCTTTGTTTGGGTCTGTAGATGACTCAAATTTTGAGAAACATTGCCTGGACAACAGCCAAACTGAACAGTGAGAAAGAAATGAGACAGTTTCTATGACACAGTAGTGATCAAGGATTAAAAAGCAAGTTGTAGCTTGATAAATGATAGGATGGGCAAAACTTGAATTGTGCTAAATTTTAAGGATGGAAATGAAAACATACAAATTGAAAGAGTGAAAAAACCGAATAAGACCCAGATAGGAAGTATAGAAGTAGCAAAAAAATTGAATAACAACTGGGGTTTTAAGAGATCTTTATTAAACTTTAAGTTTACTTAGCATCATCAATAAATGTCTTGAAAGACATGAGACATTTCAGTGTTCTTACATAGTATGGAACAAGCTCAAAGATGAACTTATTAAAAATACGAATGAATCTCTTCAACATAGGGAAACAAGCTTTCTAAGTGAACCCAGTTTTTAGGGGGAAACAGTCTTTTACTTATATATGAAAGACGTGTAATCACCACTTAAGGATCAAGAGTACTTGAATTTTCATATGGCCTGTAATGACCACCTACTTTCGTTCTCTTTTTTGATGTTTTCTTCACTGACTTTTAGTTAGCAGATCTACCTTGAAACTTTCCTACTACCTCGAAAGTTTGCTCTTTCTGAATTAAGTGCTGAAACTACAGTTTCCTAGGTTTACACAGTCAAGCCAGTTCTCCATTGACGAGAGCATATAATTCCCATTATAGCTCGTGTGGACTCCATAAGTACTTGAAAGCAAAGAATGGACTCCCAAATGAGTGTTCGTTTTTCACCCCAATCCACTGAATGTCCTACGTAAGAGGAATGTAAGGAACAAATTTTCTTTTTCCATGTACCTCTTAAAGATCCACATCTTTTATTTTTACCTTGATTGTCTCTAAGTGAGATACTGAGATCTTGAGGGGAGGAAAAAGGTTCCTGTCTGATTAGCGAGGGAGCAGGGAATATATGGCTTTAAATTTCTTTTAACATCTTTCTCTCAAATTGATAAGTATTTATGCAGCTTGTGTCTCTGGAGGGTAACCCTAAACATCAATCCTCAGCATCCCTGTAATATTTGCAGTGCACAAGTGGTGTCAGAGTGTTAGTGACTGGAAATCTGTTACTATGGTTACCACCTATAAAAAGGTCACCTTCAGGAAATTCTTTCTGTGTGCAAGATAATACTGGGATAATAAAACTTCCTTTGGAGAGGATAAGAAACGGAGTTTGTTATGCAGGCCTGTAATTACCTAGGTGGTTTTAGAAATCTGTATATTATAATCAGTGCTCTGCATTTCAATAAAAAGAACTACATCAATCAGTAAGATAGAATTCCAGAATAATACCAGCAATAATGTTCTGATAGGGAGAGCAAGCTGTGATGAAGGGAGGGATGTAGTTTGTTTCTTCAGTGCTAAGTTTTTTTTTTTTTTAATTGGAAATTGCTTGGATGTTTTAAGCCAACTAATAAGAGACCAAGGTAAGAAATTCTTTCTTGAGAAAGATTAGGCTGCTTTTAACTACAAAAAAAGAGCGTTTAGCTCCAATGAGCAATAGGTTCTCAGTCAGACATGACTGAAGTCTCTCAAGTATTAGTGAAATTTTAACTTCTAAAACCTGGGAACTTTTTAAGTTTCTAGCGTATGAACTACCTGCATATTCTCTAATCTCTGTCATTAGAGATTTAATCTAATATTTCTCACCCTACTATACTGGTCAGAGAGCTTCATTATCACTTTTTGACTTCTTCATAGCATTCCCATTGGATTTGTATTTGGGTACAATTAAAAACTGGCTATGATCCAGTTTGGAATCTATGATGAGTTCATGAACCGAAGGGAGAATTGAGGCCCCTGTGTGTAGACACAGAACATCTTCATTGAATTCTGGCCTTTGACTTCTTGCCGGTGCTATGCTCTGTCATCTGTCTGTATGAAACACATCCTCTGTCAAAGTTGCCCTCAGTCAGCCCTGCCACACAGCATGATGGGAAGGGGCCTGAGAGGCAAGCACAGGTGAAGGAAGTCTCTGAGGGATAAGTGAAGAACATGTGCCTTTTGTGTTTGCAAACTACAGTTAAATAAACATAAAAATCACTTTGGGGAGCTTGTGTTCTTTTAAATCAATCTTAGTTGTCAAATATGAAAGATTTTATATTTGCAGGCAAATTCCCTTTTTGAGTTTTAGATACAGTCTACTCTTGCCCAGAAAGTAATACATACTTTGACAATTCCTTAAAATGAAAGACTAACATCTGAAGGCAAAACTATGCACTCCAATCATTGGGTAGTGTTTGATTGACTATGTTAACCCCTGGAATACAGGGAGCGTGCCTATTTTACTGCTTTGTGACTGTAGAATTTCAAGAAGGGCCTTTCTGCTCAGAATCAGTTCAAAGTTTAATTTTTAAAAAAATTTCTACTTCCCATACCTCTAGGGATTCCACCAAAGAACATGTCATAACCTGAAAACAGGCTAAATCCTGGAGGCTGATGTAATATATGGGGAGAAACATATTTACAAAGGCCTGCCAAGAGCTGTCTTTTCGCTCACGCGCTTGGAGAACAGTGAAATGATAGGATGAGAGGAAGAGCTCTCAGAGGAGGAACTTTAAGTTACATATCTTTAGAAGTGGAATCTAATATTTGGGCGGCCATTTTTTTTCTTCTTTATATATCAGCTTGGGAATACAGCTGGAGAGACTGGTATTTATACGTCCTTAGTGCTTCTCTGAAAGGGCTTTTCAGATCCTAATATCCACATCATGGTCCTTTCTGCTCTTTCCTCATCATGGAGTCTTCATATTTATTTGAAGATCACTAACTACTCATGTTAGTCATTTAGAACCACTTGGAAAATAACTGAGAATCCATAAATAAGATTTTTTTTTAAGTATGGAAATAATGGATATTGTAAATCCCAGGCACTACAGTAAACCTTTCAAATTCTGGCACATTCTCTGATCTCTGTCTTCTCAAAAGCCAAGGGCCTTATTTTAGATCAGAAGCAGACAGTTTCAAGGCATGGATTAATAACTGCTAGAAACAAATAGGAGGAAAGCAGGAGCTAGTAAAATCTGATCTCTGAGTAGTGAGGGAATAAAACAAAGTTATAAAAAGTAAATACAAACAGTCACATACTGGAGCAATCGGAGGCCATTTAGTATGGAAATAAACAATTTGAAACAGTGCCTCACCCTTGAGGGCATCACTATTCATTGCGTGGTATAACTGAGATGGAAACTGATAATATTGTAATGATAATTTAGAATTAAAAAATAATTTATCACATTTTTTCTGTATAAAATATACCATGTTACTTATGTTTACTAGGTTCTAGATAAAATTTAAACAGAGAAATATGTATAATTTATTTAAAATTAAATTAAAAGTATAGTTCAAAAGTATATTTCACATAGAAATAAACCTTATTTATCTGAAAATATTTGATTACATGGATTATTTACCCATTTTTTCTTGGTACATGAGTTTCTTGCCCTAAAATATAAGAAAGTATTGGTGAAGAACTAATTTTTAAGGCATATGGGCTACTATCAGCTTTCTTTCCCTCTAGACACTAAACAATAAAAATCTATTTTTCTATATTTCCCATGATTTTAGGTTCATTGTAATCACGACACCTAAAATACTGTCTGTGAAACAGCAATAGGAGTGAAATAGGACCAGGCACATAGTCTGTTCCTTTCGTATGTGTCTTCTCGTCAACCTTACCTGTTCAGAGCAGTGTCCTTGCCATGAGAGTCTTGTAGAAAACAGTAAAGTCCAACTCTGTCTTACCAGGTGTATGTGTATGGCTGAACACAGGGAACTGAGATCAGTGGCCAACGCTGTCACCAACAATTTGGATGAAACAATCCTCCCAGCCCCAGCACACACCTCCCAATCTGCTGCTCCCCTGGGTTTCACAGTTCCACATGGCCAACCTTGGAAACTTCCAGACTCACCACAACTCAGATTTTCACCTGACTCTACAGCTGTTAACATGTTCTTAAATGTTGCTGCTGATCTGACTCACATGTTTAGTGATTAAATGGGCCTCAGTTGCATTAGGTCACACTGATTGTCCCAATCCCTATCTTATCTAATTGGTATTGTCTTTTTGAGTGGCAGGAAGGAGACACAACAATTCATACTATTCTGTCAGAACTTCTCACATGCTAAAAACAGCAAGAATAGAAACAATATACAACAAATATAAACAATTCAAAGGCAAAAGGGAGACAAAAATCCTATTCACCTTTAAGAAGTCCTCAACAATTACCTAAGCCACTCTGTTTCTGATACTAATCATTTTATGCATGTTATCTTGTTTAATACTTTTACATCCATGTGAAATAAGTGTTATTATTGTCACCCTCATCCTCTTAGATGATCCTGAAGCCTTTTGAAGAAAGGTTAAGGAACTTGGTTGAGGTTGCCAAACTAAATGGTAAAGCCAGGATTGCAACTGATGTTTGCCCGACCCTACATTGCTCTCCTTTTCTGTATATATTTTATATATATGTACACACACACAAAAACAAAGTACATTTAGCATATATCATATAATGTATAATATACTTATTGTATATTTAGTATACGATACATAGTATATTGTGTATATATATACACACACACATATATATAGTATATTGCTTATTTGTATATTTTCTCCCATAATATGTTGTAAGTTCTTTGAAGATAGGAACTATGTAATTTATTTTTCTATATTCTCTTTATTTTTGCTGAGTAAATTATTGAGAGGAACATACTAATTACACTTTGCTAGTTTGATTTTTCACAAAATACAGTGGTTAAGCAAATGTGCTTTGGAATCATACAAACCAGAGTTTCAGTGAAATTTCTCCATTTAATAACTGTGTCCTTGGAAAACATATTTAACCCGAGACATAGTTTTTTCAATTTAATAATACCTACCTTATAGACTTTGGAAAATAACATACATAAAATTTGCACAATCCCTGGCACATAACTGGGAGCCATTGGTTAGTGATAATTATAATTTTGCTTATGATACTTCAGAGTATCATAAATGCATATAATTGTGAAATTTTTCTGCGTTTTATTAATAGTGTATATATGACTATAAAGTTATAGCAAGTTTATTGTAGAAAAATTTAGAAAAGTATAAAAATGCAAAGTCAGGTGTAAGGAAGGGGTCCAGTTTCTGTTTTCTGCATATGGCTAGACAGTTTTCCCAGCATCATTTATTACATAGGGAATCATTTCCCTATTGCTTGTTTTTGTCAGGTTTGTCAAATATCAGACAGTTGTAAGATATGTGGTGTTATTTCTGAGGTCCCTGTTCTGTTCCATTGGTTCGTATATCTGTTTTGGTAGCAGTACCATGCTGTTTTGGTTACTGTAGCATTGTAGTATAGTTTGAAGTCAGGTAGGGTGATGCCTCCAGCTTTGTTCTTTTTGCTTAGGATTGTCTTCGTTATAGGGGCTCTTTTTTGGTTCCATATGAAATTTAAATTAGTTATTTCTGATTCTGCAAAGAAAGTCAATGGTAGCTTGATGGGAATAGCATTGTATCTATAAATTACTTTGGGCAGTATGGCCATTTTCACAATATTGATTCTTCCTATCCATGATCATGGAATGTTTTTCCGTTTGTTTGTGTCCTCTCTTATTTGCTTGAGCAGTGACTTGTAGTTCTCCTTGAAGTGGCCGTTCGTATCCCTTGTAAGTTGTATTCCTAAGTATTTTATTCTCTTCATAGCAATTGTGAATGGGAGTTCAGTCTTGTTTTGGCTCTCTACTTGTCTTATTGCTGTATAGGAATGCTTGTGATTTTTACACATTGATTTTGTATCCAGAAACTTTGCTGAAATTGTTTATCAGCTTAAGGAGATTTTGGACTGAGACAATGGGATTTTCTAAATATACAATCATGTCATCTGCAAGTAGACAATTTGACTTCATCTCTTTCTATTTGAATACCTTTATTTCTTTCTCTTGCATAATTGCCCTGGTCAGAACTTCCAATACTATGTCGAATAGGAGTAGTGAGAGATGGATTAGAGATTTAAATGTAAAACCTAAAATGATAAAAACCCTAGAAGACGACCTAGGAAATACCATTCAGGACTTAGGCATGGGCAAAGACTTCATGACTAAAACACCAAAAGCAATTGCAACAAAAGCCAAATTTGACAAATGGGATCTAATTAAACGAAAGAGCTTCTGCAAAGCAAAAGAAACTATCATCAGAGTGAACAGGCAACCTACAGAATGGGTAAAAAGTTTTGCAATGTATCCATCTGACAGATTAGTTTCTGGTATAATATCCAGAATCTACAAGGAACTTAAACAAATTTACAAGAAAAAAAACTAACAACCCTATCAAAAAGTAGACAAAGGATATGAACAGACATTTCTCAAAAGACATTTATGTGGCCAACAAACATGTGAGAAAAAGGTCATCATCACTGGTCATTAGAGAAGTGCAAATCAAAACCACAATGAGATAGCACCTCACTCCCATTAGAATGGAAATTATTGAAAAGTCAGGAAACAATAGATGCTGGTGAGGCTGTGGAGAAATAGGAATGCTTTTACACTGTTGGTGGGAGTGTAAATTAGTTCACCCATTGTGGAAGACAGTGTGGCAATTCCTCAAGGATCTAGAACCAGAAATACCATTTGACCCAGCAATCTCATTACTGGGTATATACCCAAAGGATTATAAATCATTTTACTCTAAAGAGACATGAACACGTATGTTTATTACAGAACCATTTACAATAGCAAAGATTTGGAACCAATCCAAATGCCCATCAATGATAGACTGGATAAAGAAAATGTGGCACATATATACCATGGAATACTATGCAGCAATAAAAAAAGAATGAGTTTATGTCCTCTCTAGGGACATGGATGAAACTGGAAGCCATCATTCTCAGCAAACTAACATAGGAACAGAAAACCAAACACCAGATGTTCTCACTCATAAGCAGGAGTTGAACAATAGGAACACATGGAAACAGGGAGAGGAACATCACATATGGGGGCCTGTCAGGGGATGCGGGCAAGGGGAGGGAGAGCATTAGGACAAATACCTGATGTATGTGGGGCTTAAAACCTTGACGACGGATTGATAGATGCAGCAAACCACCATGGCACATGTATACCTATGTAACAAACCTGCACATTCTACACATGTATTCCAAAACTTAAAATTAAAAAACAAAAAAGAAAATGCAAAATCAACCACAATTTCCACACCCAGAGATAACCAGGTAACATTTGCTATCATGTTTATAGTTCCTTCACATACACGCCAACACACATGAACATCTCTCTATAATTATGCATATTTATAATGGCATTATAAATACAGCTTTATGTTTTGCCTTTTACTATTATATCATGTACATTAGATAGTATAATTTTCAGGGACATAAGTTTTAATCACTAGATAATTGAACAACTGGATTTAATCATTTTTTTAAATGCCAGTAATTTAGGTAGTTTCCAGATTTATCTATTTGCTTTTTGGTTTTGTTATTTATTACCAGCAACTTTGCTGTCAGCGACCTTAGGTGTACATTTTTGGCCACATACGATTATTTCTTTAGAATAGATTTTAGAGGTAGTTTAAATCAGAGGGCATGACATATATTTAAGGCTCTTGGTTTACGTCAACTAATATTTCTACAATTTGTATTTAGAGCATAAAAAATGCTTTCTTATTTTGTACTTTACAAGGTACTTTCATAGCTATTTTATTCTCACAAAAGTCTTCCAAAAAGTGTTGGAAATATTTTTATTCATGCTACAGATGAAGTGATTTAAAAAATAAAAGTCCTAAAATTGAGTCTTGTCCAAAATGGCAGAGACAAAACTGGAACCAAGTTTCTCACACTTCTGTGATCAGTAGAGAGGCATTGGGGTTTTCCATAAATCTTCAGTGACTGAATTTCCACTGTAGGAAAATCTTATTTCACCTAGAACTTTAACAATGGCACTGCGGCCCTGGGTTTGCTGTCAAATAAGAGCAAAGGGAAGCAAGCCTGAATGGGACTTGAAAATCTTTTTCTTTTTCTTTTTCTTTTTTTTTTTTTTTTTAAACATCAGTGATTCTAGAAGTAACCCAGTCTGAAGAGCACTTCTTGGTAAGTTCACACACAGTATCTTTGCAACTTCTTTATAGATGTTTATCAATAAGAACGATCTTGACACCACATTTCCATCTCTTTACTGATATTTAGAGTCTGCACTTCACTATAAAGATTTTACAAATGCAATTCTTTTAAATACTTTCTGACTATCTGGATATTAAAATTTGTTTTAGAGAACTGTTTCATAAAGAAAATACATCAACATACTTGGTTCGTACTTACAGTTTTATTAAAAATTGCTCTTGTGGTTACTAAAAGAACTCTCCCTGTGATTTTATCTGCCTTCTAATATTAAATAATTTCAGCTTCCTTGGCACGCTAATGAAGCAAAACTTCTCACAGGAAGACAATTACAGCAAATTTCTTTATATGTGATATAAATTTTTTCTTTTTTGGTGCAGAAGAAACCTTTTTATGCTGCGAGAAAGGTTACATTAGGGATCATTGGCATGATGTTAATTTTACAGAGGCCTAAAGACATCAGGGTTGTAGGCAGCTAAATACTACATTGCCTATGTTGATTCAGAGCAAAAACAAAGAATAAAGGAATGTTTCAGTTCATGCCTACCTCTTTAAAAACAAGTGTTTGGATGGCATGTACAGACTGCAAATGGAATGTTCTAGAATGCATGTAAATGAAGCACATTTTCTAACAATTCATCAAAAACTCTCATGGAAAAAGGACTGGGTAAGATTCATGAGCACTGGGTTCTTTTCTGACCACTACCTACCTTAGTGACCATGGGCAAGTTTTCTATTTTTATGGCCCCATTTTTCTCTTTAGTAATAAAGTGAGGATCATTTAGATAGCCCTGAAAACCCATTCCCAGTCTAAAAATCTACAGTTAAAATATAACTCTAAGTATTTGTTTAAAAAAAAAAAACTAGCATAGTTGACACAACTAAAATAGCACCAAAGTATCTTCAAAAGTTCACTCTAAGACACTGTGCTGTGGGGGCGGGGGGAACAAAAACAAAAAATCTAAAAAGTTCTACTTAGGAGATATCATTGTGGGAGGCAGGAGGTAAGCCCAGCACTGTTCTAAAGGTGACAGCTTTTGGGGTCAGATAGACCTGAGATTGTTTTGTCCTGACTTGGTGGTTTTGCTGGATGTGTGACCTTGGGAAACTTAATTTTTCTAAGCTTTAGTGAAAAATAATTATAATGCATATCTCCTAATGTATTGAGGGACCAATTAAGACATACAAATTGGAAATAAAACCTAGGGACAATCCTTTCTCTTGTGTTAATAAGTATTAACTAAAGAGTTTTAAATGCTTCCTTTTATTATGTAGATCAAATTTGTTTCTGTAAAATGGCTACTTTTATTTTTTTTCCAGACAGATATGGCCATCCCAATCAGAATTCTGGCAGCGGTGCTTCCTTCTGATTGCTTTCAGGACATGCTTGTGTGTTTCACATAGACAAGTATCAAGCATGTGTTGCAAGCAAGATGTCAGAGTAATTGTTATTGATGGATGGCACACATAGTTATGATTCATATAATAAGAACTATTGTCTCTGTAATATTCGAGACAAGTCCAGCAAGTCTAAGTACAATTGGCTGAATGACAACATTCAGAATTGCTTTTTCCCTTTGAAAAAATAACATAATAGTATTTTCAGAAGACAGCCATTGAGTAAACAATGTATTTGTCTGTCTTGAAAATATGAGGTGGACAACTGCGAAGGCTACCATCATAGGTGTATTAGCAGAGCATCTAAGGTTTGATAAGAATAAGCATAAATATTGTTTTACTAATATCCTTTACACTAAAATGGCCAATGAATAAAGGTCTGAAAGATTTTTATTTTTGGAAAAAATCCTAATTTTTTTTTCTTAGAATATACAGTTTGTACAAAGATTAGTGGCTTTGTGGACTCTTTGAGACAACTATTTAATTTTAAGAAAAACTTTTAACATCTAACTAAAATACCATTGCTCCCATTCTTAGAATGCTCAGCTTGGCCAGGAAATCCTAAGTGAATTCCATTTCTCATGGGACATTTGAATTTCACTTTTAAATTTCAAGTCTAAGTACAAATATATTTATCTTGATAGTTTTATGCATTGGTATTGCCATTATCTTCTTGTTTTAATTCTAATCCAGAAATCTTCAGAGAAACTAAACTGATACTAAGAATTCAAATAATATATGCAAAAGTATGTGAAGTCCTGTATTTGAAAAGTTATAATCAATACCTCCACTGAATCTGCACTCAGCCAGAGACTTCACAGCAGTAAATTTCAGTTTTGAATCATAAATTGAAAACTTTTTTTAGGTTTCTTGTTCATCATGTTGCCAGATTAAAATTTATTTACACTTTCATCTCTTACTTATATTTGTCCTCTATATAATTTTATGTTTATTTCTATAACAGGTTTTATTCATCTTTTTAAAAATTATTTTAGTATTTCCTTGATCCTTTTTTTTTCTAAAAAAAAAATTTTCTTTGATTTTCTCTTCAGTATTTTGGAATGTCTATATGCTACTTCTAAAAACCTCCTTTAATCTACATTTTTTCTCATTGCCAATCAAGAATAAAAAAAATATACACTTTTGAATCTTCACTTTTAAGACAGGAAATTCAGCGTGTGTTTCTTACCCCTTTCCATTCCTACTGTTTGGTTTTATTTATAATCTGTGTTTTAAAATTCAGATTATTACTCTTAGGTTAAATATTTTCCTTATTTTTTTCTCTTTGAAAAATCATTTGTAACATTTTCATTTCATTTAGTCAAGAGATGAAAATAGTCATTTTGATGTTTAATGAGCTTTAGTGTTGGCTGTCCTTTTGTATTCTAACTTCTCCTTCTTGAATGCAGTTGTCATCTTCATTCCAAGATCAAAGTACCTATCCAGTTACAAAAGTTTCCATAGTAGAGTATTTCCTGAATCTTGAAAATATCTGCCTTTGTGTTTTTACATTCTCTAGATGTACAGTTTGTTAGTCTCAATTCTTCCTTTGATAGCTTTATAGATATTGTTCCAGCATTTGTAGACACTTTTATTTGCTTGGCTGCTTGTAGTAATTTTTTATATCCATGTAATTTCAAACATGCATCTGATTATTTGGAGTGAGAATTTCCAGTCTGTATAATCCCTGGTTTTATGATAAAGAAGCTTCTTATAAAAAGTCTCATGCAATATAAAAAGCCCTTTTTTTTTTTTTTTTTACCTCTTTACAGATGCTTTTCTGAAGAACCATGTAGTTAGGCCTTGTGACTTACATTGGGTAGGTTACTTTCTATCTAACTTTGTTTTTGCAATCGCCAATGTTTATTAGTCTGCACTTTCAGTTATGTTATAGATTCTCTTGTCTTCAGTACATTTGCATAAGCATTCCAGTGGGATATTGGGAGAGGCCACATTAGTGGGTAAGAGGAGGGTGTGATGTGTTAAAGCTGAAGCCTATCTGTAATGAATATGAGTGATCTGTAAAGAGAAGGTCTACCAGGATTAAACAAATAAAAATTGTTGCACTTTCTTATCTCAAGTCATGTCATTTTTTCAGATAGGCTATTTCATGTTTATCAAAGTTTAGAATAAGTGTAGCCTAAGTGATGTACTGAGCCACACAGACTTCAAAAGAATGCAATTGTAAAATTGGTTCCTCCCTCAACTCTGCATGCGCCTTGAATATCACCACACGGAGACCCTTCCTGTAGTCACCATTGCCTGAGACAAATGGCTCTCACATCCTCCTAGACACATTATTCCATAACGGTGGGATATTTCTTGCAGGTTCTGATCATCTTTTAGGAGCCATTAAAGAGTTAAAAACAACTCTCCTTCCAGTTGATCTCAAAATGGAGAATAATATTTTACTTTTTGTTATAATAAACTTTCAAGGCAAAACAACCATCTTTTTTTCCCCCTTAACTGGAGAATAAATAGGTAAGTATCTATACTATCATCAATGAGGGAGAAACTTCTTTAACACTAATGACAAAAAAAAATAAAAATAAAATTGGCAAAACAATTAATTTCACATAAAATTTGTGCTCTTATTTTTTGGGTTAGCCTAGACTTTTAGGATGTGGCCCTTCTGGACTCTCAGCCCAAAACTTGGAAGTTTATAAACATCTTTCCCATCTCTCCTGGCTGTCTGAGTCTAAAATCCCACTTTCTTTCTTTCTTTCTTTTTTTTTTTTTTAAAGAGATGGAGTCTTGCTCTGTGGCTGGCTGGGGTACAGTGGCGCTATCTAGGATCACTGCAACCTCTGCCTTCCGAATTCAAGCGATTCTCCTGCCTCAGCCTTCCAAGTAGCTGGGACTACAGGCAGCGCCACCATGCCCAGCTAATTTTTGTATGTTTAGCAGAGATGGAGTTTCACCATTTTGGCCAGGATGGTCTCGATCTCTTGACCTCGTGATCCACCCGCCTCGGCCTCCCAAAGTGCTGGGATTATAGGCGTGTGAGCCACAACGCCCGGCCTGAAATCTAACTTTCTGCAGGCACTAGGTGCCATCTTACATCTCTGCTTAGCTCTCCAAGCCCTAGGCTATTCACTGTTGGTCCTTTTAAAGTCCTGTCCCACTCATGCACAGTTTAGGTGGTGGTCGAAAACCCAAAGGGAAATCTTTTGGCCTATGTTGAAGGGTCCTTTTCTCCCGTTCTTTCTCTTTAATACCTGTCTTCAAATCTCAGCTGCACGGCAACCCCTAACTCTGATCTATGCCTCTTTCACTGAAAGAGTATGTCTGTCTTTGCCCTCAAGGAGAAAGCTGGGTGAAAGAGATTTGGGAATCGCCGTTTCTTAAAGATCACAGACCCGCCAAACTCCTGCAAACTGTTGTTTTAAATATATTGTCCAGTTTCTGCAGGAGGTGTTTTTGGCAGTATTTAAGATCCATATTAGTTATTTCTGAAATACATTTTTTGAACATAGACTTATAATGTTACTGTAAACCTGCCAATCATTTTTTCATCATTTTCTTATATTATTTTGGTTTATTGCTTTCATGACCCACACTATCTGAAATTCTCATTTATTTCTTTCCTTTGTTCCTTTATTCATCATCTGCCTTCCTCGTTAGAATGTAAACTTTATGAGCTCCATCTCCATGAACTCTGAGATCTTATCTGCATTGTTAAAGATGTAGTTCTAGTTGGTAAAAGAATGCCTGGCAGGTAGCAGGCATTTAAAAATTATCTGTTGACTGAATGATTGCTAATTATTTTATTTTGCCTACTAAAGTACTATCCAACATTGTACAACATTTGAGTTCCAAACTGGATAAAGAGCTAACTCCAAGATATTTCATGTACATATATTAAAACAAAGCAAGGAAACTTTTTTTCTCTCAGTCCACATAAAGCATAGCATTTTACTGAGATTAATTTTTTGAAATAAAATTTATATTTTCATATTTTAAATGTTATAATTATATTTTTATATTATACAATTTATAGTATGCTTTTATTCCTTCTAACTTGAAGCTCAGAGAGCTAGTTTGTATTGCCTTTACAATGAAATATGTCTTTAACTTTTTAATAGTTTGTGTTTTATTTTTTTCCTACTCATCCCAGATTTGAAAGGACATGAAAGTAGCTTTATGAGAACCACTTACAGATTGATTGTCATGACTGTGTTTTGTGCTGTGTTTGTTATATCTCCATACTTGTGGAAAGACTGCTAAATGAAACCCTGTGTAGGCAGTTTAGCAGAAAACGGACAGCTCACTGCCAGGCCAAGGATAATAATAAATCAGTGATATTAAAGTCTTCTTACATTGTTTTTCTTATGTCAGAGGGATAAGAAAATTACGGACCTTTTCCATTGAGAGAGTGCTCTTGGATCAGAATTCAGTTGGAAATTCTAACAGGGAACATGCATCTTCTGAAATGGCAGTGGTTGATTAAGAACAAGATAGCACAGATGGGTTTGTTCTTTTTCTGGAAGAAAAAGTTCCTGAAAGTGCCTATGATGAATAGGTTATATGGAATTGTCAACAAAAGCTAGACAAGTAAAAATTAATGAGAAGGAGAACAAAACTCACTTTTGGAGTAGAAACTCATTAAACAGAGGGGGATCATGATACTGAATAGAGGACACGCTATTGGGATATCTTGTAGTAATTATAAATTGTAGATTATGGATAGAATGAAAGACTTTGGCACTGGGGACCCTAAGAAATAGAGAAGATGGCTTAAGATCTTAAACCCCCAACTCACAACAAAAATGAAGGGAAAAATAAAGCCTATGGTAACCATAAAGGAAAAGGCAGACATGACTGAGACCTGGCCAAGGCCAGATATCAATATATATATATTTAAAATGTGTGCTAAGTTAAGGCACTGGTTGGGAAGAATGAGACCCTAAAACTTATAATGGGAACACATGGGCAAACACAGATAAGAGTGAGCATTTGAACCCTTTAATCTATCTTGAATCTGTTTGCTGGTGGAAGCAGCACTTCCCATCCCTCTCCCAAACCAGCCATTCTTTATATAAAACAGTGGGGCAATTGATTTCCAAGCAAGGTGGTAGCTTTTCAAGCAGTCACCTTCATTCATCATGCTATTTCCTCTAAAATTTGAGTTTATATAGCTCTATGAGAATGGTATTAAAAGCTGTAATATTGGGCATAAAGATGTTCATACAATAGTCATTTTCTCCAGCTCCTGAAAGAACAAAAATATAAACATGAAGACAATAGTCATTGTGATTACTGGAGAAAATGATGGCATTTGTTAAAAAAAAAAAGTTTTTTCCCCCTAAAGGAAAATTATATAATAGTGGTCATAATTTCATCTCTGACCTCAGCAAGATATCCTATGTTCTTTCAAATTCAATGCATTAATTTTAGTTTAGGATTCAACTTCCTCTGAAAGGCTGTAAATAACCTAAATCCAAGGAAACTTTCCATAAGGGGAAGAGACCAATAGTTAATTGCTGATCCTGAAAATACTGCCTAATGGTCTACAGTTTGGAAATGGCTTTGGTTTATTTTGTGGAATATTTCAAGAATACATGGTAGATACACAGAATTTCCTTATGAAATATTTACAAGGTACCTTGCATATTATAAGTAAATAAGTAGAAGTGAATAGATTCACGAGATGATATATGATAGTAGATACCTTTTGCAAGGAACTTTCTGGTTGATTCAGTTTATTTTTGAAGTACCTAGGAATAATGTCTGTCCTTAGTTTTAACGTTAGTTGTTTTTTCAGGTTGTGCATAAGAAATAGAAATTTATCATCCAAATGTAAACAAGCAAGAAAGAATAAATAGGCGTAATACATGTGCAGTGCCTTGAGTTGTTTTGAAAAGTCTTTGTAAAGCTTTTGTTTACTAAGTAAAGCACATGTTTACTAATTTCTATTTTTTCTTTCATTTAATGAAACATTTATTGAGCTCTTTCTATATGTTTTGGAAATATTTAGAATAAAGCATAGGCTCAACCCTTAAGAACCTTCATACTAAGACAGGATGTGTGTATAAAATGTGTGGAAGTGATGTGTCATGATATAGGTATAAAAACTTCTTATTTTTCTAAACTTTCATAACTCTTTTACCTATTGTTGAACGAGGCTACTACTCTTCAGGTGAGAAGGATGTGAGTTTCAAAAGAAAAGATAGATAAACTTAACTACATAAAATAAAAACATGTAAATCAAATAATAAAAAATAGGCAAAAAAATAAACTGAAACTATTTATAATTAGTCAAAATAAAAGGTTTTACAGCAATAATAAAGATGTTTTTTAATAGCTAAGAAAATCATACAAACATCACTCCAAGATTAACACAAGCCATAAACAAAAATTTACTAAGTTTTAGTCTTAGTCTACATAGTTAAACTTATTAATGCATTTATGCCTGAGGTTACAATATTTTGAATTGTTGCAATCAGAACTTGGTGATGACTTTGAACAGTAGGATATAAACAACTCCCACATGCTTAGCGTTCCAATAATGGAACACTAGGCATAAATAGTATACAGCAGTAGACTAACATTTTGCTTATGAAATCAAGTAATTTTTTAAATAAAATGTAGGACTCAATTCTGAGAAAGATGGGGTGAGACAGTTACCCCTGGGTGAATGTGAATTCCTATAACATTTAAGAAAATATTAACATCTATCAAAAGGATAAATTTTTCTATATCCAGCAATTATACTTTTTGGCACATTCTCAGGCATTAACTGTGAATATGGTCAGATTTATACACAAACATACTTAACATAGCAGTATTTATGATAGGAAATGACCAGAGGAAACCTAAAAGTTCAAGAATAGGGGAAACGTTCATCAATTCATTGGGTTGTTAAGCAGCCATTAAGGATGCATGTGTGTGTACCTGTGTATTCCACATAGCAAGCAAAGGATAAACCATACATAGCTGCTGCAACCTCCTTTTTGTGTCTGATTGTGTGGTCTTAGAATATGTTTATCATTCTCTTTCGCTGTTTTGTTTCTTTTGTCCTCACCCAAAGACCCCAGCTGATTGGGATATTGGGATTCTTTATCTAGTTGGGTGACCCAGACTTCTTTTCTGAAAAGTCTGAATCCTCAGGGAGTATGCCTTTTTTTGTTGGGGGTTGTTGTGGGGACTGGGGATTTGTTGAAATTTTTCGTTAGACATACAAATGAAAAACAGAAGTACTATTTTTCAAGTACTAAGTCCTTGATATAGAAGTACTAAGGGGTACCCCATAGATGACCTTCACTTCCGTACATAGCACCCCACTCCCCAGTGTATAGCAACAACCCAGTTTCCATGATGTCAGGGTAAATCACTCCCTTCAGCAGCACAAACCACTGCTTTCTGTTGTATGTGCAGTGTAGTGTAGGTTCGGTTGTATGTGCAACCCAAATGAACAGGTAGCAGCCCCGACTCTCAATCTGATGAAATTATTGCTGTCCCCTAGAGAATGCACTGCTGTGTTGAGAGAACAGACATTCGAATCAGAGTTCAAAATTTGAGGAAGAAGAACACACTCTGTGGATGGGTTATTACGTGTAATGGTGGGAGGAGTCACTCTTGCTTCCATCTCTTGATTGCTAGACCCATAAATTTCAGCAATGATAGAGACATCACTCTTAATGACAGTGTTTGAAGAATAAGTCTATCTAGTTAGAGTGTGTGAGCACCTCTCTGCTCACAACACATGTGCCACCTTAAGTGCTACCTATGGCCATCAATGTGCTGAATGATTTGAAAAGTTTTGATAGGAAAATCTTTGAACATATAGCTAAAGAGAAAGCCTTCATTTTTATCGAAGGTGATTTTCTACTGCTCCTCAGTTGAGAGTCATAACCTTTACCTTCATTTAGATCAAACCCATGTCAGAACCCAGCAGATACCACATCTCTCATTACGAAAATATTGAAAAAAAGTTCTAGTAATTTTTCTCTACCTGTCTCGAAAGTAACTTGTATCTGTTCTAAATTGACCTCTCCTCCATCCTCTCTTCCAAATATCCAATACTCTTATATCCTAACATGTGAACTACCATTCAGAAGTACTGGCATTTGGCCTAATATCAACAGACTAGATAACCTTTGTATCATAGGTTAGCTCCAGGTCTAAAAGAAACATATTTTCCTATCAACTTCTTCTCCATATATATATACACACACATGAATACATATATACATACGCATACATATATATACACACATACACACACACACACACACACACACACACACACACAACATGTAAGCAAAAAATCCTGCCTTCATTTCTACTCTACAGTAGAATTTCCTGATCTGGTACCTCAGTTTTTCTCTTGTGGTTGAACTCTGTTCTTAACCTAGTTCTGACATATTCTAGCAATTTCCAGGCATTCATCCAAGTTATTGGATCCAGTGCTTCATTTCTCTCCAGCTGG
This sequence comes from Mandrillus leucophaeus, assembly GCF_000951045.1. NCBI lineage: Eukaryota > Metazoa > Chordata > Mammalia > Primates > Cercopithecidae > Mandrillus > Mandrillus leucophaeus. The sequence goes on along the minus strand of NW_012106030.1, from coordinate 5,915,294 downwards.
AATACTTCCATGAATCAACATGTCTCTCAAAACCTGATCATAACCTGCTTAACTTCCAGCAGTGACCATAACTTAGAATTTGTTAGTGTCATCTTCATTGGCTGGGATCAGTGTTGGCCATAACTGCACTTCGGCTCAACTCATCAATGAGACACTTTATGCTGAAAATGTTTCTTCTAAAATTGGTCTTGCTCCACTAAGCCTCAGGTTTATTCCCCAGGGAAAACAAAACATAATTAACCAGAAATATTTACCTAATGTACGACTTGGTCTTCACCCATCTTTATCAAATTGTCTATCTTGTCTCAAAATTAAAGATCTTAGCTTCTGTCATAATGTCTTCCCAAGTCTTAATTTCTAGCTTTTAAAAGATCTCAACAATTTTAGGTTCTCCTTTGCCCAAATATGCCATCTGACTTCACATAATGTCTTTTTGCAACGCAACCTATGAAATTATATTTTCTGGCTGATTCATAAATCAGTTTTCCATCGTTTGTAAGATATAATGTGGAGCTGCTAAAACTAATTATCTGTTAGGTGATGTCTCACTTCCTACTTTAAAGTTGTGAAAAGATTAGCATGTTTAAATTAAGCCAGATATACTCATGGAGGATTAATTACTTGGATTGCCAACAAGAAGTCATATTATTAATGTAATAAACAAAGAAAATTGCTTCTGTGAGAAAAATAATGAAAGATATTTTGCTAAAACACTATGATATAGTGGAGGCAAATGATAACAGCATTCATAGATGTTATCATGATATAAATTTTAGAGTTGGTCTCAATTATTATCCCATTATCCAGCGATTATTTTTGATAATTCTGGAAGGAGCTCATTCAGATATCACTGATACATGTTAATGATGTCAGAAGATGAAGTCTACATTGAGACTGCTCCAGACATGTGTCGTCACCTTCATTAGAATATTGAACAGGCTGTCAGTTATAATGGCCCATGAGGTGAGGTGCTTGTAACCTTTCCAACAGCTTAAATATTCATCATGAATTCATCCCTGTGGTCATATTCAGAAATATGAAAAGATATAAGATGCAACAGAACCAACCTCTCTCAAGAAAATGTGTGACAATCTGACAGCATGAAAACAAATATGTCAGCAGCATAGGTGAGAATAAAGGCAAAAAAGAGCACCCTATGTTGGAGAAAAAGAGATGGGGTCACCTTGCTCTTCTCTCAAGCACACATAGAAATGAACAGGGCCTCCTTGTAGTTCAAATTCACTTTTTCATTTGAAATATAATTGTTTTCCTTACTAATTTTTTGTTACAGAAATTTTAGGAAAGTATAAAGAAAAAATTAAAATCACCTCTATTGCCACAGTTTTGAGAGCATTTTCTTTCATTTTGTAATATTATGAATAATTTTAAGTAATTATATAAGCCATATTTTTCCTGAACTTTTATTTAATATTAAATTATGAATACTTTATTAGATTATAAAAATCATTTGAAAACATCATTAACAATGATTGCATACTATTTTAACAAATTAATGCATGCTTCTCTGATTATTGAATACTTATTTTTCCACACTCTTATGAATTCTGCTCTGAGTTTTTTTATATAAATCTGTCTACATTCAGGTTATTTCCTTAAGATAGATACCCAGAAGTACAATTATTGTATGTTAAAATTGTATGCCTCTTGATAAATGAGTCACTGGGTCAAGATGCAGAGGCAACCCATGAATTTGAATGTGGTACTTGGAGCTGTATTTTGACCAGAAATATTCACTAATTATGGGAGAAGTTGAGAACCAGAGGGGTTGAACAGAGCTTCCACAGCCTTGCGGTGATGGGGAAAGATAAGAGGAAAAAAAACCTGAGCAATATAGCAGGGAAATAGTATCTAAAATATATCTGAATGAGAAACATATAATCATTTTAGAACTGAAAGTAAAATATTGTAAATTGAAGGTACAATGGATGATAACAGCATATTAGACGAAGCTGAAGGTATTGTTCATGCAAAGAAAGCTAAGTTTAAGAAAATAGTCAATATGCGATAATAGAGACAGATGAATGAAAAATACAGAAGAGAACATAAAACTAATTGGCTCAAGGCATTTAAGATCTCTATCGAAACATCAACTGACCACTAGGATAACCAGGAAAATGCTTTAGTGGCTGTACATAACAATGAATGCAGACTTGATAAAATCAGTATAGATAAGTCACTAAGAAAACAAACACCACAGCTACCACTATGTCAATAAACTACCACCAAAAAAACTGAGTAGAAAAGGATTCTAATTCCCAGTTTCCATGTTAAATTACTTAAATGTACAGTTTTCAACAGCAAAAATGAGATGTGCAAAGAAAAAAGTATGGCTGATAAAAAGTGGGGAAAAGCAGTCAACATACTTTCCCCGACGAAGTTCAGACATTGGAGTTACTAGATAGACTTTAAATCATTCATTATAAATATGTTCAGAGAACAAAAGTAAACCATATCTAAATAAATAAATTATAAGAAGAATTTCTCAACAAATAGAAAATATCAAAGAAATATGAAAGATAACCTAATACAAATTATGTATTGTGAAGCACAATAACTGAAATAAAATTCACAATAAAGGCTCAACAGCAAATCTGAAGTGGCAGAAGAATGCATCAGTGAACTTGAAGGCCTATCAATTGCAGTTACCTAGTTTGAGAAGTAAAAGAAAAAGGAATTAAGAAAAATGAACAGAGCTTCAAGGTTGGTGAGAGCCCATCAAATGTATCAACATGTGTTATGATGTGACTTTTAAGGAAGAGGAGAGCGGGAAAAATTAAAAAAATTAATCTGTGCACTCAAAAAGCTCAGTGAACTCTAAGATAAACACAAAGAGATTCATACTTTCGCTCATCATAGGCAAACTGCCAAAGTCAAAGGCAAAGAGAGTATCCAAAAGAATCCAAATGAGGATCCCTTTATTTACAAGGGATCGTCAATAAGATTAACAGCAAATCATGGAATCCAGAAGTCTATGGATCACATATTTAAATTATTGAAGGGAAAAGCCTGCCAGACCAAAATTCCATACTTAACAAAATATCCCTTACAAGACAAAGGAGAAATTAAGATATTGCCAGGTAAATGACAATTGAGAAAATTTGTTGCTAGCAACTCACCCTACAAGAAATACTAAAAATAATTTTCTAGGCTAAAATGAAACAATGTTAGACAGTAATTTAAGTGCACATGTAGAAATAGACTGCCGATAAAGTTAATTACAAAGGCAAATATGAAAGGTATTTTTGCTTACAGTTTTTTGTTCTTAAAAGACAAGTGCATAGAGCAATAATTAGGTGTAATTTGTATGACAATGGTAGCACTAAGTAACAGGAAAGGAATTCAGCTATATTGGTGCAAAGGTTTTGGATACTAAGAAATTAGGTTGGTATTAATTCAAGATAGATTATTTAAAATGCTAATTGAAATTGCCAAGGAAACCACTAAAAAATAACTTAATGGACATAGAAAAAGAAACAATAAGATAATTAAAATGATAGAAAATAGCATTTTAACACAACAGATGACAGTAATGGAGGTAGAAATAGGCAAAAGCATATGAGATATATGTTAAAAATGGCAAAATGATAGACAAATCCACTTTATATACTTATCTGACACAGTATTAAAAGTTAAAGCCATGGAAAGTAGGCAAAGGCATTCAGTTTGGAAAGGAAAATGCAAAACTGTATTGTATATTCAGATTATATAAATTTGTATATAGAAAATCCTAAAAAGTCCACAAAAATGTCTATTAGAACTAATAAGCAAGTTCAACAAGGGTGTAGGATACAAGATGACTATACAATAATCAATTGTATTTCTATACACTAACAATAAAAATCTGAAAATTAAGGACACAATTAAATTTATAACATAAAAACAAAAATTTAGCAATAATTTTACCAGACAGGTGCAAGACTTGTACACTGAAAACTACAACACATAATTAAAAGAAATTAAAGAATTAAGTGGAAAGATAGCCATGCTTATTGATTGGAAAACTTAACAGTGTTAAGAGGGTCATAATTCCCATATCGACCTGCAGATTGAACACATCCCTATCAAAGTTCCAGGTGTTTAAAAAAATTTTTTTTTTTTTTTAAATTGACAAGCTGACATGAGCAGTTACATGAAAACACAAAGGCCTATATAGCCAAGACAATCTTGAAAAAAAAATCAGAGAATTCATGCTCCTCAATTTCAAAACTTACTACAAATTTACAGTAATCAAAATAGTGTGGTATTGGCATAATAATAGACATATAAATCAATGAAATATCATTGAGAGTCCAAAAAACATATACTTACAGTTATGGTCAGTTTGATTTACAAGGGTTTTAAGACAATTCACTGGGTAAAAACATGGTTTTTCAACAAACAATGTTGGTTTAACTAGAGAGACACATACAATAGAATGATTTTGGACCCATGTCTCAGACCAGATACTGAGGTTAACTGAAAACAGATCATAGATCTAATTAAAATACTAAAACAATAAAATTCTTATAAAAAATAGGTGGAAATAAATACGATCTTTCAGTTGGCATAAGTTTCTTTGATATGATACCAAAGCATAAGCAGCAAAAGAAAAAGTAGATAAATTGAATTTGATGAAGATTAAGGACTTTTTGTTTCAAAGGGCACCTACCATCAAGAAAGTTCAAAAGGCCGGGCGTGGTGGCTCACACCTGTAATCTCATCTACTTGGGAGGCTAAGGTAGGAGAATCCCTTGAACCCAGGAGGCCAAGGTTGCAATGAGCCTGGATTGCACCACTGCACTCCAGCCTGTTAGAGCAAGACTCAATCTCAAAGAAGAAAAAAAAAGTGAAAAAGACTACCCACAAAATAGGTGAAAATATTTACAGATCATATATCTGATGAGGGACTATATCCAGAATACACCAAATATTCTTTCAACAATAAAGACAAGTAATCCCATTTAAAAATGAACAAGGGATTTGAATAGACATTTCTCCAAAGATTATAGTAAAATGAACAATAAGTATATGAAAACATATTCAACATCATTCGTCACTATAGGAATGCAAATCAAAACCACAGTGAGCTACATCTTCACATTCCCTAAGATAGCTTAAATAAAAAAAGACAAACACAAGTAAGGATGTGGAGAAATTTGGCCTTCATACATTGGTGGTGGGATTGGAAAATTGTGTAACTACTTTGGAAAACAGTTTGGTAATACCTCAAAAATTTAACAGAGTTATATAACTCAGTAATTCCTTTTGGGGGGATATACTCAAGAGAATTGAAAGGATATGTCTACATAAAATTTGATCATACATGTCCATAACAGCATTATTTGTAATAGAAAGTGATAACCCAATGTTCATTAACTAAAGAATGGTTAAAAAATATGAAATATTATTTGCTATGAACAGGAATAAATTAAATATGGAGAGATTCAATTACATAAAACCTTGAATCTTGAAAACGTTATGCGAAGTGAAAGAAGCCAGGCACAAAAGGCCTCAATATGTATGATTACATTTATATAAAATTTCAGAAAAAGCAAATTCACAGAGACAAAGTAGATTAGTGATTTCCAAGAAACACCATGGGAGGAAGCAATGGAAAGTGAGTACTAATGGGTATGGGACTTCTTTGGGGGGGGTGATGAAAATATTGTTACATTAGAGAGTGATAATCATTGTACAACTCTGTGAATATACTTAAACTTAATTGTACACTTTAAATTTTAAGGTATGTAAAATATATCTCAAAGCTGTTATAAAAACATAAAATATAAAAATGGGCATTTTAAAATAAATATAAACTTAAAGCCTTATCTACAGTTACTAACAGGTGTTTATCAAATGAAAGTAAAATGATCCTGATGGAAGCGTTGACATAAAAGAAATAATTAACAATAATAAATGGGGTAAATATTTGTTTTGGTAAATCTAAAACGTATAAAACAAGCTTTCTTTAGATAAATTAACTGAATAAAGTAATAAATTTAAAAAAACCATAATTTTTTAGTTTAATCAATAATGAAAAGTGTAAATATGTAATTCAAATTGGCATAAAACAATGTTTAGATAAATCATTTACATAAAGAATAATTTTTTGAGTTTAAGATAGATTTGTTTTTGAAAAACCAATTAGTGAGTTTTTAAACTTTTAAGAAAATATAATGCCTATGATATTAAAAAAAAGTTCCATACATACAAAAGGTGAAAACTTTTCCAAGTGATCTGTAAAGTTTCAGAAAGCTGATGCCCAAAATTGATAAAAAAAAAAAATTGTAGTGAAAAAAACTATAAACTATCTTCTCTGAAATATGAAAGAGAATATGTAAAATATTAGCCAAATTCTATAATTCCACTTTGACCAAGGAGTATTTATAGAAAAAATAAAATTATCACTTAAAATTATTAATCCATTATATACTAGATGATGCCCCAAATCTATCTAATATAGATTATAATGTACACTTCTGTGAAAACCTAAAACACGAATATAAGATAGATTTTATAAACTAGAAAATAATGGCACATTAGTTGAGAGAATAATAAAAGTATAATTTCTAAAAACATGCTCTAGGAAGAATTTGCAATCAACATTATATTGTGTTAAATTACAGAATATCTGCATTTTAAAACAGACATAAATTGATTAACATTTCATAGCAATAAAGTTATTGAACTTCAAAGCTGAGGACTTCTACCTGGTTCTAGGCAAACATAAATCACCCATAGGAAATAAAAAATCAGAATGGCTTAATTTTATGCAGTTTTAGCAAACGCTGGTATACTGTTAAACAAATGTTGCAATAATCTGAGGAAAAATGTGACTGATAATTTAGAATACAGATTTCATATTCAAGTTTTAAGGGAAAAAAAGTGAACATCGCCCATGGATATATGACTCGGTAATAACCCTGTCATTTAAAGATCCTGCATGACCACATCAGCCAGTCAATGGATGATTCAAAACGAAAGAGCGAAGATTTGAATTGAAAGGACTTGCAGTTATTACATCATCTCTTTTTAAAGTGCTGATGCCAAACAGCTGTTGAGTCTGTGATTAGAGGACATAAGTTTTGTGTACAACTACAAAGTAATATTAAAATATAACCTTAGGAAAATCAGATGGACATGAGGATGGACAAGTGAGATAAGACCTCATTTATGCTTAGTATAAATGTTCTATTATTGAACGTTAAACATGTGGGAGTTATTTATGTCCTACTGCTCAAGGTCACTGCCAAAGTCTGATTGCAAAAATTTAAAAAATTGTGACCTCAGGCATAAGTGGGTTAAACAATGCTAATTTTCTTATCTGATAAAGAGAAAAGTCAGTAGATTCTATCTAAAGTTTCTAAGTACAAAAGTAAAAATAAATGCACTTATATTTTCATAATTTCTATCAGTGAACTAGAAAAAATATGCTATCTATAAATGTTCTAAATTACTTTTAGAAAAAAGAAACACAAAGGCCTACAAAACAAGCCAAATCACAACCATGTAGAAAATTCGACAGAACATGTTTATCAGAAAACAAAATATAAAATAAAAATGCTTTGATAATATATTCACAAATAAATTCAACTAGAACAAGTTATATTAGATCAAACAATAAAAAATTTTCACACTAAATTAAACAGGTTTCTAAATTCTAAATCAACGTGCTTCAGAAATGCCACATGCACACAAAAAAGCATGGGAGAAAACAAAGCAAGCCAGATAAAATAAACAAAAAAAGCAGAAAGCAGCTTATTATTGCAAGAGAAGGTTGAATTGTGGGGCAAACACACTAATGAAGTAGAGGGACACTTTTAAATGACAAAAGCTTTAACTCGAACTGAAAATCAAATTGTCCTGAATCACCGTATTACCAAATAGCTCATCATCAAAATATATATTGCCAAAACAACAGGCTATTTATAAGAAATTGTAATAAAATTTCTGACTCCATTTTTGAGATTTGGTTCCTGACAGCTATCAAGTTATCCACTCCCTTTTCCCTTCTGTCTCACATCTGGGCAAGCCAATTAGAAAGCTTCCTGCATCCTTCTTTGGTGGTAATAGTAAGCTCAAACTCATGAGCCCTGGCTCATGTCTGTGAGAACCCTCACCCCAATCTCACCTGCTAACCACATGGAAAGCCAGACCAGTTTCCTCTCTGACCTTTCTCCTAAGTCATGTTTGGACCTGTCTTGCTCTCTCAAAGCGTCACTATATGAAGAATAAACTTTTTCAAACCCTCTTAGCATATATGTGGCCATCACTAATTTTGACAGAATTTTTTTTTTGTACTTTAAGTTCTAGGGTATATGTGCACAATGTGCTGGTTTGTTACATATGTATGCATATGCCATTTTGGTGTGCTGCACCCATTAACTCATCATTTACATTAGGTATGTTTTGATGGAATTTTAAGTGGGAGTTTCATCCAGTATCTACATGATGATCACAACAGAAATAGCCAATTGCCTCAGGAGCAATTTTAATCTGTATCTCTCAGTTTAGGCAAAAAAACAAAAACAAAAACAAAAAACAAGAAGAAGAAGAAATAGAAGACTTAAATTTCATAAATAGGTATATCAAAGTTAAATGCATACACATATATTTGATTATATTTTATGGATTTAACCATTAGCGAATATGGACAGACATCTTACATGTATATGTGTGTTTACATTTGTATGTGTCAAACACATACTAAACACAATATTGAACCTTGTAAATACAGTTTACCTGCTTTGAAGCACCCAATGAACACTTAAAAATGACTACTCAGTAGGGCATACCCACAAAACTAAAATAAGAAATTCAAGAATAGATAAATACAGACCTCATTATTGTACTGTTAAATAAAACCTGGAAATTGATAAAAAATATAGAAACTGAAAACCACAAACAACTTAGGAATTGATTTAATTAATTTTTTATTTTTGTCTTTCTCTAGTTTTATACAAGGATTGGACTGTGACTGAATGTGAATTGATATCCTCAGTCCTAGGGGCTGTAGCTTCTTCCTATAGTAACAGCTCTCAGATTCTTCAGCATCCTTTATTAGTAGTAGTAATACATTTTCTGTTTTCTTATACCTGGTTGGCAGTTAATTCATATTGAATTTTCTCTGTTGAAATAATTGCAGTAGTTTCTATCTCCAGACAAGACCTTGACTGATACAGAAATCCATCCTTATTCTTCCAGATACTTAATCCTCTAAGCATAAGAAGCCAGCTTCTTAAGTCTGCATCAAGTAACCATGTCTCCTAGTTGATTGGATTTTACATGCAAATCACTCTAAAACCTATAATTATGCATTCTCCAATCACTTTCCCCTAGAGAGGCGTCTCATTTAATCATGTCACTGTTTGCTATTGTAAAAGTCAGAGCTCATGTGCCATGTCTTATGTACTTAGATGATTTCTCAACACCAAAATAAATTCGATTAACCAAATACTCTTTCCCTGATTATAGCAGTTGACAGAGAGCTATAATAAGGTCCTGAAACCACTTCCAATGAAAGCATTGCTCATCCTTGTGGTTTAATTTTGGTCCAAATAGCTATCACAGTAGGTAAATAGATGCATTGATGGTTAAGAATAATTAATCATTTTTTCTTGTTTTATGTGTTTACAAGGGCAATCAGAAGTTTTTAAAAACCTCAGAAAATACTAAGTATTTACATTTTAAAATGTAAGATTCTTGAACTTTTTTTGCTTATATAAAAAGTGGGCAAATATAACTGAAAACATTTTAGCATGATAGTATTGGCTTTTATTTTCTTCTGTAAATCGTCATATTGTACCATCAACATTGAAAAGTGTTTTAGTATGATAGATCTGAGATAGATACATTATGTCTTTGAAGAGATCTGTGTTCCACTTTTGGTAATTTGCCAAAGTTTGAGAATTAGGCTCTAAAATGCTTTGTTTTACCTTTGTAGTGGTATCATATATCATAGCTGGAAAATGTGCTAAAAAATTTTTTTTTTTATCATTGACACAAATTATATAGAAATCCAGACATTTTCAAAAGAAAGAGTAGTTATAATTCAGGGACCAGTTTGTTTTCAGTTGATTCTCAGGAAAGTGGTACAGTATCATTCTAATTTAGTACATTCAGCCCAGCTCTAGCAAACATAGGTTTTTGGGAAATGGAATATGATGCAATGGGCTTCATAGTCTTTCTGGGACTGGGATTGGCGTAGACTTCAATTGGTCAGTCTTTTGATCTTCCTTTTTCCCATTGTTGAAAAGGTCCTGAAGAATTCCACTTTGTAGCTTTTTAGAAACATAACATCTATGGAATTTTTAAATATAGCAACCAGTTCACTATGAGTTCTGCTTTTTCCTGAAACAGGAAATGCTACCTGCTCGGGTTGAATTGCTTATGAAATATAAGAAATACAGAAGCTTTTCTACATAATCTACTTCTTAGAAATAAATACATGGAATTAAATTTTATGTATGATGATCTTAAGTAGAAAACTGTCATAACAGTATAATTCATGCTTTGGAATATAGGTGCTTAGAAGAGCAGAAGGAAGTTGAGCTTTAAAAAGTATCCTTTAACATAGCGAGACCTATGTTTATGAAAGTCTAAAATGTATATTTTAAATTACTGTGTGATAATTCAACAGAAGTTGTGTTTTTTCTGTTGTTTTCCTAGTAATCTATATTCCAGAGTAGGAGTTTGATTCATTTAATTTTATACTTGCTTATATTATAAAAGAAATACAAAATTATGGTATGATACACTGTGGTCTGAATGTCTGTGTCCCTCTAAAATTCTTATGTTGAAAACTAATCCTTAATGTGATGGTATTAAGGGGTGAGGCTTTTGGGAGGTGATTAGGTCATGAGGACTCTGGTCTCATGAATAGAATTAGTGCTCCTATAAACGGGGCACATGGGAGCTTGTTTGCCCTTTCCACCACGCAAGGACACAGCAAGAAGCTGCCATCTATGAAACAGACGGAGCACTCACCAGACACCAAATTGGCTGACATCTTGATTTTGGGCTTCCTAGACTCCAGAATTGTGAGAAATAATATTCTGTTGTTTATAAACTACCTAGTTAATGATGCTTTATAGACAGCATCTCAGAGAGACTAAGACATGGGGGGGGTGTGTGTGTGTGTGTGTGTGTGTGTTTTGTGTGTATATGTATGTTGTGTATATATGTGTGTGTATGTATCCATCCACATACATACATGTGTATCTGAATATACGGATTTTCTAAAGGGAAATTTATTTGCCTAATATCCATTGTATGGATATAGCATAATTCATTTAATCTATTTATGGAATTCTGTTGCTTCTATTTTTTTCTCTTAGAAATCTATAGTTAAATATTTTTTGCCACTTGTAAGATGATTTCTGAAAAGAAATCTCACAATTGGGATTGCTTGGTCAAAGGCATGCACATTTTAAATTATGATGTATTGACACAGTATTCCATAAAGTTACATAATAATGTCCTTACCTTTTTTTTTTTTTTTTTTTTTTTGTGAGACAGAGTCTTGCTTTTGTCACCCAGGCTGGAGTGCAGTGATGCAATCTTGGCTCACATGCAACCTCCTGCCTCCTGGGCTCAAGTGATTCTCCCACCTCAGTCTCCCAAATAGCTGGGACTACAGCTGCATGCCCCCTCTCCTGGCTAATTTTTACATATTTTGTAGAGATGGGGTTTCACCATGTTGCCCAGGCTGATCTTGAACTCCTGAACTAAAGTGATCCACCCACTTTGGCCTCCCAAAGTGCTGGGATTACCGGTGTGAGCCACTGTGCCCAGCACCCTATCTCTGCATATACCATGACAACCCGTCGGTTTACCAGATGTTTTTAATATACAATCACTGCAATTTAAGGAATTGGAAAACCTTTCCAACGAAAGTCATTCATTCCTTGACTTTCTTGGTGATGTTCTTTGCCATAATGTAAATTTTCCGTTTTATTTAGTATTTTGTGACTTTCAAACCATCCTTTAAAAGGCCATTTTCATGATTTCTACCCAAAATTATTTTATTTTGAAGTATCTCCCAAGATTCCTTCTGGTATTTTAATGACTTTTATTTTTTAAAAAATTTTCACACACAGTGTTGAATGATTTCTATTTTAAGTGGTAGAGTTGGATCCATTTGGAAGTGATTTGGTACAAAACATGAACATGAAATCCAGCTTAGTTCTTTTATAAATGGCTAGATGGTTGTACCCAAAGTATGCATTAAAATACTATATTTCTTTCACTGATTTGAAATGCTATCTTTTAAATATATTGAATTCCCTAAATCTTTGTCTGGATTCTCTTTGTGGTTTTATTGGTCACCTTACCCATCTCCCTGCCAATACTAGCCTGCGTACAGTAATGGAGTTTTGGCAAAAGTGTTGTACTGTTTTTCAAGGCGTGTCCTTTCTTGTAATTCTTCATTTTCAGAATTTTCCTAACTACCTAGCTTATTTTTCCGCAAAAAATCTCTTTTTCCCCTCTGATACTGAGTAGTTTAAATAACATCAGACATGTATGTGATTTGCAAGTTTGAAAAATATCAGCTGTGAAGTCATCTAGGCTTGGATGAAGCTGTTTAGAAGACTTGTTTTTATAGTTTTAAGTAAATTCTGGTAATTTATAACTTTCTTGGAAATATCTTATTCATCCATACTTTCAAAGAGAAGTTCATAGAGTTCAGGAAAATATTAGTATAATATTTTTCACGTTGTTTAGGTTATTCATTCTTGTTTTTGTTATTTGAGTTTATCTTTTTTCATTTTGCTAACCTGTTAATCTGAGAGTATTTCAGATATTGACTTTTTAATTTAATCAAACTGTTTTAAAAATATTAATGAATGTATTTTCTTATTTCATATTACTGTTCTTTGTTAATTCTTGAGTAAATGTATAACTCATTTTGCTTTACATTTTCATTTTAATTGATTTAAGTTTTTAAGCCTAGTAATTTTCTTGAATCACAGTTTTAGAAATACTCAATTTATGTTTGACACACACAGCTTTCATTATTAGTGTTTTCTAAATAGTCTGTCATGTGATTAAAAATTTTTCCTGCTGAATTGGGGTTTCATGTTTCTATTTTTGTTGTTTTCTAGTTCCTACTTTTTATAGTCAAATAGTGTGTCCAATATTATTTCCATATTTAAATATATTGAGAGTTTTCTTATAGATGTTCCCTAATATATGATAATAATATGACCTATGGATGTTGTAAAGAAGCTGAACTCTCCAAGATTCAGAATTGTGTATGTTTGGAATGTTAATGTCTACCCAAACACCACCCCCCCATGTTTATAGCAATCATAGATAGGTAAATGCACATATAAATACATGTTGTATACACTGCATCTTTATTTGTCTCTTTGCTGAGCTGAGAGATACTAAATTAAAATCTAATAGCAAATAAAGTTTATTTTTCAATACAAGTTTTGTTTCTCCCATATATTCATATATCTGTGTGAATACCCTAGAATTTTATATACATGAGATCATACAGTATGTGTTCTGTTTTCACTGTCTACATTCATTGTTTCTGATGAGAAATCTGCCATCCTTATCTCTATTCTGCACGCAAAAAGTCTTTTATCTCTCGCTGCTTCTATCCATAATATTATTCAAACCATGGCTTTTGATATATCCTGCACATTTTGATATTCTGTGTTTCATTTTCAATTAGTTGAAAATATTTTCTAATTTGCCTTGTGCATCTGATTTATGAGTTAGAAGTGTGTTGATTAACTTTTAAATATTTGGGGATTCATTTTCTAGATATTTTCTGAATTCTAATTTAATTGTCAAAGAAAATGTTTTATATGAATTCAATCCTTATGAACTTATTCAGATTTGTTTTATGGCCCTAGAATATGGCATATTTTGGTAAATATTCTATGTGCACTTGAAAATCATGTGTAACTTGTGGGTTTGAGTCTGCAAATGTCTATTAGTTAAGTTTAATAGTATTATTTGCTGCTTCTATGAGTTTATTGATTTTTGTGCCTATGCTTTCTACCAATCGCTCAGAGTGTTAAAATCTCTAATTATAATTGTGGATTTGTCTATTTCTCCAGTCATTTATATCATTTTTTTTCATTACTGTGACGTTCTATTGTTAAATACTTGCACTGTTGAGACTATTAAGTCTTCTTGTTAATTAACTTGTAATCAGTATGAAATGTCTCTCTTTATTTCAGGTAATAGTCCTAGTTCTGAAGTTTCCTTGTCTGATATTAATACTGCTACTTCAGCTTTGTTCTCATTAGTGTTTGCATAGTATAACTTTTCTCTTCATTTTACTTTGGACTCATCTATATTTGTATTGAAAGTACTTTATTATAGATAGCTTTAAAAAAATTCAGTTTAACATACTCTGCCTTTGTATTGGAATGTTTAAACATTTTTATTATCAATATGGTATTAAGTCTACCACTTTGATATTTGTTTACTATTGTTCCATCTGTTCTTTGCTTTTTTTTTTTCCATCTTTTCCTGCTTTCTCTTTTATTAACCATTTTTTTTTAGTAGTCCTTGTTCTTATTTATATTTTTGGCTTCTTAGCTATACCTCTGTTTCTAATTTTAGTGGTAGTTCTAGCACTTATAATATGTATCTCTAATTTATTATAGTCTACCTGCAAATAATATAATACCACTTTTCAAATAATGTAAGAGCCTTAATGACATTATAATTCCACTCCCCTCTTCTGTTCTGTGTGTTTTTTTTTTTGTCATGCCTCTACTTTTGCATATGTCTAATCCTCTTAGTAGTTATTTATGTTCTAGACACTCTTTTATCTTTTAGAGAAATTAAAATTTTTAAAAGTATTTTCTGTTTATCATTTCTGGAACTCTCCATTTGTTTATGTGGATCCAAGCTATTGTTTGATACTATTTTTCTGCCACAAGAACTTTTTTTTTTTTTTTTGAGAGGGAGTCTTGTTCTGTCGCCCAGGCTGGAGTGCAATGGCGCGATCTCAGCTCACTGCCACCTCTGCCTCCTGGATTCAAGCAATTCTCCTGCCTTAGCCTCCTGAGTAGCTGGGATTACAGGCGTGTGCCACCACACCCAGCTAATTTTTGTATTTTTAGTAGAGATGGGTTTTCACCATGTTGACCAGGCTGGTCCTGAACTCCTGACCTTGTGATCCACCTGCCTTGGCCTCCCCAAGTGCTGGGATTACAGGCATGAGCCACTGTACCCAGCCTCACAAGAATTTTCTTAAACATTTCTTCTCATTCAGGTGTTCTAGCAACAAATTTTTCTAGCTATTAATCTTATTTTCCCTTCAATTTTAAGAGAGATTTTTGCTGGACGTAAAATTCTTGGAAAATACGGTTTCCTCTCCTTCTTTTAACACTTTAAATATGTCATTTTGCTGTCTTCTGGTTTGCACATTTTCAGGTGTAAAGTCTGCAGTTAATCTTATTTTTGATCCTGTGTATAAATGTCCATTTTTTTCTTGGAATCTTTCAAGCTTTTCTCTTTATTACTGATATTCAGAAAGTTTGGCATAGTATGCATTAGTGTGATTTTAATATGATTTATTGAGCTTTGGATCTGTTGGATCTGTTGATTTAATTGTCATCATGTTTGCAAAAATTGCGGCCATTATTCTTTAAAATACTCTTTTCTTTCTACCTGTCTCACTTCTCCTGGGACTCTAATTGTACGTACATTAGACTATTTGGTTAATCTTATCTAGTGAGTTTTTCATTTAATGTATTTGTTTTGCAATTGTAGAATTTCCACTTGGTACTAATTTATAATTTTCATTTTGTTTTTCTTCAGTATAATGTTTTCTTTTAAATTCATGTACACATTTTTAATGACTCTTTCGAAGTTCTTTTCTGCTAATTTCATCATGCTTGTCATTTTCTGCTATTGTTTCTATTGACAGATGTCTTCTGCCGTGAATCAGTTTCCGACATATTTTATGCCTGGCAACTTTTTATTTGATGCTGCGTTTTGTATTTTATATATTTTAATGTAGAAGTTTGGTGTACAGTATGGGTAGAATTGTGCCCCTTCCTCCCAATTCATATGTTGAAGTTCTAACCCTCACTAGTTCAGAGTATGACTTTATATGGAAATAGGGTCATTGCAGGTGTAATGACTTAAGTTGAAGTCATACTGGAGTATGGGCTTCTAACCTAAGATGACTACTGTTTTTACATCATATTATATATGTAATATGACTGGTTTAGTGGAGAGGGGAAGAATTTGGTTACAGACACACATAAAGGAGGAACGTGCTGTGAACATGAAGATGCCCATCTATAGGAGGCCTGGAACAGAACTGTTCCTCACAGCCCTTGGAAGGAACCCACCCTCCTGATACCTTATATTCAGACTTCCAAACTTCAGAACCATGAGACCATACATTTCTGTTGCTTAAGTCACCCACATTGATTTGCAGTACTTTGTTACAGCAGCCCTGGCAAGCTAATACAATGTGTTCTATTAAATATTACTAGACTTTATTCTGGAAAACTAAGTTACTTGAGTATCAGTTTGATCATTTTCAGGAACATTTTCAATCTTTGTTAGGGGAGATTTGAAAGAGCATTTACACAAAGGCTAGTTGAGAGCCATTATCAAGGCGTGGCTTCTTAGTTGACTCTACTGAATCCCCTGGGTATTCAGGAAGCACTCTTGCTTGTCCATACGGAGACATATCTAGTTTCCCAGAGCCACACAAGGTAACTGTTCAACTCACAGCTCACCAGTTCTTTGTGTGGCTTTGTGGAGTTTTACTTCGTGCATGAGCAGTAGGGTATTCAGCAGCAGATTCGTGGGGAACTCAGTTTCCTGGAACTCTTTCTTCACACAGCTTTATGCTGATACTACATATTGCAAAATCTACCTCAGCCTTCCTAAACTCTTAAATCTGTCTTGTCAACTTAGTGAGGAGTTTTAAAGTTTCAGAGACAATTGATGCTTACAATTAAATATATATATATATTTTTTGAGACAGGATTCCACTCTGTCACCCAGGGTGGAGTGCAGTAGCATGATTCATGTCATGACTCACTGCAACCTTGACCTACTGGGCCCAAGAAATTCTCTCACCTTTACCTCCTGAGCAGTTGGGACCACACCTCCTGAGCAGTTGGGACCACACATGGTGTCAGCTACCTTGCCTAGCAATTTCCTGAGATATGTGTGTGTGTGTGTGTGTATATGTGTGTGTGTGTGTGTACATATATGTATATATTTTGGTAGAGACAAGGTCTCACTCTTTTGCCTAGGCTGATCTTGAACTCCTGAACTCAAGTGATCCTCCTGTCTTGGCCTCCCAAAGTATTAGGATTAGAAGTGTGAGCCACCACACTGAGCCTAAAGCTCTTAGTGACTTTAAAATAACTATAATTTATCGTTATCATCTGGCTTCTCAAAACCAAAAATAATCTTACGCTACATTTTATTAGCAAAGTGTATATATATCTAGATAAATAATAGTCCCATTTCACCCTTTTAGGTACTTCTCTGAAGTATTTTTTCCCCCCTGTTGAACCATACTTTGAGAAAAATATTAGTTAGGTGATATATCAAAATGGGGAAGATTGCATTATCAGTCAGCTCAAACTATCTGTGAGACATCAAATATAAAGAGTTCTAAAAACAAGGTTACCGAATTGAAATGTACGAACTAAAAATGAAACAGTGTATAAAAAATTATGTTCTTTAAAAAATTTAGAAATGTATTATCGAAAGCATGGATCTGGAGATCATTCCATTTAGCGATACTAACTTCTCTAGGGCAATCATAATCTCATGTATACAAGTAAGAATTAATAGCAACATGGACAAAGCTTTCCTTAGGATTAGTGTTTTTAATCATCAATTATTTACTCTTTTTGTTTTGTGCTTAAAATTCATCTTGATGAATACTTGTAAATTTGTGGCAGAAAGTGGTGTAAGGCTGTACTACCTAAAAAGGTCTTATAATCTTTTCTGATAATTTTATGAACTTAGAACTTACTGCTGATGTAAACATACCTTCCTTCACAGAAACAACACTTTCGTTATTCTTCAGCTGCTACAAATAGTTTTGAACTGATTAGTTTTTAGGTCAGTTCTCTCAGTTGCAGACAACAGAAATAGGCTAATAAAAGCAGGGCTGTTACTTTGAAGGATATTAGGTTGCTCCCCAAATCACTGGGAGGGCTGAAGAAATTGACTAATGGTTAAGAGTAGAGGAACAGTGCCCCAGATCTGCAGAAAAATATAACCACCATTTCTGCTGCCACAGAGAAGCACCAAATGCCAGAGAGTCATCTGTATTATAACCATTTTTGTCAAGCATCAAAGATTCAACTTTTACAACTATAGTTATTCTCAAAAGGTTGCTATTGTCTTGTCACCTATGCAAGCAAAATTAAATGTCCACATCAAGCCTATTTCAACATTATTTCTAAGTCAAAGCATCTTGTGAAGGATTTTGATTAATAGAGATTTCTTTAGACTTTTTTCCCCTAAAAGCAAGACAGAATATTTTAATTCTGAATTCTAATTTGAGGAAGCAGAACTCATAACATAAAATTTTATCAATACAGAAAGGCTAATCAAAAAATGTTTGGCAGCCATGAATATGGCACATGAACTCTGTGTCAACTCTTTTTGGGAACTGACTTAATTGTGTGTTTACTTTGACTGAAAAAAAGGAATCAGTGACCCTCTAAAAGTGCCTGTGGATATTTTAATATTACCTGGGAATTTCTGTTTAACAATCTTATTTGAGATGCTAAATTATCAGGTTAAAGATCCATCATAGACCTCATTTTTTGTTGATTTTCTTTTTAGCTTGATATTTTATGTTTCAAGTGGTGAAGCTAAATTATTGTCCCTACTTAATTCTAGGGAATTAGTTTCAAGCAGTGATGGTTTGATCCAAGTTTCATTTCCTGGAGTTATCAATTATTTTCTATTTAATCTCATGAGTAGATAGCTCAACTTTTGCAGCTGTATTTGAGGTTTGGTATTTAAAACTTAAAGAGTTGATAAATGGAAGCAATCTGGCAAAGTGTATGGAGTGTGATCAAGAGATTGTCTTATTGGAATGATTATCAAAGCTAAATGTACAGTACCATTCCTAAATTGGTAGAGATTAGGAACAGGAGATAAGGGAGAACATGCTAAAATATATAACATCTAGGAATTTAAGGATTTATGTAGCACTGTGGAAAGGTTTAAAGCAAGAAGTAGCAGGTTGAGAATAAACATATATATTTGGGTAGAAAATCCCAGGGGCCATGGAGAAATGCTTTTGAGTTAAAGATTTCCGGGAGTCTAAGTAGATTATACATGAACAGATAGAGTAAAGAACAAATAAGTATAGATTATTACTTAATGTGTCCCTATCTCCACTTAGAGGATGGTGATACTTTGAAGTATTGGGTGGCATAGGTAAGAATCCCTAGTTCTTTTACTGCTAAGAGGAATGGGATGTGATATCTTGTGCATAAACAGAGGGACTCCTAAGTTTATTTCATTTATGGACTATGATAACTATACCACAGACTCTTCAAACTTCCAAATTAATCTGCTTCTGTTATATTAGGAGAAAATCTTTTAAACTTTTGCTTGAGTAACTGTCAATAATTAAGATTATTAAAAGTTGTCATTGATGAACTTAGAGATGTAGGTGGTCACTATAAAAATTCACATTTATTATAAAACTTTCATTGTTAACTAACCCATAAAACATCTCATTTAGGAATCGTACTTTGAGGATTGCTTCTCTAATAACTAGGATTTAATTTCGTCTCCCCCATATTCATATATACGTGTGTGTGTGTGTGTGTGTGTGTGTGTGTGTAGTTACAGAGATCATAGGGTGAAAGGACCATAGAAATCATCTAGTTAAAATTTATTCCCTAATTCAACAAATAATACAAAAATCAGAGGTCCATTTTTGACAGTTACACAATGAGTATGTGGCAGGACCAGGCCAAGTCCCAATTCAACTGACTTCCAATTATTTGCAATAAACTCTGCTGCCAGGATGTATATATATGAAATAAATATATATTATATATGAAATAAATATTATATATGAAATAATATATATTATATATGAAATAAATATATATTATATATGAAATAAATATTATATATGAAATAATATATATTATATATGAAATAAATATATATTATATATATGAAATATGTATATAAAATATTATATATATTTAATAACTGAAAAGGTGAAGGATTCTGATTGCCCATAACATTATTTTTCAATTGCAAAGATAAAGCCTAAATTTTCTGATGCATGATAGATTTCTCCATATTGTAAGTTAGAACAGACATTTGATAATTGTCTTCCGAAAAATACTAATTTGTGTTTGTAGCTATAGATGTTGCCTGCCTGGCTTCTGAGCATGCTTTTCATTGTCTTATAGGCTGTCAGAATCATTTCTTCAAATGAAAAAATCCTTTTCTGGTAACTACACACCAAGTTAACTACACTGAGTTAACTGCACCGAGTCTGGTTGCACCAGATTGCTTCATATTGCTCAAAGTTTTCCCATAAATCCCACAGAGTAATGCATGACTCAAGCCTCATCATCCCACCCTCCCATGTCAGCCGTTTTTGGAATAGACATTACTCAAATATAATGTTTTAGCTTATTATTTTCTCTTGTCCAGGCCTGAATAATGATTTTTTCTTAATTCAAAAAGTATTATTTAGTGTGTGTAGAATGATTGGTTTTCATTACTACATTTTCAGTAATCTTGTCTCATTGATTATAATATATAATTTTAAATTATGCTGATGAAATTGCCAAAAAATTGGATCTGGAATGTTGAGACTGAGCCAACACAAACCCAGTGTTTGATTCCAGACTCTAAGTCAGGTATCTTTGAGTGGAGGGAGGACTTTGAAAGTCAGCAAAGTTATCTAGGCACTATTTCACAGTGAATTTGAAAAATATTCTTCTATCAGCTTAGTGATTGTTTTGTCCGTTTTCTTCAAACTGGATTCAGGTTTCACAAAATGCAATATAGCATATCACTTGTAATTTTAAACCACATGAATTAATTTGTAAGTATTTGCATGACAAGCTCATTCTTAGCCTCTCAATGTGAAATCCATCTATGACAGAGGAGTTCTTTTATGAATTTATGAACTTATTTATAGATTACGAATTATTTGACAGAATGATTAGGAGATGATGGTAAACTTGGGCAAAACTTAAAGTAAGACTTTAATAAATGGAGAGAAGAGTAATTAGGAGAGAGATTCTCTGTCATTAATAGAATGAAATTCTAATATCATTAGGAAAATAATATGGTCACTATTATTTAATAGATCATAATATGTTTGGGGATTAAGATGAAAACAGCATCCCTAAAAATCGATTTTTAGGTTTGGAGAAGCTAATGGAGAATAAGATTTAGGGTAAAAAAAGCACACACACAGAAATACGCCAGGGAGTCAGATAAGTGTAGATTAAGAAAATTTAGGAAAACCTATTCTTCATTTGGTGAGTACTGAACTATCAAGCAAATGTACACAGACTGGGGCAGTAGATTATACACTTTGTTTGGGAAACATAAGATTGTGCTCATCTTTCAAGGATAGTCATAGCGTCTTCCCTAGACTCAGGGGCGTTCCTGAATCACCTGAACTGTGACTTTGTTTCCATGTTGCTACTTAGGAAGAAGTATCTTCTTCATATGCCTGTCTCTTTAACATAACCAAAAATAGGAAACTGGCTTTGGAAATGGACAGAAAATACTGATTTGCTTACACTAAATATGTTTTGTGTCTATACAGCACATAGGGAAATAACAACTGCATGGTTCACTTTATTATATCATTACTAAGCCTAGTAGTTAATAAGGTATGTTCTTAAAGTAGATAATTTCTCAAGATAAATTTATTCAGTATGATTTAATAGACAAATGCTTTTGTTTAGCGTGGAGGCCTCTGTAAGGCAGTACAGAAACCGAAGGTTTTCTAGTGTTGAAATTGTTGATTAGTTTTTACTTTTTAATGTATTTTATTTATCTATATAAAGAAGACAATGTTACCTATTTTACATCTGTTCCAACTTTTAAAGAAATTATGTATTAAGACATTAACGTATTCCATGATTTACAGTAGCAACTTAATGGTAGCTGATTCCACTATTATAATATGCTGACAATAATTATTACCATTGCTATTAACACTGATTCTTTTGGCTAGATAGGTGGATAGATTGAAAAAAAAAAAAAAAAAGAAATTCTCAACCTTGTTAGCTCCAAGGAGCCATTAAATTACTTTTTCCTTTTGGACTCTAAGATTTCGGATTTTGTCAATGTAAATATCTTTATAAATTTATAATCAATTTTTCATACTTAAAGTTAGTGCCATCATAATTGCTAACTGGAGATTTCAGTAAGCATTAATTAACCAGGTTATCAGAGTGTGCTCATATAATCGTAACACAATGAAATAATTTTAGTGCTGGATAGAGCTTCTACAGCTTCAGCATTGCTAAGAATACTGTTTTCCCTACGCCTTTTGCATTTTGGAAAAGGTCCCCAAACCCTTTTGGTACCTTGAAGAATCTCTAGTGGCCCAGCGTCCGCATACTGAGAACTACTAAATAAGACGAAATGCCTTTGAGGTACTGTAAGAATTTTTGAGTGTATATAATAGTTCAGGAAACTCATCAGTATGTATTAAAACTACACAGGGAAAACTGTCAGGCTTCTAGAAGCCAATAACATATCAAAGAGACAAACTATCTGCTGCTGGGGTACAGGCTGACGTGAATAAATTTCAGACTGTGGGAAATATGGCCAGACCTAATAGTAAGAAGGGTGCCGAGCATACACAATGCGTGACTGATTATGGCAGCCAATTGGTGCCCCTCCTGATAGCCAAGACAGCAGGTCCCAGGACAGCAGCCTGTGTGATAAATCTGACTTCTTCTGAGACCATAAAATGCTTGCTTCTCTTCTTACATTAAAATGAATAAATCTTTACACATCATTTACATTCAAGGGAAGATATCGAGGATCTCTCAAAGATTTTTTTTTGGAAAATGACATGGAGGAGTAGACATTGTTTTGTGATACCAGTATCAGAGAAAAGAAAGTAAAATGCCCCATCAGAGAAAAGAGATGAGCTCTGCTTACAGATGTCGTTAAGACTAAATTTCTAATAGTGGAGGAGTAGGGTAGCTTATAGTGGGAATGCAGCAGTCCATGAGCTTGGAGTAAATCCAATTTAGTTTAAATCCTTCATTTGGTAACTTATTATGTATCTGTACTTGGGAAAATTACCCTCTTTGAGCCTTACTTTTCTCAGTGTAAACCTGGAAATCCAACACACAGTTAGAGAGCTAGCCATGAATACGATGACTAGAACAAACTGGATGCTCCATACATGATGATGGAGATAACAAAGATTCTTTGTGTACAATCAAATTGGCACATTTGTAGCCAGGCTCTTCTGCCATATCTTGGGACAGTTATCAAATAGTTGATTTTGAAAATGTATTTTGCTGAGATATTGATCTACTTTACTCCCAGATTACCTGTTATCTTGGGCTATAGAAAATTTTGAAAGAAGTTATCTCTGTTGAGATGATTTATTTTTATCAGTCTGAGAGAGAGATGTAGAAAATTTTGAAAGAAGATCTCTCTGGTTAGGTGATTTATTTATCAATCTGAGAGGGAGAGAGATGATCTATTTCCAGCATAGAGAGATGCAGAAATTTGAGTAAGATAAGGAGAAGTATATACTTTCAAATTCTGATCTCAGCTGTATATTATCAGTGTATTACTTCATTATTTTTTATTCAATCTCCAGAGTTTCAGCTACTAATAGACCTCATTTAGGTGCTGGAATTTAGTATTTAAAATTATCTTTACCTTTGTTACTTTCCATTAGTGCAAATAATTAGAATCTTACTGTATAACACACAAATGAAAGCTCAATATTTTACACATTATTAAAAATACTTGCAAAACTGCAGCAATGCAACTTTTCATGTGTGATGGTTGGTATAAATTGCAAGTTATAGCAATCAGAAAAACACTGCAGCAATACATTATTAGCAAATGAAATAAAAGGAATTTTAGTGTAATATAAATTGCTCTGGTATTTTTGTAAGAGATGGTTATTTTCTTTAAGAAAAGAAAAATCAAGGTTGGCATTGGTAAGCATGAGCTACAGTAAAAGCATCAGCATAATAAAAAAAAATGGACCTGTGATTCTCTGTACTACAAAGACTGCAGATTTTACATCTGCATGAACAAAGAAAACTAGAGATTATGGTGTGTTTAAGAAAAATGTGTTAAACTCCATGGATCCTAAAGATAGTCTTTAGGGATATGCTGTATAAAAGCTCAGATGATCAATGTCTTTGAGAAGATAGACCATAAAGAGGAGTATCTAACAGGTTTTCCCATAAGAATTCTAAAAGATTTATAGTTAAGAAAATTTAGAGAGAAGATAATAGGAAAAGAAGAAATATTAACTGTTGAACGGGCACAACTTTTGATGTTGTAGGAAAATGAGAAGCAAAAATTGGAGTGAAAATTAGAATAGTATAATGATAAAACCTGTATACATAATTTTCCAATTTATAATATAGAAAGCGTTTTTTCGTATCTTCAAGAAAGGATGTTACTTTCATCAATATACTGAAGGGGAAGGTCATGAAGAAAGTATATGTCTGGTTAAGTAAACTGTTACATAAAATCTAGATTTAAAAGAAAAGGCATAAAAGAGGCTTGATCAACGTTGTCAAAAATAGGCAAAATAGAAAGCATACAAACTATAATTGTATAAAATTTAGAGCTGCTAAATGGCGCATCTGGGCAGCACACTTTTTAATTTTTATTTTAAAGTCTGGGACGTGCAAGTTTGTTACATAGGTAAACATGTGCCATGGTGGTTTGCTGCACCTATCAACCTGTCACCTAGATATTAAGCCCAGCATGCATTAGCTATTTATCCTGATACTCTCCCTCCCCCAACCACCCTGACAGGCTGCAGTGTGTGTTTTTCCTCGTCCTGTGTCCATGTGTTTTCATTGTTCAGCTCCCATTATAAGTGAGAACATATGGTGTGTGGTTTTCTGTTCCTGCATTAGTTTGCTTAGGATAATGGCTTCGAGCTCCATCCATGCCCCTGCAAAGGACATGATCTCATTCCTTTTTATGGCTAAATAGTATTCCATTGTGTATGTATTTTCTTTATCCAGTCTATCATTGATGGACAATTGGGTTGATTCCATGTCTTTGCTATTGTGAATAGTGCTGCAGTGAACATACATGTGCATGTATATTTGTAATAGAATGATTAACCTTCCTTTGGGTATATACCCAGTAATGGGATTGCTGGGTCAAATGGTATTTCTGGTTCTAGATCTTTGATGAATTGCCACACTGTCTTCCACAATAGTTGAACTAATTTACGTTCCCACCAATGAGGTTCCCCACAACCTTGCCAGCATCTGTTGTTTCTTCACTTTTTAATAATCGCCATCCTGATTGGTGTGAGATGGTATCTCATTGAGGCTTTTATTTGCACTTCCCTAATGATTGATATGTTGAGCTTTTGTTCATATATTTGTTGGCCACATGAATGTCTTTTGAGAAGTGTCTGTTCATGTCCCTTGCCCGCTTTTTAATGGGGTTGTTTGTAGGTTACCTGTTCGCTCTGATGATAGTTTCCTTTGCTGTGCAGAAGCTCTTTAGTTTAATTAGCTGCCATTTGTCAATTTTTGCTTTTGTTGCAATTGCTTTTGGCAATTTCATAAAATCTATGCCCATGCCTATGTCCTGAATGGTATTGCCTAGATTTCCTTGTAGGGGTTTTACATTTAAGTCTTTAATCCATCTTGAGTTAATTTTTGTATAAAAAGATGTAAGGAAGGGGTCCAGTTTCAATTTTCTGCATATGGCTAGCCAGTTTTCCCAGCACCATTTATTAAATAAGGAATGCTTTCCCCATTGCATGTTTTTGTCAGGTTTGTTGACAATCAGGTGGTTGTAGATGTGCAGTATTGTTTCTGAGTTCTCTATTCTGTTTCATGGTCTATATGTGTGTTTTTGTACCAGTACCATGCTGCTTTGGTTACTGTAACCTTGTAGTATAGTTTGATGTCCAGTAGTATGATGCCTCCAGTTTTGTTTTTGCTTAGGATTGTCTTGGCAATACAAGCTCTTTTTTGATTCTATATGAATTTTAAAATAGTTTATTCTAATTCTGTGAAGAATTTCAATGGTGGTTTCATGGGATTAGCACTGAAACTATAAATTACTTTGGGCAGTATGGCTATTTTTCATGATATTGATTCTTCCTATCTATGAGCATGGAATGTTTCTCCATTTGTTTGTGTCCTTTCCGATTTCCTTAAGCAATGGTTTGTAGTTCTCCTTGAAGATGTTTTTCACTTCCCTTGTTAGCTGTATTCCTAGGTATTTTATTCTCCTTGTAGCAATTGTGAATGGGAGTTCATGATTTGGCCCTCTGCTTGCCTGTTGTTGGTGCATAGAAATGCTTGCGACTTTTGCACATTGATTTTGTGTCCTGAAACTTTGCTGAGGTTGCTTATCAGCTTAAGAAGCTTTTGGGCTGAGACATGGGGTTTTCTAGATATAAGATCATATCATCTGCAAATAAAGACAAATTGACTTCCTTTCTTCCTATTTGAATACACTTTATTCCTTTCTCTTGCTTGATTGCCCTGGCCAGAACTTCAAATACTATGTTGCATAGGAGTGATGAGAGAGGGTATCCTTGTCTTGTGCCGGTTTTCAAAGGGAATGCTTCCAGCTTTTGCCCATTCAGTATGTTATTGGCTGTGGGTTTGTCATAAATAGCTCTTATTATTTTGAGATATATTCCATCAATACCTAGTTTATTGGGAGTTTTTAACATGAAGCGATGTTGAATTTTATTGAAGGCCTTTTCTATTGAGATAATCATGTGGTTATTGTCTTTAGATCGGTTTATATGATGAATTACATTTGTTGATTTGCGTATGTTGAATCAAACTTGCATCCCAGGGATAAA
Organism: Mandrillus leucophaeus; assembly: GCF_000951045.1. Classification (NCBI taxonomy): domain Eukaryota; kingdom Metazoa; phylum Chordata; class Mammalia; order Primates; family Cercopithecidae; genus Mandrillus; species Mandrillus leucophaeus. Next base: position 5,888,263 of record NW_012106030.1, on the reverse strand, counting down.
GCTAACTTGATCGTGGTGGGTAAGCTTTTTGATGGGCAGCACACATTTTAATTGTATGACTGCCAGCAAGTACATAGAGTGATAGTCTCACTTTGAAAACAAAACAAGCAATACAGTTGGGAACAAAAGGTGAAACAGTACTTACTGTGGCCACAATCTTATCCCCAAGCCATTTTTCCCTCACCATCTACTCAATGGAAATGAATAATTTCTATGTAAACAGAGACTTCTCCAATTCATTTGTTTCCTCATTTTAGAAAACAGGTAAAATGTTTCTCAATTTAACTTGAAAAATTGGTTATAATTAACCTCATTAACAATCTAATCATATGTATCAATAATAAGATAAGCATAGCATAAAGGGTAATTTTAGGTAGGGCATTGGATAAATGCTCTTCATATTTAAAGGGCTGCCATTAGATTTATGCAGGTTTTCCCAGTTTAGAACTAAGATAAAGTGGTGGTTATGAGGAAGTCAATATTAACTCAATACCACGATGGACTTTCTACACTTAATGTTGTCAGTAATGGAAGAAAAAACTTTTATGAAGAGCCAAGTGTGCTAATATGAGAAGCATTTTACCTGAAGCTGGATTACTATCTACTGAGATTTCAAATGGAATTCCTGCACTGAGAGGAAATGAAGTTGATTGATTTATGGACTTTATTCCAATATTACTAGCTGAGAATTTATGAGTACCATTTTCTAGCTGTTCTAAGTATAGTGATCTCATTCAATCAAATATATTTTGAATATAATACTGTTACCTGCATTTTAGAATTGCTTAATGCAATTCAATTTCTTAGCATTGCTTATGACATTGCTTAATATTACAGACCTGTTACGTGGAAGAGCTGGGAATGTAATCCAGGTGTTGACTTGATGCTCTTTATCACGGTGCCATGTGGTAATACTGCAAACTTAAAATCCCCGAATTCCATTACAATTAGGGGCAGTGTATCTATTTGGGGAGAAACTCAGTAACTAAGCTTTTTAGATGTGTCAATAGAAGTTGAAACAAAATTGGTTTTGAATGTGCATAGAGAGTGATGATCACTGTTAACCATATCTGTGTTGTCAATAATAGATGCTCATATAAATCTTTTTAAGCAGTACCACATTCCAATAGGAACGGTAACATCCTGTTTGTTGTTGGAAAGAAGTAATGGGAGAGGTAATCCAGAGGCAGGGGAAAGTTGAAGTTAATTATAGCAGGCTTTTGGGGTATATCTGATTTCTTTTAGTAGAAGAGTTAGAATATTAATGAAGGCATCACATGTAAGATACAAATATATTTTGCTTCCCAACTATGTTAAAAAGACTTTTATCTGCATACATATTGTAGCAGCTGAGGAGTTAGCATTGTGACAGGTGGTTATCAATCTGGAACTAAAAATTAGCTGTAAGTAATTCTCAAAGAGATACACATCATGCAGTTCATTGAAAGTTTACACGATATAATCACTACCAGGTTATCTGTTTATCTGTAAAGACAGTAAAAGCATACCTTCATAATGGTGAAACTAAAAGTGAGATTTACAGATTTAGATCAGAATGACACAGAAAGCAATCACAGAATATGTGTCAATTTATTATACTTAAAAGTGCTCCCAGTATAAGACAAATCTTAACATTTTTGAAGGGGTTTTCATTTGACTTATATTCCTAGTGTTACTGATTATACTAAATAATAGTGAATTTACCAATTTATTCAATAAAACAATGCAGTCTGTTGTGTTGGATAAAGAACAATTTGGGGGGATAGGAGGTTTGGGTTCATTTTAGATTGTTTCACTAACTGGCTTTTATGTAACTGGCTAGGATATTTATTTCTTAGTTCTCAGTTAAAGCCCTTCAATTCTAAAATTTAGTGATTGTATTTTAGTGTCCATTATATACAAGGCAAGTTAATTGTTCTGTACATTTCTAGTTACATTTAGGGAATAAAAATATATGCTTATGTGTTAATACCAAGCAGAGTCTTGTAAATGAGTAAAAACATATTTCTGCTTTATTATTGTTTCACCAAGAGAGACATACAGAAGGTAACATCAGTAAAATGTCTTTCTCTGCCTCCTAGTTGTGCTCAGGTAGCTAATTACACTGCTATGGTCTGTTACTGTTTTCCAGCTATCCAGAAGTCATAGTATGTTTGACACAATCAATGGGTGTGCACTTCTATTCACAATGATGAGATATAGGATGTGCAAATCATTTTTTATGGAGAAGCAAGACACCTGGAAATAAATTGAGTGCATTAGATCAACTTGGGTGCCTAAATGTGCCACCACCCATCCAGTGTATCCAAACAGAGAAAAGGGAGAGCATCTAATGACCACTGAACAGAGCGACAACAGTAATTTAAAACGTTGCTGACTTTTAAAATGTATCTAGCAACTCCATTAGACACCACATTGGCCTCTAAGGGGATGTTAATGTGACAGAAACTGCGTATGAAACTTTCTTCTCTGTAAAAGAACTTTCTGAATACATCCAAAGGGAAGGCATATTCCCCATCAAATAAAACAGCCTGATTGAGTCCAAAAAAAAAAAAGAAAGAAAGGAAAGCTTTCAGAAGCAGCCAAAAATTTCTAGAACAGTTCCTTCAAGTCACACAGAGATGGGGATGGGAGAGCAGTGGAAGAGAGAGAAGCCTTAACACAATATGGTGGTGGCCAGGAGCCAAGAAAACACATTTTGCCACCCCTTGTTCATGATTGCTCCCCTAAACACACCAGATGGGGAGGCTTCATCAATGTCAAGCCTGCTGTTATCATCAGAAAATTTCCTTATCAGTGGATTTGGAACTGATACCTCAGCCCCCTCTGAGTAGCAGGCAGGCAGATTGATCCAGTTCAAGTCCCACTTGCCTCAAACATTAGAAAGGAGTGCTCCAATCAGGACCAGGTGGGGAGGCCAGCAGGGGCATGGGTGGGGATGGGAGCTGTCTGTTCATCCAAGATCCTGTCTCTTTTGTGAACATTTTATGAAGAACTATCCATAGAAGCAGTAGTAGTAGATGTAGCTTGAGCAGTGGGGATACATGACCGAAAGGGATGTATTTACATTTGGGCACTCTAAAAAGAATATTCCGAATTATATTCTACTTAGAGTAGAATTGTATAGCTAAATATATTTGCATGTGTAGATAAATAAGTTTCCTTAAAAGAAAATATTCTGCCTTTGTGCCACAAATAGATTAATTCAAGTGTGTTCAATGCATTCATTAAATGCATATACATGTGTCAGCTCTGCTTTAGTTGCTGAGGACATGACAATGAAATGGCAGAAGAGGTCTCTGTGCTCATGGTGTAAGAGTGTTCAAGTACAAGGTGCTTTGGATGGACAGCAGGGAAGGCTTAGTTGTTCAAGAGGCTTCCTAGGGAATTGAATTCCATTCTGGTTTCTGAAGGGCTTAGCCTTACAACAGTCGATTGTGCTGCCGGAAAGCATTCTAGACAGCAAATTGAAGTGTCTTTAAGTGGCAATGTTATGGTTTGTGAAATGGAAAAAAGACCATTATATTTAAAATGTAGAAGGAGAAGGACAGAAATCTGTGTGAGGCCGTGTGCGTAGGTAGGGGCCAGATTAAATAATCCTTTGGGGTTAAGTTGAAGGATTTGAGATGTTGTTCCAGGAGTAATGTGTTAAGTAGCTGAAAGGTTTAAATGAGAGAGATAAAATTTGCATCTTCAAAAGAAGCTCTTTTGCTTGTACTATGAAAGGATGGATTGATCAGAGCAAGAATGTATAGTGAGAGACCAGGCAGGAAACAATTGCAACAGTCTACATTGGAGATCATAGTGGTTTGGACTAGATAGTGATAGTATGATTGGAAAGAAGTGACAGATTCTGGAGATATTTAGATGGTGAAATTGTCCCACCAGAATTGGCCCTCAAGACATTTGTAATCTAATGGGACAGGCAGGTGTGTGAACAATTAATTATGAGATAGTGTGACATGTACACTGAGAATAATACATCGATACAATCATCTATAATAATTAACATGTGTGGGTTGTCAATTTTTGGAAAATCTTCTAATGTTTCTTGTCTTTGAACTGAAGAAAGTTTAAAACACATTGGAAACCTGAAATTTAGGGTTTGATCTTTGCTGAAGAAGGATTCAGAGGATTTGTGTTTATTGAGCTCCTATTATGTTACAGGCACTGTACTTAGTGTTCTGAAAACATAATCTTGTTTAAGTTTCATATTCTTTCAAGGCAGGGCTTTCCATTTGCATTTGACAAATGATAAAACAGATGTAGGGATTAAGTCAACCATCTATGTTACAGCTACGTGGTGGCCAAACTGGGATTAAAACCCAGATTTGATTTGAAGTATGGATGATTTTCCCCTACACTTGCTTGTCTCAAGTTCTCCTATGGAAGGTTGAAAAGAGCAACAAAACTCAAGTGAGGTATTCAACAAGGTTTTCCAAAGTATGGTACAGCTTCCCTCAGTTTTAAGTAAGCTAATTTTCAATGATAGAATGACTGATTAATGTTTTTAATTTATTAAAAAGTTTCACAGGGTGGCTCATACCTGTAATCCTAGTACTTTGGGAGGTTAAGGCAGGAGGATTGTTTGAACACACAAGGTTGAACCAGCCTAGGCAACATAGCAAGACCCTGTCTCTACCAAAAAAAAAAATATATATATATGATTGTGTATTGATTTTAAATATGTTAGAAAAAAATATAACTAATATATCAAATTCATGATAATGAAAGTATTGTTTAAGGTGACTCTGATGTATTTAAGGTAAATTATTTGAGTAAATTGAAAATAAAAAACTAATACTAGTAGCATGCTGATAGGACAAAGATTCTGAGGGTAGTAGGTCATACAGAGGAATCCTACTCATTAGGATTAATCCACTAATATTTGCTTGTGTTATTTACTTTCAAAATGCTGTGAAGAACCTGTTACATACTTGTTTTTAAATTGTCTCCTAAAGACATGGCCCTTAAGGGGAGAGAAAAAATTTCTCTACCCGGATCTCTTTAAGGCAGAACCACTAAGCCACATTGTGGATGGGTAACTTGGTCTTCAGTAAAGTTCCTGCTGATGGTACAAACGCTTCAGTGATTTTAACATCACTCTTGCCCTTTACAAGGGTCTGTCATCAGTCACCAAACTCAGATGTTCACTGCGTTTGGAAAGGAGGGACCATGCTTCCTTTTGCTGGTCACAAAGGGCCAGACTTTGTAGCTGAAGTCCCATGAGATGGAGGACACCAGGGCTTCTCTTAGACCGGGCAATTAGCCAGTTATCTGGACCACTGACTTTTGTCAGATGCCTTGGGCCTTAGGTGATCATGAGAGTTCACTTCCAATGTGTGTTTGGAGAACAATTTAGGATATAGCTTATAATGTCAACAGGTGCTGACAGCTGCTTGTCCTGGATTTATGCATTTAATTTTTTTTTCCTAAAACACTTTGGTTTTTACATATTTTCCTATATTGGGAAGCTTCAGTATATTACTTAGTTTCTGTGTTGATTGAGTCCAGTGGTATTTTTATGAGTCTGTAGAACACAGAGCCCTATGATACACTAAGACAATCTGAAATCTTTCGATTTACATGAGACATCCTGTAATACATGTGGCTTATAAAACAGCTGAAGGAGAACACCAGGAATTAACCAATAATTGGAATAAAGTGGTGAAAAATCAAGTCAAATGCCACCAAAGAAATGTGAAACCAGCTCCTTCTATTGTGCTGTTTATAAGCAAATAATAATTTAGCTCTTTGGGAAAACACCCTTAGACTTTCCAGTGATTTCAGAAACCCACTTGGTAAATTGCCTCTTTCGTATACTAATTTGTACCAGGGTTAGCTAAGAAAAAGTGAGTTGAATATATGTGTTAATTTCAGGACTTATTCAGAAAATATAAATATCCCCCAGACCAGATTGGTTTTCTATTATTTTAACAATCAGACTTCCTATTGCTGTTGTAGTCAAAGGTCTATTTATTCCGTGCGGTCTATCTTGAGAGTAGTTTTTAGAAACAGAGAAGTAAAATATGACCAAAGACAAATAGAATGTTAACTGCAAGAATAATTTAGGTCATAATAGCAGAAAGAATTTATTGCTAAGTCAAATATTAGGTAATATCCTGAAAGGCATTTATCTCAAGTACCCAATAGTCACCTGATTTTAACAGTCACATAAATCCAAGTAAATCCAGGTGAAGTTATTGGGTTATTAATTTCTTAGTACCTGTTCCCAGTTACCCTTTTCTCTCTAGTGGCTGTAAATCCTTGAAACAAGATTCATTGATCTATTCCTTCATACATTAATTATTTCAACAACATTTACCAAATGCTTATTTTTATTTATAATTTTTATATGTTTTCAGTGCAGTAAAACTTGAAGTACAGAAACTATAAATATACAGCTGAGTGAATTATCATAAAATAAAAATAATAGGCCATACCACCCAGCTCAGGACACAGAGAATTTTCAGCATCCCAGAACACCTTTTGTGCATACCTCTAGTCACTGTCCTTTTCTGAAGGTAACCACTATCCCAGCTTGTTACCTGTTTTAGACGTTATATACGTGGATTCATTCTACATGTATTTTTCTGTGTCTGGATTCTTGCTGTTATCTTTGGACACTTACACAAGTTGTATGAAACGGTACCTCATGGATTTTTATTGCTTTATTCCATTTTCTGAATAAACCATAATGTGTTCAACTATTCTACACTGGGTATCTCAACTTTTTGATATTAAGAATAATGTCGCTTTGAACATTTTTGTACAGTATGTTTGGTGCATGTATGTATGAATTTCTCTTGGGTTTATACCTACAAGGAGTATTGTAAAATAGACATATCTTAAGCAGATAGCTT
>NW_012106030.1:5876849-5878119 GCF_000951045.1 Mandrillus leucophaeus | reverse complement strand
TAAATGAGAGAGATAAAATTTGCATCTTCAAAAGAAGCTCTTTTGCTTGTACTATGAAAGGATGGATTGATCAGAGCAAGAATGTATAGTGAGAGGCCAGGCAGGAAACAATTGCAACAGTCTACATTGGAGATCATAGTGGTTTGGACTAGATAGTGATAGTATGATTGGAAAGAAGTGACAGATTCTGGAGATATTTAGATGGTGAAATTGTCCCACCAGAATTGGCCCTCAAGACATTTGTAATCTAATGGGACAGGCAGGTGTGTGAACAATTAATTATGAGATAGTGTGACATGTACACTGAGAATAATACATCAATACAATCATCTATAATAATTAACATGTGTGGGTTGTCAATTTTTGGAAAATCTTCTAATGTTTCTTGTCTTTGAACTGAAGAAAGTTTAAAACACATTGGAAACCTGAAATTTAGGGTTTGATCTTTGCTGAAGAAGGATTCAGAGGATTTGTGTTTATTGAGCTCCTATTATGTTACAGGCACTGTACTTAGTGTTCTGAAAACATAATCTTGTTTAAGTTTCATATTCTTTCAAGGCAGGGCTTTCCATTTGCATTTGACAAATGATAAAACAGATGTAGGGATTAAGTCAACCATCTATGTTACAGCTACGTGGTGGCCAAACTGGGATTAAAACCCAGATTTGATTTGAAGTATGGATGATTTTCCCCTACACTTGCTTGTCTCAAGTTCTCCTATGGAAGGTTGAAAAGAGCAACAAAACTCAAGTGAGGTATTCAACAAGGTTTTCCAAAGTATGGTACAGCTTCCCTCAGTTTTAAGTAAGCTAATTTTCAATGATAGAATGACTGATTAATGTTTTTAATTTATTAAAAAGTTTCACAGGGTGGCTCATACCTGTAATCCTAGTACTTTGGGAGGTTAAGGCAGGAGGATTGTTTGAACACACAAGGTTGAACCAGCCTAGGCAACATAGCAAGACCCTGTCTCTACCAAAAAAAAAAATATATATATATGATTGTGTATTGATTTTAAATATGTTAGAAAAAAATATAACTAATATATCAAATTCATGATAATGAAAGTATTGTTTAAGGTGACTCTGATGTATTTAAGGTAAATTATTTGAGTAAATTGAAAATAAAAAACTAATACTAGTAGCATGCTGATAGGACAAAGATTCTGAGGGTAGTAGGTCATACAGAGGAATCCTACTCATTAGGATTAATCCACTAATATTTGCTTGTGTTATTTACTTTCAAAATGCTGTGAAGAACCTGTTACATA
>NW_012106030.1:5854416-5874894 GCF_000951045.1 Mandrillus leucophaeus | reverse complement strand
GCCATTCTCCTGCCTCAGCCTCCCGAGTAGCTGGGACTACAGGCGCCCGCCACCTCATCCGGCTAATTTTGTTCTTATATTTTTAGTAGGGACGGGGTTTCACCGTGTTAGCCAGGATGGTCTGGATTTCCTGACCTCGTGATCTGCTCACTTCGGCCTCCCAAAGTGCTGTGATTACAAGCGTGAGCCACCGTGCCCTCCCAGCTTATTGAATTTTTATCTATGCGTACACTTTGCAATTACCACTAAGATCAAGATCACTCCCAGAAACTTCCCCAATGATTTTACCGTATGCGAAAAAATGTTTCTGCATATTTTCCAGTTGTTTACCAAAATGCTCCTTTATGTACTTATAATTTCTTAAGCATGTTATACATAGTTATTTTAAAGTCCTAGACTGATAATTCTATTTTGTTCACTTTCTATGAGTTTAAACTTATTGTCCACTAATTTTTCTGTCATTTATTATATTCTCATATGTCTGATTATTTTGCTTGTTTATGGAAATGCATACAGAAAATTTGAGGTTATCTTCCTCTAGAGATGATTTACTTTTGCTTCATATAGCTCTGTTATTGATATATCCTTGTAATTCAATCAGAATGAAATTATTTGTAACTGAGCTTTAGATCTTATGAGAGTTATTTATTTTCAATTTGCCCTACTCCTGGAATGTAGTTTTACCTCTTGTCAACCCAAACCTGGGGAGATTTGCCTGGCCTCTATGTCCTTAGGAGGCTTTAAATTCAACTGTCTGTCCCTCAACCTCTATAAGTGGTGGCAACTGATAGATTCCAAGGCACTCAGTCACTCTGGAAAATCATTCCTCCAGAGGTAAATGTTTTAGTAAATGCAGTGTTTACCCTTCTGCACATCCCTATTCTTCTGGATCCTAGACTTTGAAAACTCATCTCCTTGGTATTCTAGTGCATTTTAACATTAAAAACTTTTACGTATGCTTTTTAAGTTGTTCTTGGAGGGATATTCGGTCTAAAGCAAATCAGCCTGCTTTTTCTAAAGCTCAACTCTTTGAGTGCTTTTAAAATATTTATTCTTTTCTTTTTATGCAAGCTCTGCAGAAGGTGTTGAGGACACAGAGTTTAACAAGAAGCAACCTGTCCCCTGAAGCAACAATCAGTGTTCTAGCAGAGATGGAAATATAGAAAACAATACCAACTCCAAATCCTTACACTACTGTGTGATTAGTGCTATAATAGATGTAGATATTGGAGACAGCAGTGGCATGAAGAAGCAATAAACTCATGTCAGGAAGGGCTTTGCAGACTTAGGAAGTTCTTGAATTGGGAATTTAAAAAATAAAGACTTTTTTTGTGAAGTAGTATGGAGTAAAAGAAAGATATTGGAAGGAGTGAGTGCTTTGTAAGTCAACCAAAAAGTTATTCTAGCTTTGGGATTTCGAATGACTAGAAGTTTTTCTGTGGATCAGGAAAGGAATGTGAGTTAAGCATTTCAGGCAGAGGGAAAAATACACACACAGTGTAGGATGATTTCCTGGTCTCTCTTTTTTTCCTCACAGGTAAATATTTTCTAATTTTGGGCATATTTAGAGGGGTTGCCACAGAACTCTCTTATCTGCTTCAGGAGGTGTTTCCAAACATTTTATTTTCTCTATGGTCACTTACAAACTTTAGGTTTCTAGAAATTAAAGCCAAAAAGAAATCTAAAGCCAATTTCTTCCACACCAAGCATCTTTAATTGTCATCTTCTCCAAAGGCTACATTGATAAACACAACTTGTTTGGCTTCTAAAATGATTGTCAGTTAAACAACAAGAACAAACAATGATCCCAAACAAAACAAAGCAGAAAATATAAAACTTAGTCAGATTTAGTAATAAAAGCAGGGAACACAGAGCACACAAGGACAGGCCTTTGGCCATCTGTTTCACATAAGCCGATTTCTAAATTACGCCGTAGGATTGGACTGGATCTATACAAACATCTGGTTCAACCTTTACAATAGTCAAGTTTTCTCTTTCGGCTTGACTTACTTTTACTGAACTTGGCCTTCAGAATGGGCTCATCAGTTTGACTTGCAGACATAGCCTGTGTATATTATTTTTTTTCAAACAACGTGGCATAATTCAGGAGCTAGTTTATGAGAAACAGACTGATAACCCAGGGCGCATTGGGACAGTACTTTATTTTTTGCTTACGTATCAGGATTTTTACTTCAGCTGTTCTGGAATCCTGCTTGAGACAATAGAGGGAGGATTTCCAAGAAGTTGTTATGTCTTGCTATTATTGTAGGAGTCAGGATTGCATTAAACAGATTAGTCAAGGAAAATACACAGACGGTGATTCCAGGCAAAACAATTTGTTATTTTAGCAGTCTATTTGTATCAGGAATCTTGCATAGATAGAAATCTGGTTTTTGTGTGCTCTTTCCTTTACTGGCTCAATTCTGCTTTTTTGGAGTCATTTTCCAAAGAACTGTTGTTAAGCATATCAACTAACATCTAAGGGCTCTTAACAAGCCATAAACTTTGGTTATATCTTTGCTGTGCTCTTTTCTACAGCTGGTCTTATGTGAAATTCATGCAAGGCAATTATTAATTATTACACAAGCCAAAATCATGTTCCCTTCATTTGCTTGAATCTGTAACTGTGGACTTCTGGAGATTTTCTTTGGCAGTGGTGGCATGGCCTCTGGGAGAAGATATGAGGGTGAAGTTAGGTTTCAGGGTAGGACAAAAACAGAGGAGTTGACAGCTTGGATTAGATGGCTGCTTTTCTGTCTTTGCAATCTTATTCTCCCGTAGGATTATGTTATCTTTTGAGGCATTGCTTTCTGAGTCTAAAGAATACGTTTTCTTTCTCATTTTTAGTGCAGTAACTCAGAAAATTACTATACTCCTACATAATTATTAAGGAAATGATACCCAAACCTTTTACATGGTTGAAAAGTTGCTCTCTTTTCTGCAAATAAGTCCAATAATAGTTTGTCATGACTTGTCAACAATAACAAAAACTCACAAATAAGATTATAGCATACATCAACATATAGGGATGGGACTATGTCTCATTTACATTTTATATCCAGCATCTGACTTGTGGTTAAGGTGGAGTAAGTGCAGACACAACCAGTGTTTATTGAGGGCCAACTCTGTCCCATGTGCTTCAGGTAAAATTATTTGTTACTGATAGTTACCCTTGTGAAGAAGGTGTTACCAACAGTTTAAAGCTGAAAACAGAGTCTAGCATCTGACATACAAACTATGAAACTTGGTTTTTAGAATTAATTGAAAAGAGTTTCATGACCTGAATGTTTTAATTGCTGAAGATCAAGTCATTAAGCATTTTGTTAGAACTGTAGTATCTGACTCGAGAAATTGAGGTTTTCCTTAGCAAAACCAGTTTTGAGGGAGAATATCACGTTGCTCCAATAAGGTCCTTATTAACTAAGTTTGTACAGTTATTTTTATACCTTAAAGGCATGTCTTTCCTGGGATTTGGCAAATTTTGAAGGCTAAAAGTAGAACAGGAAACCTGACTTTCCAACAATACTGATTATCTCGGGGAAGCAAAGAGGGAAATATCCCTTGATTTTTTTTTTTTTAAATCTCAATATTGAATATTGACTTTAACAATAAGAACAGATGAAATTTTATGTGTATATGAGTGAGCCTTCTTATCAACTTCATTTAACATTTTAGTTACTTTAGATCTTGAAGTTGTTTGGGGTAAATAAGCATATATACTCTACAATATCACAAGGTAATAGTTAAAATTAAGGTATTTTCTCTCTATTTCTATTCTTTATTATTTTATCCATTTACTGTATCATAATATTTGCTTATATTTTACTTTTGGGACGTTGGGAGTTTATTTAAGATGGGTGCTATGCTTTCCACTTTGAGTTCCTGTAATTTTTGTGGCAGAATCTGTCACCATTTGTCAATGTGATTGACTTTCTTGTCTTTTAATGTCTATTCCTAGGCATATAGGCCAAGGGTACTCTTTTGATTTTGCTCCCTTCAAATGCTCTATAAAGGAAGAATCCACAGGCCTATCTAAAGGCCAGAAAGGGGAAAAGGAATGATCAGTATTTTTTTTTTTTCCGAGATGGAGTCTCTCCCTGTTGCCCAGGCTGGAGTGCAGTGGCGTGATCTCGGCTCACTGCAAGCTCCGCCTCCCGGGTTCACGCCATTCTCCCGCCTCAGCCTCCCAAGTAGCTGAGACTACAGGCGCCCGCCACCACGCCCGGCTAGTTTTTTGTACTTTTAGTAGAGACGGGGTTTCACCATGTTAGCCAGGATAGTCTCGATCTCCTGACCTCGTGATCCACCCGCCTCGGCCTCCCAAAGTGCTGGGATTACAGGCTTGAGCCACCGCGCCCGGCCCCAGTATTTTTTATCTATCTTGTTGTGCCAGAAATAGGATTGTTCAATTTTGCATATGAATTTAACCAAGTTAAATTTGAACTTCTGATAGATAAATATTATATGGGACAAACACATTAAAAAATGTTCATTGTGTATCCAGCAATCCTAGTCAGGCACTATTCTAGACACTTTAAAATTTTACCAATTTCAATCCTAATAGCACTACTATCGGGGAAAATACTTATCATTCTTTTACAGACAAACTGAGTCTCAGAAAAAATATGTGATGGTTTCTGCCAATAACCTTGCAGCTGGGATCTGGAAGCCCAGTCTGCCTGATCCCAGTGCCCACTCACTCTTCCATTCCCCATGATGACTGACTCCAAAGGTGTTTCCATTGACCTCAGAAGGATGAGCAAAATTCTAAAATAAATATCAAAGAATAGCAATCAGACTTCAGCTCCTCTGAATAAAACCAATTGCATTTTATTCTTTCAACTATTAATAGATCTTCCCACTTGGAATTTCTGGAGAAAAAAACTGATGCGTTGCAAAATCTAGATATAGTAAGTAATCACAACTCTTACTACAAATTTCTTTCAGATCCTGATCCTTAAAGTCTTTGTCGTATATCAGGACAAAAGTAATCTCCATAAAGAACTCTTGATCCCATATTCTCCCGTGTGTAAATGTTTTGATGGAGGATCTACACTCTTCATTTTAAGGGGAAAATGATAAAAACGTTAAATGGAAGACAACCCTCATCAGAAAAGAGAAAACCAACCTAGTATCCATTCTTAGCTTCATCATCTTTAATTCTCCTGTATAAATGTGAGAGATACTCTCAATGTTATAGGACCAGGAAGCAACTAAAAAATTGGTTGTTCAAAATTAAGGTGCTTAGTAAACATATGATACCCTGTTTTTCTCCTGTGTGCCACACATGTGGGAGATTGCTTTAAATAGTATTAAGGTCTTAGTTTGAGACAAAGTATGAGCCAGATAATCTTTGATCATTTCAGCAAATACAAGAAGCTAATTTAATCTCTAGATGCAGAATGACTGTTAAGAAAACTCCACTTTGACATCACGTTGGCCTCTTGGATGACCTAGGATATTAAGCTTTTTTCCTGTCAATTTATTCCAAAATAATGGCAATTTCTCCTGGAAAACATTATGCTTTGACATCTGTTTTCAATGTGCTTCTATTTGTTCCAATGTCTCGTATATACTCTGTAGATCTGTAGTCTGACCTGGGGTGACACCATCTACCAATTTTAAGTTCTTGCCGTACAATTAAACTCTAGCGTCTTTCTTTAAGGCTTGTGAGCTTTACCCAAATATTTCCCCATAATTCATTTGCTTTATATGAATCTGTCTTCTTTGTCTTTGAAGTAATTAAATTTATTTTGAAATTTGTGAGGGATGGGATAAAAGTCCTGAACATGCTCTTATAAGGAATAGCCACTAGTCCATAGTTCTTAAATCACTTTTTCCTACTGAATAAAGATTGTTTTTACTGGCGAAGCATGTGACATTTTAATTTTTGTTCTCTTTCTTGTTTTATTTATAGACATATTTTAAAATATTTTCACTTTGGGGAGGTATTTTTAATCATTTATTTCTGCCAATGTTTGTTAAGCATCTTTCCAAGACCTAGTTTATTATGTTAAAAAAATACCTTATAATTGAAATTAATTTTACACTTTCAGAAAAGTTACAAAGATAATACAATAAATTCCTGAATGTTCTTTATTCAGATTCATCAACTATTATCTCTTATCTATGTATTATCTGTTGATAAAATATATAAATAGGTTGATGTGTATGTCTGTCACCTATCTATATGTGTGTGTCTACCTATAGTCTGTGTGTGTGTCTGTGTCTATTATCATCATATATCTTAGTTTTTTTGCTTATAATAGTTTTTGGAAAGAAATTGTTTTACTTTTTCTTATTTTCTGAGAGTTCTGTTTGTTTTTGCTGTCTGCACTCTTTCATAGACCTCATGTTGTTATTACTGGTTTTTACTTAAATGCGCATGAGAAAATAGTTTTCAAGACTTAGTGTACGCCAGTAGACATAGTGTGTAGTTATGCTTTGTTCTGCTTTGTGTTGGTCAAATCTGCACAGTGGATTGTGTCATACAGCTTTATCTAACTTCCACTGACTGAAGCTCTCTACATTTTTAGTTGAGCTGCTTAATTCCATCATTAGGACTTCTGACATGGATGCAAAAAGGACTTACAAAACTATAATTCTTGGCGTGCTGTGTTACTACAACTCTTCCTGTTCTGCTCCCATCAGAGCACTTTATCTGGGGAGATGACACACTCCAGAATAAAATACATCACTGTGGATCCCCTGATTTTCTTCTTCAGTTGTTTTTCTGAGCACTGATGTTTCCAAATCAATAATGAAAGGTATTGCTTATGAAGGAATTCCATGCTGGCTGCCACAAATATTATGTTATGTATTTAAGGGACAAAGTCTAATGTACTGGTAGGTACCCTCCTGTGAAGGTGATGAAGAGTAGTTCTCTCTGCTCTCAGATCCACTGGCTTTCTCTGCTTTTGGTGGTGTAGCATGGATGCTCCATTTATTGCCCTCTCAATTCAGTTTCTCTACCTTTGAAACCCAAAAATCTGTAGATAATTGACCCTCAGTTTACTTGACAACACGCAAAAGGAAAGAGAGCAGCTATTTCTGGGTTGAACTATTTATGGTTCAGAATATTTTACATACTTTTAATTACTGACCATGTGATACTTATTATTCTAATAGTCATATTCAAGACATAATTCGTTTGTTCTGGATCTAACCTAAAACTCATTTGGAACATGTAAGGTACATGACAGTAGACATTTAATAAATGATAGATAGTATTCATTCATTCTGTCATTTATTCATTTTGAAGGATTTGGGAGCTTAGAGCTTAAGAATATCAACTCTGGACTGTAAATATAAGGTTAGATTCAAATTCTGGGTCTAATTTTGTTGGTTTTGTGACTATTGACAGGATTTTACATTTTCTTAGACCCTATTGGCAATCTCTAATTTAGGAGTATCATCTCTTTCAAAAACAGTTAAGAGGATTAAGATGATATTAAAAATATAAATTTTATGGCAATGTATGTCTCCCATAGTAAGTGCTGCTTATCTGAAGTTATTGTTTTTATATTATAGAATTTTTATTTCTAGAAAAAACCACTTTGTATTTATGCAGCAGAGTTAAATGGCTGTGTTTACTGATAACAACTATCTCAGTTATCAGGCAAAGTCTCTATAACATGCAAACTTAGCCTATGAAGAGACATTGTTATAGGGGACGGCCCTCGTATTTTACAGTAAGTTACTTTTGCAGTTCAGTGTATTGATCCATATAATGTGTTATATATTCTAAACCTTGGTTACAAGTATTAGTAACATAGAATGCTGGCTATAGTTATTCTGGTTCAATCTATTCTGATGAACACTGAGCCTTGATTGTCGCAGACTCTAGGATTAATTCCAGTATTTTATAGCAACAATTTTAACAACTTTATTAACCTCCAGAGTTGGAGTCAACATAAAGGTACCTTGCATATCTACTGCAGTTTCAACTTGGGTTCCAGGTTCATTCTGCTCCAGGTCATGTAACTGGATTTTGTTACCTTTCAAGCTCTGCCTTTGTGCTCCCCTGGGTAATGCCAGGTGAACTTCCAAAATGAAGTCAGTGCTTATGGTGTATGTGCTGGCAATTGTTTCGACTGCTCTTATATTCTTTAGCATTGGTGCCTCTATTTCTATGTGCCTGCTATGTTGGCAACTATGTGGCTCTGTATGAGATTTCCTAATGCTCACTGCATCGCATAGTGTCCTGAACAAATCCTCCTGGCAGAGTCGAATACCTCTTGACATCTGCAGCTGAGGATATCTGATATCTACCTACCTCCCGCAGCTTTACAATGGGCCAGGTCAGTCTAAGGTACTGACTTTTCTCAGTCTGCCTCATGCTGTGACACTAACTGAGCCATACTTAGCCAACTTCCAAGCAATGACTAATTCATTTTTAGCATTGAGACAATGGAAAATTGTTCTAAGGCTATTGTAAATTATATTGGGGAGAATGTACTTGTTCCTATTCAGTTGGTTTATTTGAGAGAATTGCAAGACTTACTTTACTTGAATAGTGTTCCAAAAGAAATTATATTTTTTTCAAGGGGAATAAGAATATCAGTTTTGTTTTTGTTTTGTTCATGTTCACAATGGAAAGCCAGATTAAGTTCTATAATACAAATAAATAAAAAATGTGTTTAGTGGCTTGTCATCTTGAACAATGACCTAGCAAATGTAAAATTAAAGTTTAATGCATTTTTGAAATATGAGTAAAGGATAACCATACAAAAAGTTACATTATGAGCCTAGAAAGCATTAACCATTTTTATAAGAATATTAATAATTCAACATTAAGTACAGGTAAAATGAAAAGTTGCAGATGCTTTGAAGCAAGTATCTTGAAAAACAAGTTACCCATTTGCATGTAGATAGTCAAATAGGGTCTTGTGGTTTTATTTAAAAATATCCTGTGTTTAAAGGCAGGTAGCTTGTACAGGTTATTTGAAAAGATGAAAGAATTTGGCAAAAGTAAATACCTTTAAGTTTGTGGCAATAAATAACATTTGTTTTAAAAGCCTAAAGGTCTGCATATTCCTTTTTCTTTCTCCAATCTTTACCCTAATGAGAAAGGAATGTGGCTGTTGCATGTGTTTATTTTCCTAGGCAGAACATGTAGCAAGCCAGAAGGACGCTTAAGTACTTCACAAATAAATATGGTGTTCATCCCTGTTACTTGAAATAAATCCATGTCGTTTGTCTATGATCACTCAGACATCTCTTCTTGCTGGGGCTGGTCAGGGGGATCAGCATATTGTACAGGTTTTTTGCAGACCTTGACTAAGTAAGAGCTTTTGGATAGCCACTACATAGACCCAGTAATCACACTGTAAGAGGAATTCTAAATCATGTATTTTCAGAATGAAATAAATGTTGTTCCCAAAATCTGTTACTGCTTAATAAAGTCCTGTTTTCTATGATACCAAATGGAATCTTCAAAGGTAAACTCTTGAAAAAACTCTAAAATTACTATATTTTCATTTAATCAGAATAGACACATATATTAACAAGATTTTTCAGTTTTAGCTTTTTAAGATAATCGTTTTCTGTAGACATGAAGTTATTGATATGTCCTCCTTTTAAAAGGTTGTATCATATTTTCAGGGATTTTTTGAGCCTTGATGGTATTTTTCTTGCACCAAACAACAGCTATTAGTGGCAACCATTTCCAGCCAGGTTGGAGTAACTGGTATCATTCAGACTTGTCTTCCGTCATAAACAACAGAAAATTGAGTAAAATACAAGAGCCAGCTGTTGTCAGATGCTGGCCAACAGGTGGTTCCTTTGGAGAAGGTTGAGGTGTGGTGGAATATTAAAGAGGTAGAAGTTATACAGAGAAAATGTTTCAGAATACCAAGCTGCACAACTTTAGGCTGAAACTCCACAAAACGTGCAAAAAAGCAACTACTAGAAAGGTGTAAGTTAAAACATTCCTAAGACTTACATAAGGGCAGGAAGGTGTTTGAGTTCCAGCTAGCCAGAGTAGAGAATCCACTGAACACTTGGGCTTTCGGTAGGGATAACAAAGGGTCACATCTTAGTCTTAGGGCCAAACTATACCTAGATTAAGGGTTACTCTTTATTCTAACATCTTTAAAACAGGCCAAAACAAATCATGAAAACAAGCTTTAAAAACTAACCAAATAAAGTACAACATTCTTTAAAAGAAGAAAACAAACTTGGAACACTTAACACAATGTTCACAATTTCCAACCTCCAAGAAAAATTCATGCAAAGAAAAAAGGTGCCCACTAACTAGGAGAAATATCAGCCAGTAGAAACAGACCTGGAAATGACAGATTATGAAATTAACATCAAAACACCTATTATAATTAAGTATAAATATTTAAAGTAAAATGTAAACAAAACAAGCAGAGAAAGTAAAATGTGAGAATCACTCAAATGGAATCTATGGAGATGAAAAATGTTTTAAATAAAAACTTCATGGAATGGTCTTAAAAGGTGATTAGACACTGCAAGTAAAACATAGTGAATTTAAATACATTGTAATAGGAAATACAAATTGCAGCACAGAACAAATAAGACATACTGACAGTACCAAGTTCTGGCAAGGATAGGGAGCGCATGGAACTCTCATACATTGCTGAAAGGATCAAAGAATGGTACAATCACTCTAAAAAATTGACATTTTCTTTTCTTTTTTTTTTTTTTTTTTAGATGTAGTCTTGCCCTGTCGCCCAGGCTAGAGTGCAGTGGTGTGATCTCAACTCACTGCAACCTCTGCCTGCTGGGTTCAAGTGATTCTCTTACGTCAGCCTCCTGAGTAGCTGGGATTACAGGCACCCATGACCACACCCAGCTAATTTTTGTATTCTTAATTAAAGATGGGGTTTCACCCTGTTGGCCAGCCTGTTCTCAACTCCTGACCTCAGGTGATCCACCCACCTTGGCCTTCCAAAGTGCTGGGATTACAGGGGTAAGCCACTGAGCCCAGCCTACATTTTTCTTATAAGGTTAAGCATATACATGCCATGTGACCTATAGGTCCCACTTCTGGATATCTGTCCTATGCATATGAAAAACTACGCTCACACAAAAAAATTCTACATGCATATGTTCATAGAATCTACCTTTACAATTGCCCAAAACTAAAAAAATATTTAAATGCCCCTCAACTAGTGATTGGATAAACAAACTGCTGCACATCCATACAATAAACCATTCCTGAACAATGTAAAGAAACTATTGATGCATCCGACGACTTGGTTGAATTTCAAAGGCATTATTTTATGTGGAAGAAGTTCACATTATGATAAACTCAAAAGACTATGTGCACTAACATTCAATTTATATGACTTTCTCAAAATATTATAGTGATAGGGCGTAGAACAGTAGTTTTCAGGAAATAGGGTTCTCCAAAGAAACAGAACCAATAGGATAAACATATCTATAGAAAGAGATTTACAATAAGGAATTAAAAGTAGCCCATGATTGTGGAGGCTTAAAAGTCCCAAGATCTTCAGAGTTTGGCAAGCTAGAGACCCAGGAGAGCCAATGATGTAGTTCCAGTTTGACTCTGAAGGCCCGAGGAGAGCCAGTGATACAGTTCTGGTTTGAAGGCAGGCTGATGTGAGATTCAGGAAGAGCCAATATTTCAGTTCAGTTCTGAAGCCAGAAAAAAATGTGATGATCCAGTTCAAAGTTGGTCAGGCAGGAGGAAATTCTCTCTTAGGAGAAGACAAGCCTTTTCATTCTATTTAGGTCTGCTACTGCTTGGATAAGACCCACCCACACCAGGAGAGCAATGTGCTTTACTCAGTATGCTGATTGCAATATGAATGTCATCCAGAAATAGCCTCACAGACATGCCCAGAGTGATATTTGACCAAATGTCTGAGCACCCAGTGGAGTCAAGTTGACACTGTCACAGCATATATATGCAAATTGGTAGCAAAAGTGATTTTTATTTGGAAATTCTCTGTATTCCAATTAAGGTGGTAGTTACACAAATATACACGTGTTAAAATCCATACAACTACACACTTAAAGTCAATTTTATACAAGAATTCTCAAAGTAAAAACATGACTACTTAAAGATAATATATACTATGATTTTTATAGCATATGTAAAAGTAAAATGTATCACAGTAAGAGCATAGAGTCTGGAAGCGGGAAAATTAAGTGTGCTGTTGTAGAGTTTTACATCATACATGAGGTGACATAATATTTGAAGGTGTACTGTAATGAGTTATGAATGCTACTGTAAATTCCAGAGTTACCAGGAAAAATAAGAATAAAGAGATATATACTAATATGCCAAAAAATGATTCAAGTACTCAATTAAAATAAATAGATGCAAGCAGTTGGTACAGGGGAAAGAAACAAAAAACAGATGGAACAAATTTTTAAATAGCAATGTGCTGGACCTAAATACAAGCGTATCAATAATTACATGGAAGGTAAATTAAATCCTCCAGTTAAAAGGCAGAATAAATTGTCAGACTGGATTAAAAAAAAACCACAACTCTATGCTTTCTACAACAAATGTACTTTAAACATAAGCGTGCCAATAGTTTAAAAGCAAGAGGATGGGAAATTATATAATATCCACCTACTAATCATGACAAAGTTGATCTGGTAAATTATACCACAGGACAAAAATATTATCAAGGATAAAATCTAATGTATAAAAATGATAAAAAGGACCATTCATCAAACATACTAATCCCAAGCAGATATGCACCTGTAACAGAACTTCTAAATGTGTGAAACAAGTGCTGAGAGAACGGAAAGGAAAAATAAATGAAACAGCAGTTGTATATGGAGATTTCAACGTGCCAGCCCAGTAATTGAAGGTCTGAGTCAACAGAAAACTCAATAAGAGGACAGGAAACTTAACACTGCCAACGTGACCTAATTGACATTTACAGAACAGTACAAAAATAGAAAGTACATTCTTTTCAAGTGACATGGAACATTAAGAAAAACTAGGCTGTTCAGAGAAATAAAACAAAATTCAATACATTTACAAGATCTTAAATCATATAGAATATGTAATTTGTCCACAAGATACTTAAATTAGAAATAAAAACTAGGAAGCTAGAAAACCATAAAATATTTGGATATTAAAGAAAAAGTCATGGGTTGAAGAGGAAATCACAAGACAAGTTAAATACTTTGAACCGAATGGAATTAAGTCAAAACACAACAAAATAATTGCAATAAAGTTAAATCAGTGTTTTGAAGGAAATTTATGGCATGAGTATACAAATTGCCAAATCTTACTGAACTGTGCACTTAAAATGAGTGGATTTTATTTTATGTAATATCTTCTTTGATTAAGAAATATAGCTATTAATTCATTCCACCAACTTGTGAGCTTGATAATGAGGAAAGAGAGAGACCCTCTCATATTGTTTTATATTGTTTTATACTCAGAAAAGGAAAGAGAAGTGAAATTTAAGGCAGGTAGCCCGGCGCCTAGGAACCAGACCTGAAACCAGGCCTGGGCCTGCCTGACCTAAGCCTGGTAGTTAAAATTCAACCCCTCACCTAGCAACTGTTGTTATCTATAGATTACAGGTATTGTATAGAAGGACACTGAAACCTCCTGTTCTGTTCTGTTTCACTCTGACCACCGGTACTCGCAGCCCCTGTCACGTACCCCGGCTTGCTCAATCGATCACGACCCTCTCACGCGAACCCCCTTAGAGTTGTGAGCCCTTAAAAGGGACAGAAGTTGAGCACCTGACGAGCTCGGATTTTAAGACGCTAGCCTGCCTATGCTCCCAGCTGATTAAAGCCTCTCCCTTCACTATCTCCGTGTCTGAGGGGTTTTCTCCACAGCTCGTCCTGCTACCATAATATTTTCCTGAATGTTGCTTTTTGAAGGACTGTTTATGATTTTTAATGTTATGCATTAGAGATAGCATTAGTTGAGTGCCTACTATATACACTGTGCCAGTTGTCAAGGATGCCAATATAATTACTATTGTTCTCTGTTGTCTTACTGCTTAACTTATTACTTTGCAAGGCTAGAGCTGTGGTTGGACATAGTCACATAGTACCAAAGCCCATGTATTGCTCAAGAGCAATGTCATTAAGAAACAAAAATGTGCACAAAGTGATAGGCAAGCACTTGCTATCACAACAATCAAAACGGTATGCAAATACACGTTCACCTGGGCCTTTTCCAATTTCTATTCATTCTAAGCTGCTCTGGGAATCCTGAGAATAAGCACATAATCTTCATTTGATTATCTCATGAAGAAAATTTGAATCTTACTCAGTGATTTTGAAATGACCTTTGTCTTCAAGCAAATTTTGAACTCACAGATCCTCTGCCACAATAAGTCAGTTTTAAGTCTGGGCATGTGTGCCATAGCTGTGATGATCAACTCTGATAGCATTTCTCCAAGGATAACTAAGAATGACAGAGCCAATATTGGCAAAATAGAAGTTTTGGAATAAGGGGAATAAGCTAGGTTATTATAACATTTCCTTCTGCTCTAAATCAATTAAAAAGCAAGAACCAGATATGTAAGTTTATTCTTGGTCAACATCAGAGACTAGTCAGAAGTATTTTGACCTGTATTTCTCAGTGCTGGTATTGATCAACCTAAGTTTTTATTCTTAGTCAATTAAATAACTATTATTGTATTTAAATACTTATCTATAGCCACAGGTTTTTTTTTTTTTCCCTGCAGTGGGAGATTTCCAAATATGTTAATTAAATTTTAACAGATATACAGTTTTTAGTAAATAAAATGAAGATAAATTAAGATGAGAGTTAGAGATAAGTATGTAAATTTAGTGAGCTGACTTTATATCAATCAAAAATATCACAGACATGTTAACATCTAAATAAGAGAGATGAAAAGCATTCATTTTAAAATTAACATTGATGTTTTCAAAGAAACATTTGAGAGCTTATCTGTGATTAAAATGATCTTCAGTAACAGCTTGGTTTGGTAGGAAAAAAGTGGGGAGAGATGAAAGGAAATGAGTTCAAAAGAAATTATACAAATCATCCACATACCTATTGAAGACATTTCTAGGTTTAGGAAATTTGAAAGGGAAAAAATATAGAGAATGTGTTGAATGAAACTGGTAGATACCACACCCATCTTGGTCTGTTTTTCTTCACTTTCTATAATCCATGCTCAATTTAAAAAAGTCTGTAACAACAAATCAGTATTAAAGAAGGAAGAAAACAAATGTTAACCACACTAACATATCAACACGATTATATTTTTGTATTTCAATACATGAATATGTATTATTAGTATTACAAATGTACTATGACAAGAATATGGAAATTATATGAATAGACTCTTAAGTATTCCATTGTTTTTAATAACACAGATTGTTGTAATATGTTTCTAAGATAAAACTAACATCTTTGTATGTAATTCTGTGTATTTCAACCTATTTCTTTAGAAGCACCTCCTAGTAGTAGTTATCTGGTAAAAAAGGAGTCAGTTTTTTACAGGCTGCTGAATTTACTTCCGATTATTTTCAGAAATATTTTAACAATTTACAATCTCATCAGTAATGTATAAACATGTCGTTATTAATAATAGGCATTAATATTTTTCATATCTTATTAACTTGAAACTTGTTATTTTTACCTAGTTTGATTAACCGTGAAGATACATTTTTTGTGTGTGTTATGTCATTTGTAGTTCTTACTTTATAAATGACTTCAGTGCTGTTGAAAAAAATAAAAGTAGAACCACGTATTTAATTTTTAAATTTCCAGTTGTCACATTAAAAATAATATAAAGAAATGCAGGAAATTAATTTTAGTGATGTAGTCTATTTAACACGTTACTAATTTCAACATGTAATCAATATAAAAATCAGAAATTTAAATTTTTTATATTAAATCTTTGAAATATATTGCACATTTGACAGTTGCAACATTATCTCAATTAGGACTAGTCACATTTGAAGTGCTCAACAATCCCATATGGCTAGTGGACACCTTCTTGGACAGAGCACCCCTAAAAAGGTGATCTTCTATTCTTCTTAGAGTTCCCACCTGAGGTATATTTCTGAAAAAATAAAACGGATTTAGAAATGTCAAGAGGAACAGGAAAATAGAGTCAATTTCCCTGGATGTGAGTGCAGGATTTCCTTACCTGATTTGTGCCTCCATTTTCCAAATAGAAGTAAGAGTAGATTCCTCTGTTAGTAGGAGAGGAACAGAAAGGGAAGAGCTACTGGACACAGGAAGCTGGAATCAATGCCACTGGAAGTCAAGCTTGAGCTCAGCCATGGTGTGCTGACCCCTCCAAACAAAGAGCGAGCTCTTCAGCGTTAGTATACAGAGCAATTCAACTATCCCAAGTCTTATTCTTAGTCAATTCAATAACTATTATATTTAAATACTTATCTACAGCCACAGGTTTTTTTTTTTTTTCCTGCAGTGGGAGATTTCTGAATATGCTAATTAAATTTTATCAGATATAGTTTTTAGTAAATAAAATGAATATAAATATAATCTTGCACTCTCAAATTATTGTAAACTGGGAATTGAGAAAGAATATTAACATCTCTTTAACGTAACCCATTCTCTAACAAAACTATTTGAAATTATATGTAGAAATAACATTTAGTTGTTTTGAATCACACCTATGATTAAAGATTCTGAATTTTTCCCATCTGCTTTGTAATATTTCACTAAAACATATTGTGTTCTTTATATTTAAAAAAAAATGAAGTCATTTTTGTTGAATGCAAATATGCATGTGCGATACACTTGAAGTCTTCTTCCTGTTTCTGTGTATATATACACACACAAAAAAATCTTTATATACATTAATATATTTATGTATTGGTTTATGTATAAATAAAATACAAATATATATTTCTACAAATATAAAATACAACTATATATGTATAAATAAAATACAAATATATATAAAATACAAATATATATAAAATACAAATATATAATTAACATACATAATTTATGTATTTATGTATACATAAACCAATACATAAACCAATACCTTATGTACATAGGTATATGTGTGTGAATACATGTATACACACATAACATCCCTATTTGCCAATCATGTAACAAATAATTATGATGCTTATAATTTAAATATTAAAATAAGTTACTGAAATTAAGCATTGTGTAATTTACCTACATGAGAGATAATACATTTTCTCAGCATGGATTAAATTTTTTGAGAAAATTGTTGCTTCCTGGAAGAGCTTGAGAAACTTGCTGACTGAATTGAAGAGACATCCCTGAAGACAGCACCTTGAGCAGTTTAAGGTGGCTTAAGAAATTCGATGTGCTGGCAGAGACACCAGCATAAAAAAGAGACAGCCTGTTGGGAGGCCATGGCTGGAGGATCACAGGGAGGATCTCGAACTCACAAGGAGTTCGAGACCAGCCTGACCAACATGGTGAAACCCTGTCTCTACTAAGAATACAAAATTAGCTGGGCGTGGTGGTATGTGCCTGTAATCCCAGCTACTCAGGAGGCTGAGGCAAGAGAATCACTTGAATCCGGGAGGCAGAAGTTGCAGTGAGCCGAGATCGTACCATTGCACTCAGGCCTGGGTGACAGAGCGAGACTCCGTCTGAAAATAAAATAAATAAATAAAGAGCCTGGACATAGCTGCTGATGCTTGAACCTTCAGATTTTTTAAAGATGTCTGTCTTTCCCTCTGCTCCTGCTTGGGTAATTATAATTTCAACGTGTGATCAATATAAAAATTATTAATGAGAAATTTAATAATGACCGTCGGAAACGGTTCATTGAGTGTAAGACGTGGCACTTATCACTTTTCCTTGCTCTGAATATGAGAGATCCCTGCAGTCTCAGGAATGTTCCTTTAGAAGGTCTGCCTGGGCTGGAGTTCTTCCATGTATTGATTGTCCTCCCAGGCACAAAGTCTAAGCCTACACCCCAGTTTCTTTCCTTGGCTCTAGTCAATGGCTGTCATGAGCTCTTGAACTTGAGTCTCCCCCGGGCATAAAGACAGCTCTATTCCCTTTTGGATTTGGGCTCTGCAGTTCATAGAGGCTGACATCAACGACTTGGTTTCCTGAATGGAGCTTCCTTTCCTTTGCCTTTTTTCATGGTATGAAGATACTGAAAAAGCTCCTTCATCCATTTTCCAGATGACTTTCTTGAGTAACCTGTCATTTCTAAGGTAGAATTAGAAAATCTTGCTCATAAGGTACCTGCTAATCCCCTAGCTTGGGCTATGTGGCTCTTTAGTCAGGGGAAATTTGCAATCCTACATTACCTCCTCCATGCTTTCCTGCTTTGGGTCTTCCAGGGTCTCTTTTTACTTAAACTGGGGCTAAATTCTTGTCCTCACTTTTTCCTGAGGGCTGGAGTTTAGGGATCTGGAGCTCCAGCTGCTCCAGGCTGCTTATATGGACTCTGTGTAGACTTACAGTACGAGGGAAGCTGGCATGTCTTCCCTAGGCATGCCCTGGGATGCCACCGTTAAGTCCTTGGAAGTTAACTTGCCTGAGGCAAGGGGCTATTCAATGGGACAAAGCTGAGGCTGGTTCTAAGTCTGGATCTTCAATCTGACTCACCAGAAAGCTGCTCCTTATGGTATGAATATGCTATTTCTTTTCTCTGGTGTAGGGCATTCTTTGGTTACTACGTAGCTGTGCAGATCCAAATTGACTTGTGGGCATTTTCAGTTTACTGGATCCCAGTGTATCCCCTGATGGTGACTGAGGAGTGAAGATTCCTTAGTTGGTTTATTTCACTGGACTCTGTTCCTTGAAGAAATTCCTAAATTCATAGGCAGCATTCTTTTTTGTCCGTGTATTGCAGTTCCGTAGCTGGCATCACTTGTGGCGATACTCCCACTTTCATCCCTTGCAGAATTTTCTGCCATTGCTTGACTTGTCCTCTCTGGACTTCATCTATTGACTATCAGTACACTTCCACTTACCAGGAATTTCCATAATGCCAGGTGCAAAGGACTGAAAGTTGGTTTTATATCCTTCCTAAATTGAGTACCCTCTTGGAGTTCAAGATCAATGTGAAATGATGACTGTCTCACAACCATCTGGACCAGATTACCTGTAAGTGAGAGATCAGAAAGAGAACTATTCAAAATAAGGACAAAATTTGGTAGTGGTGGTGGAGAGATCATCTAGTCTCCTTGATTTGCCTAAGTGTTCCTCCAAGAAGCTGAGCACCCTTGTCTCTGCTTCTTGGAATGAGTCATAGAACATGGGTAACTGCGGAAGAAAAGGCAAGCTGGGAAAGGCCCCAGAAGGAGCCATTCTCAAAGATACAAATAGGTTAGAGAATCTTGGGAGACAGGACCCATGCCTTCCACATTTGACCTTATAATATGGACTTCTAGCATTTGTCAAGTACCTCAGATTAAGGGAGGAAGCTTCTAAGAGGTATTCTCAACCCATCAAAGGTGTCAAATTCTTGTATTCAAGTGAGTCTGGGGCATTCCAGAAAGTGATGGTGTATAAATGGCAGAAATTCCTGAACAACACATATACAGATAAATCCTATCCTGATTGATCTGCCCCAATGTACTTTCTAAGAGTAATTTTCTTTCTTTCTTTTTTTTTTCTAGTTGCTTCTGGTCTTGGTATTTCCTTGAGTCCTTTGATAAGAAATTCCTCGAGCTGCTCACCACGTCTTCACTCTTTGTCTCTTTCTCAGCATAGACCACAGACCCTTCATTGGCTGGATAGATGAAGACATCTTTTGGTCCTCTGTGTAGGCTATGTTCAGACACTTCCTTAGAACATTTTCTAACTGAAACTTTGCTGCTGGACCTTTTAAGTGGAAGCTTGTTGCATGTCTCCATATGATCTTCCTTAGATCCTTGCTGCATCAGGCTTTCAAGACAGAGGGCCATGGGAGTCTATGTGTGTCCTTTGACTGAGCTCATTGCTAAGGGGGGTATGTCCTTGGGAGGCCATGTTGTACTAGAGAAGGTTGGAAACTGTAAGACAAAAGGTTCCTTGAGATCTTTGGAACACAGGGAACCTCGCAAGCTTCCTAGCTGCTTTTACAAGGGCCATTGCAGTTGTTGAATTGTAGTCAAGATTAGAAATTATTTATTATTCTATGTTCTGGAGGAGGATAATCTACAGGCAGAAATTTAGGTTAGAGAAGAAGATAGTAGGAGAGGTAAGGTGAATTGAAGTTGAGGCTGGAACTAAATCTGGGTCTGAGGTGGGAGCTGGGAACGGGTAGAGCAAAATACAGTGAATATAGCACCTCATGGAAATGGTAAATTAAAATGAACCTTGGAAGACCTTAGGGTTGAAGAGACCATTAGGTTTCAGTGGTCACCTTTAGAGGCATCTGCTTCTGCGTTAGCACCAAAAGACAAGAAAATGAGAGTTTGAGACCCAATTCTCACTCCCTCTCTCTAGGCAATTATAGATGTCTGTTTTTCATGTGACTTTCTACAGTGAGTAAAGGGATCTATGTATTTTTTCCTGTACTTTTTCCATTTTAAAAGTAAATAATTTTGTTGTTGTTGTTGTTG
>NW_012106030.1:5840045-5853971 GCF_000951045.1 Mandrillus leucophaeus | reverse complement strand
AAAAAAAAAAAGAAAAATTCCCTCCAAGAAAGATACCTTTACAAGATCTTTAATTGTTTTTGTTTTTTCCTCCTAGTAAGGCTTTGTTATTGAAAGGCACAGAATCTCAGAACTGCAGGTGTGTATATGCTGCATCAGATAGAATTCTGCCTGTAGGCGACAGACCTGGAGCTCTAGTATCTCACCAGATGCTTTCACAGGCTCAGCTCTGCTATAGTATTAAGGCTTAACACAGTGGAAAGGTTTGACCTATGGACACCTGAAATGGGAAAATGCCTAGTGAGTAAGCATTGAGAGACTCTGTTCTCACCTAGATATCTTGAACTCTCATAGTAGTCCAATCCATGGCTCCTAATTCACTGTGTTTAGGATTTGACCCTGGGGCTCTTTACCACATTGAGTACATGATCTGCCAGTTTTGAATAGGAACTCTGATCCTGACTTGACTCTCTGCCATGCTCAAGCTATTTCCCTGGAAAGTTGATGTTCTATTCTTTGCTGAGAGTTTACTTATTAGATGTCTTTTTATGTCAAAGTAATTAAGAAATACGGGAAAAGCAACAGTAGTAACAACAGAAAGTCAGTCTCTGGTGAATGTGAGTCTAGGATGTCCCTTCCTGATTCATGACTTGATTTCTCTAAATTAACATTGGTTCTTCTGTGGGCAGGATAGTAACATAAGGAGTTTCATCTCAAAGAAAAAAAAAAAAGCAGAAAATGGATCAATGCCCTTAGCAGTCAAGCTTGAGCTCAGCCATGGGTGCTCCTGATTAAAAGAGAGAGTCTGAATGTTACGCAGTCTTAAGAAATGAAATTCTGATATGCACTACCATGTGGATAAGCCTTGAAAACATTATGCTTAGTGAAATGGGCCAGACACCAAAGGGCAAAAATTGTATGATTTTACTTATGTAGGGTACGTAAAATGGGCAAATTGGTAGAAACAAAGGAGGTGTTATCAGGAGATGGAGGGGAAGCATGGGAATTATTCTTTAATGGGTACAGAGTTTCAGTATGGGATGATGGAAAATTCTGGAATAAATAGAGGTAATAAGTGTACAACAATGTGAATGTACCTAAGGGCACTGAATCGTACACTTAAAGTGGTAAATTCTGTTTTGTATATTTACGTAGTATTTTATGTAAAGTAGAACAGAATTTCTATTACATATTTTATTATGTATTATGTATTTCTGTGAGATCTCCATAGCAGAAATTCCTCTTAAAATAATTAATGGTATTTTTCCTAAATGGCTTTTATATATCTGTTTTATCTCTATCAGCCAGTCTTATAACAGAGTTATGGTGCTTACAAAAAAATAATTAGAAAAACAGCTCTTTATCTTCTGAAGCACCTCACACACTCTAGTTGCAAGTTCTGTATCCTCATGGCTGAGCTATGGATTACTCACAAAGAGTTCTCACTTAAAATTGGGGGAGTAGATAGAAGAAGAAGGTGAATCTACCCCCTTCTATCATCCAGTCCAGCAAATCCGACTACGCTTCTTGGGCCATCTGAGTCCTTCCGCTCTTCTCTGGGCCTTCCTATTTTCCAGCTCCCTCCTTTCATCATATCATATATTTACCTTTGTACAAGTTTATTTATTCTACCTATATCCCAAATATTAGCTTGGTCCCCCCTCACCACTTATAGATCTCAACTTGACACTTAACAATTCCAAAGTGCTCAAAAGTCTTAATTTCCCTGGAACTTTTTTTTTTTTTTTTTTTTTTTTAAATCATTCTGATAGATTGACACTCCTTTATCTCCTTAGTTCTTAGCTCCAGCTTTCCAACATAGTATATTTTTCTCTGGAATCAACCCAGGGGTAAATTTCAGTCCCCTTTTAATTTCCACCAAAAGAGTCCACATTGATGGGAAAGAATTAATGAGAAATGCAACATTTACTAAAGCACGGTAAGGCTGAAAAAGAGACGGGGCATAGAAAATATCATAGGAAACAACTTGAAAGCCTGCTCTTCGTACTTCTTATCTGGCAAAGCCCTTTTGGGGTGCTCTGACTTGAGGGCTCTTAAAAGTCAATCTTTCACCTATTCAGGGCCTCCCCTCATTCTTTCACTGCTTTCTTGAAAGTCCTCTCCATAATGACTCTTCCATCTAACATAGTTCTCCGTCGAAGAGTCTCCATTGGTTGAACAGAGATACTCAACTCTCCCAAATCTTTTTTTCATTCTTTTTTTTTTCTTTTTTTTTTTTTTGAGATGGAGTTTCACTCTTGTTGCTCAGGCTTAAGTATAGTAGTGGGATCTTGGCTCACTGCAACCTCCTCCTTCTGGGTTCAAGCAATTTTCCTGCCTCAGCCTCCCAAGTAGCTGGGACAACAGGCACATGCTACCATGCCTGACTAATTTTGTATTTTTAGTAGAGACGGGGTTTCGCCATGTTGATCAGGCTGGTCTTGAACTCCTGACCTCAGGTGATCTGCCCACGTCGGCCTCCCAAAGTGCTAGGATTACAGGCATGAGCCACTGAGCCTGGCCAACTCTCTCAAATCTTTGCTTCAACCTGCATTCAACTATCCTCCTTTAAGAAGAGGGACTTCTTTTCTCTCGCTGATTTATTTTCTTTTACATTTTATTGTTTGTTGCAACTTTACTAATATAACTCATCACAAACATTACCTTTTACAGTGTACTCAGTGGTTTTGGTATATTTATAGAGTTGTGCAAATATTACCTTTTTTAACATAATCTAAACTCTCAGTAATAGTTAGAATCATACGTAGCAACATAGACAACTTGGTTTTTGTTTCAAATCACATCTATGGTGACTCTGTAAAAGGTTTCTTGATTTTCCCATCTACTTTCTTTTTACAGAAATTCCTTTTGGTCTCTCCGTACTATTAAAAATGATTAATGGTATCATTTCCATGGATGGCTTTTATGTATCTGTTTTATCTCTCTACATCAGCCAGTCATATAACAGAGTAGTGGTACTTACAGCTTCATTATTAAGGTGGTTATAAACTGTTGAAATTAAGCACAGTATCATTTCTTTCTTTTTTTTTTTTTTTTTTTTTTTTTTAACACTGGGGCACCTAATTCTTCCTATTCATATGATGAGGTTTTACCAGATCTCACAGTGCCTTTCTTTGCCTATTTTCCTGATCAATAGCTACCCCAGAATCTCCCACATCCTTGAGATGTATACGTTAAATCCATACTTCCATTATCTGCTCTTCTTTGACTTCAGGAGTTTTCTGTATTAAGAAAAATCTTTACATATCCCTTTTATCTCTTGTAACATTCTTTATGGACTGATTACCTTCATAACTACTGCTAAAGCTCCCAGGATATGCAGCTAGAAAAACCCACTGCAAACTTGATACAAGGATAGGTTCCAGAAAAGAATTTCCAACCAAGGAAAAGAAGCTATAAAAATGGCTTATCAAGTATATTCTCTAAAAATGTCACTGTCATAAAGAGAAGGTTGAGAAAGCCTGAGACTTTTAAGGGACATTAAAGATTAAAATGGCAACTAAATACAATATGTGATTCTAGACCTGCACTGTCCCATATGACAGCAACTGATAACATGTGGCTACTTAAATTGATATTAATTGAAATTCAGTAAAATTCAAAATTTAATTTCTCAGTTACAATAGCCACATTTCAAGTGCTCAATACCTACTTGTGGCTGGTGGTTACTGTATTAGACAGGGCAGGTGTATTCGTAAATTTTGTACTTTTATTCTTAGAGTATGTAATCCCTTTAGGATAATTCTTGGGATCAATGCCAGTTACTTAGTAAATACTTAAGTAACAAGCCAAATATTTATTGCTGTATCTGGTAAATGTGCAAAGTTTACCCTTGTAAATCATTAAAATAAGAATGACTACATTTGTTTCAATTTTCTATGGATAATGAAAGTAAGAGATTGAAAACACTGGGTTTTATGACTGTTTTGCATTTTTGTGCAGCCCTCTGTTAACAAACTCCTACTTTAAACAATGAAAATAAATGGCTAATAAAGATAATTAATATCACCATTAGGTCAACAGTTTTGTTGGGTTCTCAAAGTTATGGTTTGTCAACAATAGGAAAATTTTAGTATTCTAATATTTTAAACCCTCTTAAAATTAAAGTAAATAAATGTTTTCAGATATTAATTTTTATGAAATAATCTTGTTTTAGCAAGAAAATCAAGGGAGTGCTCTTAATTGAAAATATGTGAACATTCCTATTTTGGACAATGTTCTTGCCTTTGAGCTTTGCTTATTAAAAAAACAGCATTGTGCTGAACATTTGCTGTGTATGGAAGACCATGATAATATATTAGTAAATAACACAAATGCCTAATTTTGAAGAGTAATCCATTTGCTTCCATGATCTATGCATCAGAATCATGACCAGTACATATTCTCAGCTTTGGCAAATGCAAAGTCATTTATCAAAAAACTTTTTAAAAATGTTTGCTCCTAACTCTTAAAAATTAAGTGTTTGTACTATTTAGTAATACAATATTACCACAGTATCCAACATCCCTTCATGATAAAATTCCTCTACAAACTACACATCAAAGGAACATACTTTGAAAATAAGAGCCATCTATGACAAACCTACAGCCAACATCATACTGAATGGGCAAAAGTTGGAAGCATTCCCCGCTGAGAACTGGAACAAAACAAGGATGCCCACTGTCACCACTCCTATTTAACATCATATTGGAAATCCAATGTGACAGAGCAATCAGGGAAGACAAAAGACATCCAAAATGAAAAGAGGAAGTCAAATTATTTCTCTTCACTGATGATGTGATTCTATACCTAGAAAACTCTAAAAATTTCATCAAAAGACCCCTAGATCTGACAAATGGCTTCAGCAAAGTCTCAGGATACAATATCAATGTACAAAAATCAGCATTTCTTACATCAATAGCATACCAGCTGAAAATCAAGAACATAATCCCATTTAAAATAGTTACCAAATAAAATATATAGTAGTACATATAATCATGAGGTGAAAGATCTCTGCAAGGAGAACTACAAAACACTGCTGAAAGAAATCATGAATGAATGACACAAATGGAAATGTATCCCATGTTCATGGGTTGAAAGAATATTGTTAAAATGTCCATACTGCCCAAAGCAATCTATAGATTCAATGCTATTTTTATCAAATTGCCAACATTATTTTTCACAAATTAGGAAAAAATATTCTAAAATTGATATGAAACCAAAAAATGATAAATGATAATCTAATCCCTAATAGCCAAAATATTACTAAGCAAAAAGAATAAAGTTGGAGGCATCACATTAACTGATTTCAAACTATGTTACGAGGCTATAGTAACCAAAACAGCATAGCACTGGTACAAAAATAGATGCACAGACCAATGGAAAAAGAATGGAGAACCCTTAAATAGAGCTGCACACCTACAACCAGCTGACCTTTGATAGAGTCAACAAAAATAAACAATGAGAAAAGGACTCTCTATTCAATAAACGTTGCTGGAAAACCTGGCTAACCGTATGCAGAAGAATGAAACTGGACCCCTAACTCTCACTATGTAAAAAAATTAACTTGAGATGGATTAAAGATTTAAATATAATGATGTTAAATTGTCAAAATTCTAGTAGAACACCTAGGAAGTATTCTTTTAGATATTTGTCTAGGCAGATAATTTATGAAGACCTCAAAACCAAATGCAACAAAATCAAAAGTAGACAAATGGGACTTAAAGAGCTTCTGCACAGCAAAATAAACTATGAAGAGAATACACAGACAACATACAGAATGGGAGAAAATATTTGCAAATTATGAATTTGACAAGTGATTCCACAATTTATAAGGAACTTAAATCAACAAGCATAAACAACTTCATTAAAAGTGGGCAAATAATATGAACAAACACTTCACGAAAAAAGATAAGTGGCTGAAAAACATAGGAAAAAATGCTAATTTCACTAATCACTGAAATGTGAATCAAAACCACAAGGAGATACCATCTTACACAAGTCAGAATGACTATTATTAGAAAAAAAAGTAACCTGTTGGCGATGTTGTGGAGAAAAGAGAATGCTTATACACTGTGGTGGGAAGGAAAAGTAGCTTGGCCCCTGTGGGAAATAGTTTGGAGATTTCTCAAAGAGAGAAAAATAGAGTTAACATTAGACCCAGCAATTCCACTACTGCGTATATACCCAAAGGAAAATAAATTGTTGTATATGTATTGCAGCACTATTCACAATAGCCAAGATGTGGAATCAACCCGGGTGCCCATTAATGGTGAATTGGATAAAGGAAATGTGGTACATATACACCATGGACTATAACAAAATCATTAAAAAAAGTCCTTTACAGAAAGGTAGATGCATCTGGAGGCCAAAATCCTAAGCAAATTAATGCAGAAACGAAATCAAATACTTCATATTGTCACTTGTAAGCAGAAGTTAAATATTGGGTACATTCACAAAGATGGGAACAGTAGACACTGAAGAGTACAAAGGCAGGGAGGGAAGCAGTTGAGGGTAAAGTTTGAAAAACTACCCCTCCAGTACTACGTTTGGTACCTGGGCAACAGGATCATTAGAAGCCCAAACCTCAGCAACATGCAATATACTCATGTAACAAATCTGCACATATACCCCCAGAATCTAAATAAAAATTAAGTTAAAATGACATTTAAAAAATTAAACTAGAAATGTTTGGAGGCATTGAAGAAAAACTCAACTGGAAAAATTCAAACCAATATTGGTTTAGATTTCAGTGTCAGTTAGTACAACTTTTAAGGGTATTGCTTTTGGGTGTTGGTTGATACAATTTTTGAAGATTGTTGTTTTGTGTGGTTACCTGGGAGTTTCCTGGGTAATGACCAAATGTGCTCTGAGAGGAGAGGGAGAGATCCCATTATTGAGATAATATGTTATACTGGTATAGCAGTCAACTAGCTTTGTTCTAACTCCACTGAAACAATCTTTTTAGGAAGTTCAAATGGATTTTAACTTTAAAGTTTAGATTGCTAATTTAAATAAGAATGCATTATTATATTGGGGTCAGCTAGATTTATTTTTGATGTTGTGCAGATTTCAACTGAGGTCTGAATACAGTATTGATATTTGCATTTTGTTGTTGTTGTTTTTGGACTCCTAACATCTCTGCCATATAATAGCTGCTCAATAAATGTTAAATAAGTAAATAATTTTTTGAAGTTTGCTTTTGATTATGAAAAATACGCTTCACCTAATATGCCTCTAGTAGCAATTTCAGCAAGATACCACATGATGGGGTTGCTCTTCTATGAACAAAGACTTCCAAAAAGAAAATGCCCTTGGTGTATTTCTGGATAGGGTAAAACAATTTAGGAATAGGCAGGAAAAAATTAAAAGTTCTCAAAAAGGACTACCTTCTTTTTTAGGCTAAATATTGTATAGTTGTTTTATAGCAGATGTCTTTTAAAAAGTAAACTAGAGTGATAACTCCCAACTGTGAATGATATCTAAATTACCCAAGGAGTTTAAAAAACCAATAATTCATTTTCCCTTACTTTGGACCTTCTGATTCAGAAATGCTTAGACAAGGGCGGAGGATCCATATTGAGAAACAAACAAAACCTTGGAACCACCTCAACTGATGCTCATTCTTTGCTAGAATTGAGACTCTAAATTAGTGGAATACAAAATTAATGAAATGTTTACTTATTACAAATGGTATGTAAGGGGGAAGTGGAGAATGACTTGATGTCAAAAGAGATTTCTAACAGGATGAGAGACAAAAAGCAACAGGTAAAGCTAATGTGACAATTCAGAAGTAACACAATGGGAGGACCATTTGGAGTATGGGTAATCTGTTCTACAACTGTCTGTGGCCCCTGTGATCACAATTATTTTAATGCTCATTACATTCAGTGGCATTCATAATGATTCCACTTAGTCATTTGTTTCTAGAATGTAACATATTTTCAAAGATCCATATTAAAACCACCATCACCTAAAAAAGAAACTTCAAAGAGACATCAGTTTTGTTCCCCTAAAGTTTTAATTTACTATGCAACCTCTTTATTTCCTGCTGTTTGGTGAAACTTCTGGGATAAATGGTGTCTGCTTTCTACTTTACAGTATTTGTGTATACATCTTTGAGTAATAAGGAGAGTTTTTTTTTTTAACTTTTAAGTTTGCACTAAAAGTTTAGTTTCAACTAAAAGTTTTAAGTTCGGGAGTACTAGTGCAGGTTCATTACATAGATAAGCTTATGTCATGTGGGTTTGGTAGACTAAAAGTAGAAAAGGGTCGACATCTTAATTATCTTTGTTTAACAATGTTTTATCAAATATAGATGTTTGATTTCTTTGACTTCAAATCAAGCTCAGACAGCTAGGAAATGTGCTCATGGCTGATTTTCCCAAAATGTCTGAGAATTGAGACTTATTTCATTACTTTTTAATGTTTCCTTCTACAAAGAGGAGAAGGAATTTGTTTGAAATCACTTCTCTGGCAGTTGTCTAACTAGGATTTATTTTTTTTTAACTTTATCTCAGTGGTATGGATTTATACATAATTTCTTATCCATCAAAATATAAAATGTCTATAGAATACATAAAATAAATGTTTTAATTTATCAGTTGTGTCTAATGGTAGATAAGCATTTCCAAAAAGTATCAAAACAACTTTCTAAATATATTAAAAGTTACAAAAATACATATCTGATTTTGCAAAGAACAAAATGATAACATTGATTGGGATTGAATAGCATGTTAACCCTCTTAATTTTTGAGTAAAGCTCATAGAGTGAAGAATCTGTACCTAGAGAGAGAAGAGAATCCAAAATATGTATTTTCATAATGTTTTTCTCCCAGTTTGCTTCCAATGATATTAAAATTGCATGGAGATAGAAAATTCAGTCAGATTTAAATTCTGTTAAAAATTAGCCAGTGTGGGATTTATGCATGATTCATAATTTACTGTCATATAATTAGTGATGGAAAAAGACAATGAGCCTGGAACAGAAGAAAATCATCCTGCTGTTTTATGACTTTTTTTAGATAATGCTGAATAGTACATATGGTTTAGGTTAATTTTACCAATCTATTATATTTTAGTCCTAAAATGTGATTTATTTGAATATTTTGTCTCATTATCTTTAATCAAATTCTACTTTATGATAGTCAATTTGTCATGACCTCAATAAGCATAAGGCAAAAATAATAGTAGAGTTTTAATTTAGTGCTTTAAAAAATCAACACAGCTGAGAAGGGACTTCCTATCATTTATTTCACTGACAATTTAAATAGAGTTTGAAGAAATACTTTTGAGCAAGCTTGTTGCATATATTATCTAAAATAATATAACATTGAAAAGATTTGCAAGTATCTTCAAAGATTGACCAATTTTTAGCTGACATCTCAACATTTGTAAAATGCCAGTGAAAAATGTTTGGCAAAATTGTGTTTCTTAAATTTTATTTAGAACAATTCTGTTTGGCTTTCTGTTGTGACTTAAAGGTGGCCTTTTACCTGTTGTGCTGCTTTGCCTAGAAGTATTTCTCTACTAACTGAGGCCATTTATTAGAATTCCTATTCTGGTGTCTTGAGAAAGTTGTGCTAGAACTCAGAAACTCAGAGCACTTCTTTAATATGCATTTGCATGTGTATGGATAGATAATATATAGATACTTAAATTACAAGAATGTAAAATAAATTACATTAAACGATAGTAGCTTTTGCAATTATTTTCAAGTTCAAAATTTTGAGTTTCAGGAAGAATTAGGAGAGAAAAAAGTAAGAAAAGAAATCTTTCCGTGGCCATCTTGAAAGTGTTTTGATAAGCCCAGAGTGACCTCATACTCAGTAGTGAAAAACTGAAGGCTTTTCCTCTAAGAGCAGGAACACTCTCACCACTTCTATTCAACATAATATGGAAGGTCTTAGCTAGAGAAATTAGGCAAGAAAAATAAAAGGCATCCAAATTGGAAAGGAAGTAGTAAAATCATCTCTGTTACAGATGGCATGATCTTATATATAGAAAGCTCTAAAGACGCCACCAAAAAAGTTTGTTAAAACTAACGAATTCAATAAAGTTGCAAGATACAAAATCAACATACAAAAATCAGTTGCATTTTCACATGCTAACAATGGATTATTCAAAAAACTAGCCAGGCGAGGTGGCCGGCGCCTGTAGTCCCAGCTACTCGGGAGGCTGAGGCAGGAGAATGGCATAAACCTGGGAGGCGGAGCTTGCTTGCAGTGAGCTGAGATCCGGCCACTGCACTCCAGCCTGGGCGACAGAGCAAGGCTCTGTCTCAAAAAACAAGCAAACAAACAAAAAAACAATGAATTATTCAAAAAAAAAGAAAACTCATTTACAATAGCATCAAAAAGAATAAAAATACTTAGGAATGCATTTAACCAAAGAGGTGAAAGATCTGTACACAAAAACTTTAAAACATTGATGTAAACATTCAAGAAACAATTAAATGGAAATACATTTTTCATCCATGGATTGGAATAATCGATATTATTAAAGTGGCCACAGTACCCTAAGTGATTTACAGGTTCAATGTAATCTTTAACAAAATTCCAATGAAACTTTTCTCAAAGGTAGAAAAAACAATCCTAAAATTTATATGAAACCTCAAAAGATCCTAAATAGCCAAAGCAACACTGAGCAAGAACAAAGCTGGAGGTATTACACTTCCTGATTTCAAAATATATTACAATGCAACAGTAATTAAAACAGTATGGCACTGGCATAAAAACAGACATACAGACCAATGGAACAGAATAGAAAACCGAGGAATAAGCACATTTACAGTCAACTGATTTTTGACAAGGGTGTAAAGAACATACACTGGGGCAAGGATAGTCTTTTTAATAAATGATGTTGAGAAAACTGAATATTCACATGAAGAGAATGAAATTCGGCCCTTATCTTACCCCATATATAAAATCAACTTAAAAGTCATTAAAAATTTAAATGTAAGACTTTCAACTGTAAAATTTCGAGAAGAAAACACAAAGGAAAATCTTCTTGACATTGGTCTGGACAATGACTTTTTGGATGTGACCTCAAAAACACAGCAACAAAAGCAAAAATAGAGAAGTGGGATTATATCAAACTGAAAAGCTTTTCCATGACAATAAAAAGATCAACAGAGTGAAGAGACAATATACAGAATGGGAGAAAAAATATTTGCAAGTCGTACATCTGATAAGGGATCAATAATCCAAAATAGATAAAGAACACAACCCAAAATAAAAAATAAGTTAATTTAAAAGTAGCCCAAATATTAAAAATGTGCAAAAGACCTGAATAAACACTTAATATTTTTCCAAAGAAGTCAACAGGTCTATGAAAAAGTGCTTACCGTTACGAATCATCAGGGAAATGTCAATCAAAACCACAATGAAATATTACCTCACACTAGTTAGAATGACCATCAAAAAGACAAGAGATACGTGTTGGCGAAGAGGTGGAGAAAAGGGAACCCTTATACATTGTTGGTTAGTAGGAATGTAAATTGATACAGCTATTACAGAAACCAGTATCAAGGCTCTGAAACCCTGTCTCTACTAAAAATACGAAAAAAAAAAAAAAAAAGCCGGGTGCGGTGGTGGGGGCCTGTAGTCCCAACTACTTGGGAGGCTGAGGCAGAAGAATGGCATGAACCCAGGAGGCGGAGGTTGCAGTGAGCCGAGATCATGCCACTGTACTCCAGCCTGGGCGACAGAACGAGACTCCATATCTTAAGAAAACAAACAAACAAACAAAAAACAACTTACCTTGTGAATCAGCAATCCTACTTCTGGCTATGTATAAAACATATGAAATATCTCGAAGGGATATCTGTATGCCCATGTTTATTACAGAATTATTCACAACAGCTGAGATACGGAAACAAACTAAGTGTCCATCAATGAATGAATGGAAAAAGAAAACAATTTAGATATATAGATATTTATAAAAATATTCAATGGAATATAATTCAGCCTTAAAATTAAGGAAATCTTGCCATTTGCAACAACATGGATGAGCCTGGAGGACATAATGCCAAGTAAAATGAGCCAGACATAGCAAGACAAATATTGTATTATCTCACGTATGTGTGAAATCTAAAAAAGTTGAACTCATGAAAACAGAGCATCAAATGGTACTTGCTGGGCCCTGGAGATTGTGGGAAATGGAGAAATATTGGTTAAAGGATGCAACCGACTTAAACGTTTAAGTCAGGCATGATGAATAACCTCTGGAGATCCAATGTACAGCATGGTGAATATAGTTAATGATGCTGCATTGTACACTTGAAATTTGCTGAAAGAGTATGTCTTAAGTGTTCTCACACAAAAGATCACTGTATGAGGTGATAGATATGTTAGCTTCATTGTGGTCATCACTTTACAATGTGTACATATATTAAAACAGGTTTGTACCCCTCAATTTATACAACTTTCACTAGTCAATTATATGTCAATAAAGCTGGGGGAAAATATGTTCTGATCAAAAAGACACAAAAAAATAACAATGAGAAGAGAAAGCTTGTGGTCATCTTTCTTAAGGCATAAAGGTTGGCCAGTTGGTTCCTGACTAGAAGCAGTCACTTGCTTATGTGGTCTGATTTAAGGGGCCTGTAAAAGCTTCCTCTCCACAGTTTACTGCTTCACTACTTGTAATGAATATTTGAGCATGCACTGAATGTGAGACATTGTCTTCCAATGGGTGAGAATTTTTTTTTAAGACGTGAAACTGTTTTTATGGATATTAAATTGTAAAGAAATTAATAACAGAATTTTCAAAATTTAACTTAATTTCCCTAAGATTTTTTTTTCTTTTTCATATGAAGTTATCGTTTAAGAAAATATCTGCCTAAAACTTTAGGATAGAAGCTGAGACTTTGTAGCAAAGATTAATAAATAAGCCAAGCAATAATTAGAAATAGGTGAGAATTTGAATATGGGTGAAGAGAGG
The DNA here is from genome assembly GCF_000951045.1 of Mandrillus leucophaeus. NCBI lineage: Eukaryota > Metazoa > Chordata > Mammalia > Primates > Cercopithecidae > Mandrillus > Mandrillus leucophaeus. The sequence goes on along the minus strand of NW_012106030.1, from coordinate 5,841,050 downwards.
ACCAAAACAGCAGAGTATCACAGGTTCAAGGACTTTCATCAAATCAAAAATTTAATTGAACTTGCCCATATTTCTTGAATAAAAAAGTCACCATCTCATTAAATTTTGAAGTCTGCTATGTGTTCTTATTTTTTGCAAGCTTTATACATATGCATATGGTGTGTAAATTCAAAAATAAGTTGTATTTCTGTGATGCACAAGTCATGAACTGAATTGTTTTAGTAGAGAGAGGACTCAGAACTATAGATAAGGTGATGATGGGTATATAAGCCTGCTTGAGAATTCATAGAAAACTTGGAGAGACATTGAACTCCCAGAGTACCTGGAATGTGACATTATTTGCTCTTAATTATCAGATAGATTACAGTTTATATTTGGGTTGTTATATAGTTACTAAGATACTTAAATACTATACTCTCTATTGGATATTTCACATATATTATCACTATATTTTATTTTACTTTAAGTTCTGGGATACATGTGCAGAACATGCAGGTTTGTTACGTAGGTATACATGTGCCGTGGTGGTTTGCTGCACCCATCAACCTGTCATCTAAGTTGTAAGCTCTGCATGAATTAGGTATTTGTCCTAATGCTGTTCTTCCACTTGCCTCTCACCCCCGCAACTGGCCCTAGTGTGTGTTGTTCCCCTCCCTGTGTCTATGTGTTCTCATTTTTCAGCTCCCAATTATGAGTGAGAACATGTGGTGTTTGGTTCTCTCTTCCTGTTACCACTTTTAATTTTTACAATAACTTTATGAAATACTTTGTTGCCCTTTTTTAGACAGAGTTCAAAAAAGTTAACACTTCTTCAAAATTACACAGCTACTGACTCATGTTGGAACCAGATCTGATTTCCAAGTTATTCTTCCCTCTGAACAAAATATATGTATTTGCTGAGAGATAAATAAGTGTACTTTACTTTGTAATTTATACACAGAAGTGGATTAGATTTAAAAACATACAGTGGCTGGGCGTGGTGGCTCATGCCTGTAATCCCAGCAC
>NW_012106030.1:5835843-5839600 GCF_000951045.1 Mandrillus leucophaeus | reverse complement strand
GAGTGATGGGCAAAAGAGAGTCATGAGGCCTTCCGGACCTGAAAATTCAGGAGGAAGGGCATTGGAATTCAATTCATAATTTTGCCTGGGACTCAACTCTGCCTAGGTCTTCCAGTTTATGGCTTAATGCCTTCTCTCGTGAAAGGATTGACAAACTGGGTGACCTTCTTGAGAAGCCCTCAGTTGGATTCACAGTGGGGGATGTGAACCATAAAGCATACAGATGATTTTATAAAAATCTTGTATTTTTTTCTCCAAACTGACACAAAGGTCTGGGGTGCAAAGGTCAGCCTTTATTGTTGCAGTGAAAATGCTCCTATTTATTTTTCAATTAGTTGGCTAGGAGACTTCAGGTCGTGATGAATGATTATCCTTGAAAAGCAGCAGCCTTCCAGGCTCCAGACTGTCGGGCCTGAGCTCATCTAGATGGACATGCCTTGGAGGTGATGTTTAGAGGGCAGGGTCATGACTGCTCACAGACCCTTACAAAGCCTCATGGCTTTTCAGCTGAGTGTTGGTTTCACTGGACAGTGAGAAAGGAATATGCTTTGCGACTTTTCCATAGTCTGTTTCCAGGGATCTATCTTTGGAGAAGAAAGAAAAGATATGGAAGGAGGAGGCTGCATATAAAACGATTGGAAATTTGTTCAAAATTAATTTGAAGGGCTAATTAAATTTAATTGGATAAGTTGACAGACCTGAATCAAAATGAGTTTTTTTTTTTTCTTCTACTTCTCTCTGAACCTCCTCAGAGATTCTTCCCAACACTTTGGACTCATCTTGGCCATTGCAGCTCCTATGGTTGAATATAATTTAATACTATGTTCCCTTAGGCAGCCAGTCTCTGGGTTAAGCAACGCTGTAGCCAAAGAATTATAAAATTATAATGAAGGGACCTTGGGAGGTCATCCTTTCACTTTTACCTAAACCATTGCAAAACTGATTATATGTTGCTTTTAAATTCAATCAAATCTTATCAGATGCTGGCTTCCTCTGATGGTCCAATTGTAAAGCAAGTGCCTTGACCATCCTATCACCTAGGAATATATTTAATGTGTTTATGTCATGATCTTCGTACCTGCTACTTATTTGCCCATGCACTTTTTGTATGTTTTCAATAGTGAAGGCTCTCTATAAGGCATGGATTATAATTTTCATTTCTTCTGCGTGACACATAGTGAAGCATTTTTTTAAATATAAACATTTCTTTTATATATCTCTACAAAGTGATAATTTGGGAAAATAATTACCTTAGTGATTCAGTTCTTGCCATAATGCTACGTAACAAATCATCCTGAAATTCAAAGACTAAAAACGATAATCATTTATTCCCAGTCCCCCAGCTGCAATGCATATGGGGATTGGCCAGTCTATCAAGGATTGGCCAGGCTGGCCTCCACGCTACTGTTTGGGATCAGGTTTGTTCCTGATGTCCCTCCTGTTCCTTAGACCAGCAGGTGAACCTGGGCATGTTCTCCTCATAGTGGTGGCAGAATCATAAGAGGTCAAACCAAATTATTCAAGCACATTACCCCAGCATGTTATTGTAAACATGTTTAAACATATGGAAAAGAGGAAGCAACTGGACAATGAGCACCCATATAGGTACTACAATTATTGATTCCACTATTAATATTTTGCTAGACCTGCTTTATTACTTGTATATCCATCCGACCCTCATCTCTCTATACATCCATTAGTTCATCTTATTTTTCTATATGTCAAAGTAAGTTCCAGATAGCAGTATATTTCACCTGTAACTTGTGAAAATGCATATCATTATCAACTGTTTCATATTTGCTTACATTTTGGGTACAATTTATATACAGTGACAAGCACAAATATTAAGCATACTATTCTATGAGTTTTAATAAATGTAGATGCTAGTGTTAGTGTAACATTTTCCTGTCAAGTTACAGAGTGTCCGTGATGTCCACAGAAAATTCCCCCATGATACTTCACAGTATGTTCTCGTCTCTCGAGTCTAGAGGCAACCACTGTTCTGATTTTGTTTATATAGTACAATTTAGCTGTTTTAGAACTTCATATGTATGGGTTCAGACGTAGGAAATCAAATGTGTTAGGTTTGTTTTATTGAGCATCATTTTTTTAAGCATTCTTGTATATTTGTACAATCAATAGTTTCTTTTTGTTTCTGTGTAATATTAAATGGTATGAATATACCAGTGTGTTTACCCATTCTCTGTTGGTGGATGCCTAAGCTCTTTACTGTTTTTAAAACAAAACTGTTATGTTCATTCTCATATATATCTTTTTTTGTGAACTTAAGCTTGCTTTCTTTTGAATAAATACACAAGAGTAGAAACCTGGTATTTTTATGTTATGGTTTAAAATATTTCCACAAATTCTTTGACACTCTTTTCTTCAAAAGCAAAAGCCTAATTCTACTCAAGTGCAGGCAGGACTTAGATCCCTGCTTTTAACAAATAAGGAAAGAAGTGATGGGGCACAGTGTTATAGTCAGTTCAGGTTGCTATAACGGAATCCCATAGCCTGGGTGGCTTACAAGCAACAGCCATTTATTTCTCACAGTCTGGAGGCTGAACATTGAAGATCAGGGTGCCAGCATGCTCCACTTTCGGTGCAGCCTGTCTTCCACATTGCAGACTGCCCGCTGTGCCTTGTATCCTCACATGGCGGAAAGAGCAAGACAGTTCTTTGGGATCTCCTTTTTTATTTATTTCTTTATTTAATTTTTAAAAATGTTACTTTAAATTCTGGGATACATGTGCAGAACGTGCAGGTTTGTTACCTGGGTATACATATGCTATGGTGATTTGCTGCACCTATCAGCCCATGATCTAGGCTTTAAGCCCCACATGCATTAGGTATTTGTCCTAATACTCTCCCTCCCCTAGCATGCCCCCCCCAACCCCAAATAGGCCCTAGTATGTGAAGTTCCCCTCCCCGTGTCCATGTGTTCTCATTGTTCAGCTCCTGCTTATGAGTGAGAACATGCGGTGCTTGGTTTTCTGTTCCTGTGTTTGTTTGCAGAGGATGATGGTTTCCAGCTTCATCCATGTTCCTGCAAAGGACATGAATTCATTCTTTGTTATGGCCACATAGTATTCGATGGGTATGTGTGCCACATTTTCTTTATCCAGTCTATCATTGATGGCCATTTGGGTTGGTTCCAAGGCTTTGCTGTTGTGAATAGTGCTGCAGTAAACATACATACGCATGTGTCTTTGTAGTAGAATGATTTATAATCCTTTGGGTATATGCCCAGTAATGGGAGGGCTGGGTCAAATGGTATTTCTGGCTCTGGATCCTTGAGGAATTGCCACATTGTCTTCCACAGTGGTTGAACTAATTTACAGTCCCACCAACGTGTAAAAGTGTTCCTATTTCTCCACAGCCTCATTAGAATCTGGGATCTAATAAAACTACAGAGCTTCTGCACAGCAAAAGAAACTATCATCAGAGTGAATAGGCAACCAACAGAATGGGAGAAAAATTTTGCAATCTACCTATCGGACAAAGGTCTAATATCCAGAATCTACAAAGAATTTAAACAAATTTACAAGAAAAAAAAAAAAACTATCAAAAAGTGGGTAAAGGATATGAACAGACATTTCTTAAAAGAAGTCATGTATGTGACTAACAAACATGAAAAAAGCTCATCATCACTAGTCATTCAAAGGGCTAATATCCAGAACCTACAAAGAACTCAAACAAATTTACAAGAAAAAAACAAACAACCCCATCAAAAAGTGGGCAAAGGATATGAATAGAC
>NW_012106030.1:5794122-5835338 GCF_000951045.1 Mandrillus leucophaeus | reverse complement strand
CCATCATTCTCAGCAAACTATCACAAGAACAGAAAACCAAACACTGCATGTTCTCACTCATAGGTGGGAATTGAACAATGAGAACACTTGGACACAGAAAGGGGAACATCACACACTGTGGCCTATCACGGGGAGGGGGTAGGGGGGAGGGATTGCATTGGGAGTTATACCTGATGTAAATGACGAGTTGATGGGTGCTGACGAATTGATGGGTGCAGCACACCAACATGGCACAAGTATACATATGTAACAAACCTGCACGTTATGCTCATGTACCCTAGAACTTAAAGTATAATAATAAAAAAAATAAAAAAAGAAAAATGCACATCAAAACCGCAATGAGATACTATCTCATGGCAGTTAGAATAGTGATGATTAAAAAGTCTGGAGTCTCCTTTAATAAGAGCAGTAGTCCTATACTTGGAGGCTATGCTCCTGAGACCCAATTTTCACCCTAAGGCCCCATCTCCTTATGCCATAACATTGGGAGTTAGGATTTCAACCTATAAATATTGGTGAGGGATGCAAACATTGTTCAGTGTTAAAAGTTATAAAAAGCCTTGTGACTTTCTCAGTGCTTGCTCTCTCTCGGATCCCTCACCCTAGGTAAAGCCAGGTGAAATTTTGTAAGGACACTCAAGTAGCCCTATGAAGAAGAATGTGTGGTGAGAAAACTAGTTCTCCTCCTAATCACCTGCCTTTAATTGAGCCATATTGGGTGAGCTGTCTTGGAAATAGTTACTCCAGCCCTGTCAGGCCTGTAGATGACAGAAACTGGAGTTCACACCTGACTGAAACTTTCTAAGACCAGCTGAGCTGCTCCTGAATTTCTGACACATAAAGTCTGTGTGAGATAATACATAGTTATTGTCCTCTTAGTTTTAAGCCATTAGATTGTGGGTAGTTTTATGCAGCAGTAAATAACCTAGATTCTGTTACTTGTGGGTTCCGGCTTACCCTTGTTCTCCTCCGCTTTATATTCATCTTCCCTTCCTGGTCATCTGCCTCATGGACTTCAGCTAGAAGACAAAAGTGTTACACAAACTGGTCAACCAGCTCCCACAATTGCTTATGGTCAAATTGTGTTAAGAGTTCTGCCTCTTGTACTCTGACTGACAAAGAATTTGTCAATAAGAATTGGCTTGGGGGCAGAATCTTAAGCATAATTCTATGAGCTATTTCTAGATTACTTGAAATTGGTCCTCTGATCAGATGAAGTTTAGACATTGTTGACTCTATTTCCAGTAACAAAGGGGATCTGCTGGCCCTAGGAATTCAGTGGCAATTAATTTATGGAAATTATTATTGCTTGTAGACATAATAACCTGTTGAAGACAAGTATCTGCATCATCATGTATTTGCTGTTACAGAACATTTTTGTGTGTGAAAATAGAGTATGATAGGCTAAGTTGGTTGTTCTAAATATGCTGGAAAATTTAGGGAAAGTGATGAACTCATTGCAGTGTTTTTAGCTCCCAGCTCAATGTCTACTGTAAGAGAGGTGACAGCTTCTGTGACTGCCCTTAAAACCATACCAAACCTTAGCCTCTACAGCTGCAGAGCTAAAGATTTTGAAAATCAAGTCCAAAGTCTGTTTCTACAAATGGGTTTATATCACACAAATTGAATTCCCAACTTCTCAGTGTCTCTTTTGGGAGAGTTGGAGCATTAAGTAACAACCATTTTGTTGTTGTTACTGGAAGAGACCTTCCATCCTTGCCTGAGAAAATTAATGAATTCTTGTCTACAAGGATAACCTCCCCCGTTGGTAGTTGCCTTGTGTGAGATACTGCTGATTCTTCTCAGTACCTACCTTCCTTTCCTCTTCTTGCTTAGAGGCCTACATGTAGACTCAAGTCCAACATGGACTAGAGGGTGAGATAAAACAGTGTAAGTAGTAGTATACACACCAAAAGAATTACATGGCTTTCCCCATTTATATCAACAAAACCTGGGGAATATGCATATGAACGGATCTTAAGGAATTGAGACTCATTTTTTTAAACATTTTTTGTGCATAATATATTTTAATACAATTGATTTTTGTATTAAGTCTTGAAACTTTAAGAAATTCATTTATTAGTTATAATTGTTTGAGCCAGTTCACACCCCAGAGCTCCTTGAGTTAAGGAGAGGCTGGGTTCCACTGAGGAAAGACCTTACTACATTGCCAAAAATATTTACTGTTTATCTTCCTCCTAGCGTTTCACAAAAGGACCTATTGTTACTTGTCAGGGTGAAGGGGAAACAATCTTAATTTTTCAGCCATTACTAAACATTACTGTGATATGTTAGTTACAGTAGTAGCTTACAGAGGTCCAGTGACCATTGGAGTTTTGACTTGGGTCCATTTCAAAAAGCAGGTCCAGTGGGTTCCCCAGTCCACTTTGTGATTTTATTTTTGTCTGCAGTTCTAGAATGTATAATTGGAATAGTCATACTCAGCCACTGGTAGGTTCCCCACATTCATTCCATGATACATGGAATAAAAAAAATTCCAATTGTGGTAGAAAAGGCCACATGGAAACAACTAGAACTGCCTCGACTTTTGAAAAGAGTAAAACTAAAATAAAACCACATTTCTGGAGGAATTGCAGATTGCAGAGATTATGTCAGCATCAGGAAACAGTAGTGGCGATCCCAGCCACGTCCCCATCAACTCACGCACTTGGCCTGTGCAGAAGACAGGCTGATCTTAGAGAATAAGAGGGGCTTGTTTTATACTTACTCAGGTAGTAACGGCAATTACAGCTGCTGTTCCAGATGTGATTTCATTACTGAATCAAAGCAACATATCCCATATCCTTCTGCATCTGGTATGGAGCTGTTGATCCAATGAATGCTTTTCTGTCTATATTTGTTAGTAAAGGCTATAGGAAGTGGGGAGAGTTCCAGGGCTATCTTAACTCTTCAGTTCTGTGCCATATCTACTACTTGGGACAATTGTTACTTTTCTATGCCATAAGATATAGGTTGGGCCATTATATTATATTGTTGTTATTTTCTTATAGGACACAGTAAGCAGTAAGTGCCAGTTATTCTAGATACTTGCATTGCCAGAGGATGGGAAATAAATCAAACAAAAAGTCTGGTGCCTACCATCTTGGTGAAATTTCTGAAAGGCCCAGTGGTTTTAGGTATGCCATGATATTCCTTCCAACGTGAAGAATAAGTTGCTGCATCCAGCCTCTCCTGTGATCTAGAAAGAGATACAATTCTTACTGGAACTCTTTGGTTTTTGGAGGTAAATGTATTCTTCCTTTGGGCATGTAACTCAGACTCATTTCACAGATGGAGAATGAGGATTTTGAAAGAAACTCATGCATGCTTGGAGGATAACTAATTTCCTTTTGAGAACTAATTTCTGGTTTACAACATTGCTTTGGCAGAGACTTGATATTTGATTATGGATTACCAAGTTACCAGGCACCTCAGTTGTACATTAAAAACTGGATGTCATCTGGTCCACCAAGACAAAACAGTATGCATGCAGCACTCCATCAACAAATAGAAATGGTATATGTGAGATCAAGTTCAAACTGGGGAGGCCAGAAAAGGGGCAGTAAGCTGAAGGAAGACGTGGCCCAGATTCTGGTGACACCTACTCTTGCTTCATCATCTTCTTTCTCCCAGTTCAAACCTGTGTTCTCACGGGGAGCATCCTGTGAGCAACTGAGTGAGAATAAGAAGGCTCCAGCATCATCAGCATCGCTTTCAGATGGTTCTGCATGATAAGCAGGCATTACTTGAAACTGGGCAGCTACAACACTATATTTTCACATTAGAACAATCTGGAGGGACACTAGTGAAGGGATAACCTCCCAGTGGGAAGAACTTCAAACAGTGTACTCAGTCTTTGAGGTCTCAGAAGAGGATCCATCTTTGTCTTTTCCTAGCTTTTGTTTGCTGGCAATGCTTGTCGTTCCTTGGTTTGTAGTCACATCATTTTAATCTCTGACTCCATTATCAAATGGCCTTCTCCGTTGTATCTCTGTGTCTATATTTCCTTCTTATGAAGGCAACAATTATATTGGATATAGGGCCCATCCTAATCTAGTATGACCTCATCTTAACTGGATTCCTTCTGCAAATAACCTATCTATAAATAAAGTCACATTCACAGATTCCTAGTGGACATGAATTTTGGGAAGACACTATTCAGTACAGGGGATAAAGAGGAGTGTGTCTAAAATATTCCATGGGATGCTTAGTACTCCCACATCCTGTGATTAATGTCAATGGAAAAGCACAGTGACCCAATTCAATCGGGACTGCTAAAGATGCAGATCATTCATGAATGAATGTTGGTGTCATTGCATCAGGCAAGGTACCACCACTAGCTAGAGTGCTTCCTGAGGGCAAAGGGCATATGGCATGAGTACACTGGAAAAATCTTTGTAAGTACCACCTACATGGTCATGTACAGAAATGATGGCTCTAGTAGTTACAAATATAAAAACTTGATTACATATATTTACCAAATACTTTTATTATCTTCTTCTCTCCCATATTCTTACCATCTAACACTTTTTTTTTAATCTCATGATTTTAGTTATAGGATCTCAAGAGTGTGAATGAACCAGAAGAATTAACTGATGTTCATTCAAAGATGAAAAGGGACCTCATCTTTTGGGAAAAGTGTTAGCATTGTTTATTTATTTCTTGAGGCAGAGTCTCACTCTTGTTTCCCATGTTGAAGTGCAGTAGCACAATCATGACTCACTGTAGCCTTGACCTCTGGGGCTAAAGAGATCCTCCCACCTCAAACTCCCGAGTAGCTGGGACTACAGGTATGCACCATCATACCTGGCTAACTTTTCATATTTTTTTTTTTTTGTAGAGACAGAATTTCACCATGTTGCCCAGGCAGGTCTTGACCTTCTGGGCTCGAGTGATCTGCCCTCTTTGTCTTCCCAGACTGGTGGTCAGCATAATTTTATTTTTATTGTATGCAAGATAATTGCATGATGCCAGGCAAAAATGTGACTGTGTTTTGAAATTAAGTGAAGTTTAGAGGTATGTGTGTGGGTGCTAAGTTGACAAGAAGTCAACGGTGGTGGCTTTGAAATGTCTCAACTTAGTTACTCTGAGCTACACTTCTCAGACTTCTCTTTCCACTATGTTTCCAGTTAGTAGTGGTTAGCAAAACAGTTTTGTGCAAAATCTGGAGAACAGAAGTCAATCAGCAGTCATATATTGCTAAGTCTAGGAATGTTGAGGTAGTGTCGCCACGTACTTTTGTAGCTCATGCATGTCGTGGTTTATTTGCTGGATCATTTTATTGGCGTGGGGCAGCAGCTGAGCCTACAATGATTCCACCTCTCACTGGATCCTCTGCAACTTCTCTAACTCCAGGGAAAGGTGTACATTGAGCTCTGTGAAGAAGGGACCAGATTCTCTAAAAAGGGCATTTGTGTAATTAAGGTTAGAGGCAGTGAGACTGACACAGGTTCCAGTCTGTTTTATGTGCTCCATTTCATGCATGTGGGAGATTTTAACCATTATTTCCTTATATATTTTTCTGCCGCATTTTCTGCTCCAATAGCTTATGAAATCTTTTAATATTTTTGATAGTTTTTTAAGGCCTCTACATTGTATACAGATGTTTTTTGTTATTGTTGTGATTGTTCTTCAGACTGGGTTTTTCCATTGTTCTGTCTTTACATTTTTTCTTCTAACATCTATATTCTGTTAAGTTCATTCAGAGATTATTTTACTTCAGATTTTCTTAGCTCTAAAATTTTCATAGCTTCTGTTTCTCTGCTGAGGTTTTGTATTTGTGTACTTTTTACAAACATTTTCATTTAGATTTTTGGATCTACTTGAAATAGCTTCTTAAAAATCTCTTTTAAAATTATTTTATCTGTGTCATCTTTGGATCAGTTCCTACTGGTTGCTGTATCTTTTGACTAGGGGGTTACATTTTTCTGTATCTTCATAGGGCTAGTGATTTTGGATTATACCCTGGGTTTATATAGAAACTCTGAATTCGTTACGGTGTTATCAGCTGGACACAGGCTTCAAACACTGTCTTTTCTGATGTAGGCGTAAGCTAAAATCTCTCTTCAACTTTTTGTTTTGTTTTGTTTTGTTTTGTTTTGTTTTGTTTTTGAGATGGAGTCTTGCTGTTTTGCCCAGACTGGAATTCAGTAGTGCATTCTCGGCTCACTGAAACCTACACCTCCCGGGTTCAAGTGGTTCTCCTGCCTCAGCCTCCCAAGTAGCTGGGATGATAGGTGCACACCACCATACCCTGCTAATTTTTGTATTTGTATTAGAGATGGGGTTTCATCATGTTGGCCAGGCTGATCTTGAACTCCTCACCTCAGATTATCTGTCTGCCTCGGCCTCCCAAAGTGCTGGAATTACAAGCATGAGCCACCGTGCTTGGCCTTTTCAAATCTTTATCCATACTTCTGGCTACTTGGAGTCTTCCCCTGCATGCATAGTTCAGGAATCAGCCAGAAATTTTGGCAGAGTTTATTTGAAGAATTAGGGCTTTACCTTTGGGGCTGTTTCATTTATTGAAATTACATCTTTACTTTTCACCTACTCTGTTTGCCCTGAAATCTGCCTTCTGATTGTTTAAGGCTGTAAGACTAAAAATTTTCTATCTGAAATTTAGTTGCCCTATGAAGTTTAACTGGGTCCTACCCACAGGAAATAAAAAGGCCATAGAAAGAAAAGATGCACTTAGTCCCCTTGCTTTCTTTCAAGGGTAGACTTCATTCAATATTTTTTTCTACTTTTGGATGCTCTCAGACGTCTTTGAGGCTTTCTAAAAATGTTTTCTTTAATATTTAAAGTAATCTGTGAGATAGTCCAATAGGAGATTGTCTCCATTACTGGACTCTAGAAACCAAATGCATTTTAAGTGTCTAGAAACCAAATGCATTTTAAGTGTCTACTTGCGTCATTATTTTAGGACTGAATTGGGCAAAGCAACTCATATGTTAAAGCCTAAAATCAAAGGACAATAAAATATATTTTACCGACCAGTAGACTGTGACAAGAATCTTAATTTAAAATACCACTATGAGAAGTAAAGAACTGGTCAAGATTAATATTAACTTGTCAGGTAATGGATATTTACAGTGATTTTTTTCTTTCTTAAAGTCTTAAATATTAATATAATGACATATACATCAAGAATTCTGTAATGTTTATATTAAAGATATTCATTCAACAATAATGAAGTTTTTACCATAGTCCAAAATCTGTGTCAAATACTGAGAATGTAGTAATAAAGCTTATAGTCTACTGAAGGAAACAGACATTAAACAAAATTTAGGATAACAACCAATGATAAGAAGAGATAATCAATAGTTAAATGCAGTTAGATGCTTGGCATACATCTGTATATCCAAATTGTCTTTGGGCTCAGCCCCAGGTTTCAGAAGTAAAGGTGATATTACATGTAAATTAGTGGGTATCTAAGAGGAAAAGCAATCTTTGTACCCTGGATGAAGGCCAAGAAAGATGGAATCTTCTAGGAAGATTTACCTTCGCTCTGTGGCAATATGGTGGAAATTACTGCATGGTGTTATTTGACAGATAGACTAAGATACCCCATTACACACACGCAGACACGTATGTGCACAAATGCAATCCAATAATATTGGCAATATTTACAATTTGTTACATTGTTAAGAGGCATATCTTGTCAAGATGAAAGACATCCTCAGATGTTTAGCCATAGAGAGCAAGAGGGAGTTCAGAATAGTCTGCATGAAATTATGGTTAACAGTGGCAGGTACAAGGGAACTAGTAATTGCTGAAGAAGGAGCCAGTAAAATGAATTATTCCATCAAGAAGGTGAAGCAGACATCCTCTACCATCAGTACCTGATTTAAGATAAGTATCACACAGGAAAAGAAGAATGAAGGGTAGTAGAACTGGGAATTTATTTAAAGATATGGAGAAATGACTTTATGTGGATATTACTAAACAAAGTTTGGAGATGACTTAATTTATCTAGATGGTACTAGACTAAATTTTCTGCAGTGAACCAAAATGGATTCTCAGAGCTATGTCCAATTCAATTATCAAAATATTCTAAAAATTCACATTTGATTTTAAACTTTTAAAAAATATTATGAAAAGATGTTCAATGGGTGAAAACAGTATGCATGAGGTAAGGGAAGGCTTCTCTGAAGCAGGGACTGATAAGCAAATTCCAATAGTGAGGAGAGTTGGACTGGGCCAACAGGGAGGGTTGGCACAGTCCACACATGGGGGAAAGTGTGTGCAAATGTGTTGATTCTGGAAGTAGCTTTCCTCAGGGGCAATCCCAAAGGGGGCCAGCAGGCTCAAGATGTGTAATTGAGGGACAGGGTACATTAAGAAATTCAGCATTTGGTTTTGTTTTTCTTGGAAAATAGTCACTGATTATGCTCAAGTGGATCAGAGATAAAATAAGGTTTTAATGTTAAAGAAACAATGCTGGCTGTTCTATGAATAATAAACTGTGAGTTGGAAGTAGGTAAGAGAACTGGTTTCTTCACGAGCAGTAGATTGGAGAGAAAATAAATTGTGGGGGAGACCAAATAGTAGGTTTTGTTGTTGTTGTTGTTGTTGTTGTTTAGGCAGCAGGTGATGGTGTCTGAATATTTCCTGGTTAAAGATTAGAGAAGCCCAAGGCCATAATATTTTTTTAAATGAAGAGCAGTTATCTTTGCACTTGTTGGAGACAGCTTCAATGTTTAGGTTTTTTTTTTTTTTTTTTTTGAGACGGAGTCTCGCTCAGTCGCCCAGACTGGGGTGCAGTGGCCGGATCTCAGCTCACTGCAAGCTCCGCCTCCCGGGTTCATGCTGTTCTCCTGCCTCAGCCTCCCGTGTAGCTGGGACTACAGGCGCCCGCCACCGCGCCCAGCTAAGTTTTGTATTTTTAGTAGAGACGGGGTTTCACCGTGTTAGTCAGGATGGTCTCGATCTCCTGACCTCGTGATCCGCCCATCTCGGCCTCCCAAAGTGCTGGGATTACAGGTGTGAGCCACCGCGCCCGGCCAATGTTTAGGTTTTTTAAATAGCTAGGACTAATAGAGCTCCAATTTTCTTCAATTCACCCTTAGAATCCTCTCACAAAATTGTGACAAAGTCATTTATGCATCTTCAATTAATGACAGCAATACATCAGAGTTTTAATTTTCTCATTTTCATGATATAAAGGGCTGCTTCTTTATGAAATTGTATATATATGACATTAGTATAGTAATATAGAAAATTTTATGTGTATGATCTGTGAAATTGGGGGTTTGGGGCTGTAATGTTACAATGGAGGAAGTGTTATTATTTTTTAACCGGGAAAGGCTTTTAAAAAAATAATTTGGCATCAGAATTTTGAACTGAATTTGAACTTAGTGGTATATAAATTAGTTTCCCCTTGGTTATATGTGACTACATTTTTTTCCCCCAAGAAAAACAAATTGAAAGCCTTGGAAAAAAGCTGCGGATCCTATTAATACATCAGATAACCCTTACAAAATAATTATTTGATGTTAAGTGTGAAAGTATCAGAAGTATGGAGATTAAATTTCCTCTGAGACATTTCTACCTGAATGGAAAAAGTGCTTAGTAGAACACCTTTTGGGTTTTGCCTGTTCCCAGAAGTATTTCAAAAGGAAAACAGAAATTTAACAAATCCAAGAGCAGCTGAATTTTTACATTCTTTACACATATTGTATTACTTAATTTCTTTTCCAGTTCCTTTAGTTTGATCCTTTTAGTATATTGGATTTTCTAAATTTTATCTACTGAGTTTTAGTTTTAGATGAATATTTTCAAATGAGACCAACAGTATAACCAGAGGTAACTGGCAAGCAACATTCTCCTCTGAAGAATTTCTGAATTTAAGGTATAATGTCCTCTCCCTATTTATAATCATCCCTCCCTCATTAAATATGACTCTCATTCAGTGAGGTCAGATGTAGCCATGGGCAAAATTGGGATCTAGTCAAAATTTGTTGGCTGTGAGTAAAGTTGGCCCTGGACAAAATGCACCAGTCCCTTTATCGAAGGATCAATGCTGTTTCCCGAGTTTCACTATTAGTCAATGACTCTTTGTTTTGGAATTCTGTATTGGTTTCCATGATGCACTTTCCTTTTATAGAAAGTAAGTGTTCATGAGGACAGAAACTAACAGTTATTTAGTGTTCATTTTGTATAATACACTGAGTTAAGCACTTTCATATATTACGTTAGTATTCTCTCCGACCCGATGAGGTAAGAATTAATTTTCCTTGTTTATAGATGAGCAAACAACATCAAAGGGTTAACCATATTCAGAATATAATGGAACTGAGCTTTAAATTTTGGATCTTCCTTTCACTCTCAAAGTTGTTGCTTGTTATGTTTTTACAGTTTTGGTTTTGGTTTTTTTTTCACTTGAAGTTGGATTTCTTTTTTTTTTTTTTTTCTTTTTTTTTTATTTTTTTGAGACGAAGTCTCACTCTATCACCCAGGAGTGCAGTGGCGTGATCTCGGCTCACTGCAGCTCCACCTCCAGGGTTCAGGCCATTCTCCTGCCTCAGCCTCCCTAGTAGCTGGGACTACAGGCGCCCGCCACCATGCCCGGCTAATGTTTGTATTTTTAGTAGAGATGGGGTTTCACTGTGGTCTCCATCTCTTGACATTGTGATCTGCCCACCTCGGCCTCCCAAAATGCTGGGATTACAGGCGTGAGCCACCGCGCCTGGCCCGAAGTTGGATGTTCCTAATTGTCCTTCCTTAGCTTTCTTCTAGCCGTGGGTTTTGCCTCTAGAATAGCCTCTGGTCCCACCTTTTCACCTAATACCTCACCTAGATGACTCATATGCATCCACGACTTTCCATCATACAACTAAGTCAGCTCCTCGCTGAATTCAAATGGAATTTTACAAAAATTTAAATATGTATATTGCTTTAAAGAATTTAGAGGCCAGGCATGGTGGCTCACACCTGTAATCCCAGCACCTTGGGAGGCCTAGGTAGGCGATTGCTTCAGCCCAGGAGTTCGAGATGAGCCTGGGCCACATGGCAAAACCCCGTCTCTACCAAAAAATACAAAAAATTAACCAGGCATGGTGGCATGTTCCTGTGGTCCCAGCTACTTGAGAGGCTGAGACAGGAGGATCACTAGTGCCAGGAAGGCGGAGGTTACCGTGAGCAGAGATTGCACCACTGCACTCCAGCCTGGGTGACAGAGCCACACCCTGTCATAAAAAATAAAAAAAAAGAATTTTGAGTTTTTCAATCAATACCACCAAGGGGAATAGAAAGTTTTAATAATAAGACTCTTACAGTGGATTGACTATAGTTAACAGTAATCAACTGTTCATTTCAAAATAGCTGGAAGAGAATAACTCAGATGTCCCTGGCATAAAGAAAAGACAAATGTTTAAGGTGATTTAATCATATGAGAGTACCCAATTAGCACGTGGCCCCAAAATGTGTACATCTAATAAGTATCAATACAAATTTTTAAAAAATGAAAAAAATGGACTTACATTTGGATTATTGTGAAAGTTTGGATATTTGCCACAGAATTAATGGCAGGTATAAATTTTGTTAGAACATACTAACATTCTGATTTCACATTCTTATATGGGAGCATTTTATTTTGGGATTCTAATATAGAAAAATATCCTGAGATGAAAGTGTTCTGAATGTATGCTTTCATTTTTACATTTTTTCCCTTATGTTACATGTACACAGGCATGCTTATAGGCAAAGTATATTTTGAGCTATTTTATTGAAACAGAGTCCTGCAGAGCATCTTTTCTCTGACACATGAAATTCTTTGGCAAGGGTACAACTGGATTTTCTCAGATTACTGTATCTCCTGTGAGGCCAGCAGGAGAGAAAACCAGTTGGCAATTCATTTTTCCCAGTTAGCATGCTTCCTTTTCAATATTTCAAATGTATGGTCCCTTGTAAAACCTTAAACTGAGCTTCATTATATTCTTGAAATGTTCAGTTCCTCTGCTGTACATGATTCTCACATACAAAAAAGTTCAATTATTAAAAAAGTTTCCATTATGAGTTGTAAAAAGAAATCACATTATGATTATAGGAATAATCACACCTCAACCAGTGATAATAGAAACCATTACACACCGTGTGGTTAGCTTCACACATAACCATTCATGAAGCTAATCCTAAACCTTTGCGTTATTTGGCCAAACTTTTCTGAATGTCTTCAGTGTCATATCACTGCTGCCGTTGTTAACTCGACGTATTAATGTAATCGTTTCTTGAATAGAATTTAATAAAACAATAACTGTTTTCCTTCACAGACATTTTTGAAGCTTTAAATAGGAATCAAGGATACATAGAAGACTCAAAATTATTCTACTTTTAGTGGTTTAACTATTTAAATAATTTTTAGGTTTAGACAGCTTAATGCAGTTCAGTTATCTTTTTTAAATAAAATTTATTTTAAAATTATTTTAAATTTACATAAAAATTACAAAAATTGTGCAGAGAGTTCTCATATACTCCGTATCCAGTTTTCTCTGTTATTAATATCTCACTTTAGAATGGCACATTTGTCAAATTGTGAACCTGTATTTATACGTTTTTATTATATCAAGTCCATACTTACCGAAATTTTCTTGGTTTTCACCTAATGTCCTTTCCTTTTTCAGGAACCCATGCAAAATACTACATTACTCCTAGTCATCACGTTTCCTTAGTAAACTATTGGCTGTGATTTTTCTAGTTTTTCCTTGTTTTTGATGACGAGGGCAGTTTTGAGGAATACTGGTCAGGTGTTCTGTAAAATATCCCTCAGTTGGAATTTGGTGCTTTTCTCATGATTAGACTAGGTGATGGTTTTGGATTTTTGGGAGGAAGAACACAGACATGAATGTCATTCTCATCACACCTTTCAGGGTGCATACTATTAACACAACTTATTGCTGTTAAGGGCAACCTTGATTGCCTTGCTGTGATCACTTGTCAATTTTATTTACTGTAAAGTCACTCATTTTTTTCTCTTTTTCCCAGAAAATATCCTTTGGAAGGAAATCAATATGCACAGCAACAGTTTAGGAATGAAATATTAAGCTCTACCTCCTTGAGTATCTACATAAATTGTTTGGAATTCTTCTGCATGGGGCGTTTGTCTTCCATTTATTTATTTATTCATGTATTCATGTCAGTATGGACTTATATATATATGTATACACACACATATATAATATATATACAATATAATATGCAATATATATACAATATCATATTATATATTATATACAATATAATATATAATATATATAGAATACTTGGGTTATAATCCAGTGCTACTTTATTTAGTTTCTTTTTATCTTTTTAGCATTCATTGTTGAGACTTCTTTCAGTTGGTTCCAACAGACATTTGCCATATTTCCATTGTTTGCTTTATGGTTTTTTTATGCTGTTGCTGTTGCTGCTGTTTTTGAGCCCTTCCTGAATTCTTTATTTTGGCACCAAAATGTACTCCAGGCCCTTATATACTTTTTGTCTTAGTCCTAGGATCAGCTGTTAGTTTTATTTATTAGAAAATAGTATTAGAAACCAAGAATTGAGTGTTAGCTATGCTCACTGATAACAGGTTTCATTACTTTTAGGCCTTATCAGCTGAGAAAGCAAGGAAATGTATGTGTGTGTACATATACACATATCTATCAGTATTTCCATAGGTAACCATCTGTATCTATATTTAGCTAAACATGAGTTCACACTAAAGTTTCTAATTCTAACTCACTACCTCATGCATCATTCTGTCCTCCTTCCCTTGTTTATCTGTGACCTCCCACTCTAACAATGAGGAGCCTGGCTGGCTTGCATGAACTGCTATTATTTGCTAAACTGTTCAGTTTCAGTGCACATGTGTATTGGTTCCTTACTATTACCCTGTTGGGAAATGCTATCAACTAGAGTAGACAGTTCCTTTTGCTTTTAGTCTCAGAGACACCTTAAACATGATCTAAGAAAGATTTGCCACATCATCTTCAGTGAGGTTGTTGCAAACATTTGTAATACAGTTACAATGTCACATTCTACATCCCATCTTGGGATTTCCGAACCTCCTAAATTATTATCTTAAATTTGCATACATTAAGGTTCATTCTTTGTACTGCATATTTTTATAGGTTTTGACAAATACACAGTATCTCGTATCCATCATTACAGTATCATACAGAACAATTTCACTGCCCTAAGAATTTCCCTGTGCTTCACTTATTAATATCCCATCCCTGCTACCTGGAAGCCCTGGCAGTCACTCATCTGTTTCTTGTCTTTACAGTTTTACCTTTTCAAGAATGTCCTATAAATGAAGCCATATAATATGTAGCTCTTCCAGACTGGCTTTTTCATGTAGCATTTAAGATTCATCTTTGTCTTTGCATAGGTTTATAGCTTAATCCTTTGTGTCCCTGAATAGTATTTCATTTTATGGATATGTTGTACTTTGTATATCCTACTGAAGGACATTTAATTGCTTCTTGTTTTTGGTAATTATGAATAAAGTGGCTATAAACTTTCACACAGAGATTTCTGTATGCACACAAATTTTCAAATCAGTTGGGCAATCTAGGAATATGATTGCTGGATGATACTGTAAGACTATAAGTAACTTTATAAGAAATTGCTAAACTGTCTTCCAGAGTGGCTGTGTCATTTTGCATTCCCAACAGCAATGAATGAAACTTCCTGTTGGTTCACATCCTTGCCAGCAATTGGTGTTGTCATATTTTTAGAATTTAGCGATTCTAGTAGTTCTAGTAGGTGTGCAGTGATAATGCCTTATTTTACTTTTCATTTCTCTAATGACAAATGAGGTGGAGCATATTGTAATATGCTTATTTGTCATGTATATATCTTCTTTGGACATGTGTCTGCTCAATCTTTCACTTTTAAATTGGGTTGTTTTTCATCTTGTTGAATTTTAATATTTAAAGTTTTAAGCTAAAAAGACAACGTGTTCTTGCAGATTGTTTTCTGAGAGAATGTCATATTTCTTTACCATGTTGATACATTTTCTGTATCATTCAATTCATATTTACTTTCACTATAATTTTGTGATAGAAATCCTATTTTTAACTGGTCAAAACTGAACTGTTAAAATTGAACCTCTCTTGGAGCTGGGTGAGGGTCTTGTTACTGCCCAATGGGAGGTAACTGGGAGTGTTGTGTGACTCCTAGAAAGCAACACCTATTTCCTTCATCCTTCCCATTGTCTGGAATGTGGAAATGTTTGCTGTCACCTTAGCAGTCTTCTTGGCCCTTGGGATAGCATGCCAAGAAGGCTGTAGCAGCAGGGTAAGAGAGACCAGCCCCCCAGTGGATTCAGAGCCTTGCTGCACAACTGCCTGCCTACGGATGTTTGCATGAGCCAGCAGTGCATTTCTACATTGTTTACATTACTGTTATTTTAGATCTCTGTTACTTGCAGCAAACATAATCTTATCTGAAACAGGATTTTCCCTTGGACCTACAGACTTGGTTAGTTGAGCCTTCCACAGGTCCTGTTAGCAGATAATTTCCGTATTGTGCTATGTTTCATGTTTTATTGTAATTTCTTATTTTATTATTTTTCTCCCTCATTAGGCCACAAGTTCCATGAAAAAAGGAATCCTGCTTGTCATGTTTTTACTCTCAGATCTGGCCAATGGTAAGCATTTTCTGAATTTTATCAGATGAATCAGTGACTCACTAAGCGATTGCCATACAATTAAAAATTTTATGTAAACATCTAAAATGTTTTTGACTTATGTTCTCTTTCCCCAATTATTTAAGTGCCTCAAGAGCAGAGACTATAATTTATAACACAAAGGTTAATATATATATTGTATATATACAACATATGCATATATTATATATAAAATGTATGCCTGTGTAACATATACATATATTTTATACATATGCAAAATTTTAGAAAATATTTTATAATAGCATCATGAAACTAAACTCAATCAATTTAAATTTATAAAAGTTGGGTAAAATGTAGTTCTCATTGGGAAAGCTTAAGTGTAAATAAATTAAACATCTTTACAAAGCCTTTATAGTCATTAGGAATACAAGAAAAACAGAACTAGAAACTTTGCCCTCAGAGAGATCAACATTTGATACAAGAATTTAGCAAAATTAGTGTGGTCCCAGACTTGAACTGTCTGTATTTCAGGTAGAGAGGAGGAGAAATGGCATATCTGGGAAATGCCTGGGTGATTATAAACAGTTTTCAGCATACCAAAGCCAGGCGGAGAATAGGCTTTCGGTGAAATGGAGCAAACAATAAAGAGGCAAATCTTAGGCAGGGCGCAGTGGCTGATACCTGATTCCTGTAATCCCAACACTTTGGGAGGCCGGCAGAGATTGGGTGCAGAGGGTAGGACGGGCTTGCTTGAGCTCAGGAGTTTGAGGGCAACCTGGTCAACATGGTGAAACTCATCCCTATAAAAAAAAAATACAGAAAAATTAGCCAGGCCTAGTGGCGCATGCCTGAGGACCCAGCTACTTGTGAGGCTGAGGTGGGAGGATTTTGCTTGAGCCCAGGAGGGCAAGACTGCAGTGAGCTGAGATTGAGCCATTGCACTCCAGCCTGGGTGACAGAGCAAGACCCTGTCTCAAAACAAAAAAAAGGCAAGTCTTGGAGAAGTTTGGTTATTTATCATTTGTTTGTCACCTCTGCTAATACGATTGTTTCAGATAGCTCATTTATAACTTATTACTATGTTTTGTTTACTAGGAGAGATTGTCAGTTCATAAAATTTATATTCTTCTGACATCAAACTTTGAAAATGAGTGATCGTATTGAGGACTATATTTGTGTATTTTTGCTGTATTTCATAGCCTGCAGATGCATTAAAATATATTCCTATTATGTGCACTGCTTGCTTCTCTCTTGTTTGACACTTATCTATAAGAAGATACTAAAGACACAGTGAACCTAAATAATCTGTCAAAATGTAGTCTCAAGGATCTTAAAATAATTGAATGTCAATGAATTTACCTTCATTCTTTCTTGAACCTGGATCCTCAGGCATATTCTGGTTCCTAAGTTGCTGTGTTTTTAAAATACTCTTTCCATATGAAGAAGGGGAAGGCTGTTAGCATTACTACTATCTCTTTCCCCAAAATGACCTGAGTGATTACTGCTGGGCAGATAATATTCTATTAATAAATGGTATGAATAGGTATTAACACATCGAATCAATAATAGTTCTGGGATTAGGAACTTTTATTACCCCCATTTTAGCGAGGAGAAAACTGAGACAGAGAAAAGCTAAGTCACTTGGTATGAGTTATATTAAGCTAATAACAGTTAGAATGGAAATTATAATCAACGCATTCTGATCACAAGGGTGTGTACTTTTAACCACTATACTACTCTGCCTCTCTGGAATCTTTGGAAATGTACGCCATAACGGTATTCAACTATTTATCCAGAGTTCCTAGTTTTTCTGAGATGGTTTTTGGAGACTGATGTTTTATTCATAGATTATTGAAAAACTTCCTGGGAAAATTTCCTGTTTCATCAACCTATCCTACATAGTTGTTTCCAAGATCCCTGAAGATGGAGCTTCTGCTAAGTTTTCATTTTGTATTTCAAGGTGTTGTAAGAAGTAAAGAAATTTCACTATGAAACTGGAGTTCCAAGTTTTGACTCAAGAGGCTAGATGAAATTACTATTCATATTTACAGTGGTAATGATTTTAGTAATCACAGTGAACACATGCACTCAGTCATTTAATCAGCAAATATTTATTGAGCACTGCCTTTTTCCTAGCCACTCTATTAACTGCTGGAAATATAAAGAGTCTTCTCCCTTAAGGCATCTACAGTGAAGGAGACTCACAAAAAGATAATTGCAATACATTATGGCTACATGTTTTTATGGAGATGTGTATAAATCGTGAAGGCACAGATGTAAGACAGCAACATCTAATTACAAACTGGAAAATAGCAGTGTAAGTCAGGAGAGGTAAGGGCTAAGATGAATCCTAAAGGATTAATTGATCGTTAGAAATTAGAGAAAGATTAGAGAGATGCACAATTAGGAATATCTTTTATCTTAGAAATGATGAATTGTTCAATAGGAACTGGAGAAGGCAACAGGAAAATAAATTCCAAGCAAATGAGTGATCAGGATAGAACGTATAGAAGAGAGAGTGGTAAGAATATGTGGTGAATTACAAGAGGTTTACAGTGGTAATGATTTTAGTAATCACGGTGAAGACATACACTCAGTCATTTAACACAGTGAACACATGCACTCATGCATATTTTATTGTTATATGAAAATTTTAAGGCAAGAAATGGTAAGAGTTTACAATTTAGAAGATTAGGCAGAACACTGATTCTGAAAGCTCTTAGATGCCATGTAGAAGAGAGTATAACTAAGTCCAGGTGATGGATGGAAAGGGATAGGAAGAATATTAGATTTTCCAGATGCTGTTCCAAATTACATTAGTCCAGGAATCTATTATATTCACCATTTGCCTCTGGCAAGTAAATGGTGAGGTGGAAACACATTTCTGCAGACTTTGTGAAACCACACATCTCTTACATTCAAACATAGTGCATGCACACAAAAAGTCAAGATTGTTGTAGCACCTTCCCAGAAATGAGATGTGGAAGCATATATCATCAAAAGGTGCTGAGAATACATTGTGGTCAAGTTTTTGTTTCTAGTGCTTCAAAGAATCAGACAATTTGAGATATCTATGACATTTCAGTCCCAAAAGCACGAGCACACTCAAGGGTTGTCTGTTGAAGACTTAAGCAATGGTAAGCGTTTTCTGAATTTGAAAATAAATTTGATTTATTCTACTCTGGAATGGTAGAAAATAAAGCATCCTAGAAGTATCCATGAAATTGCTGGATATTCTCAAGTGGCATATGTCATCCACGTGGCTCTTTCATACTCACGCTATGAAATAGATAAGAAGGCACAGCAATTCATTTTCATCCTCTTCATTGTCCTTCTAGTTAGTTTCAACTCTACTCTGGGTCCAAGTTCCTTTATGTCTATATAATCACAATACATTCAAGTTTCTAAAAATTCAGGTTTCTTTTGTTATACCCATTATTTATTTCATGTCATTCTCTGAATCAGACACACTCAGGATATTTTTTCCCTGCTTTAAGTCCAATGGTTGCCTAGCAATTAAGATCTTCCCCTATATGGCTTTGCTTGTTCTATTAAATCTTATTCTTTATTTCATCTCAACATGCACTATCAGGTTTAGTTAAATGTCCTTTTCTGTCTGAGCACTCCTCCTATTTTACTTACATGGAAGCTTCTCACATCTCTGTCGCCAGATTTGGCCCTCTGAAAGTCTGGTCTGTTTCGTAAGGTTTGGTCTAAAATCTGTCTCTTTTATGGGGCCTTTATTTACTATCCCAGGTGTTGGAAAGTAAAATAATGAGCAGCAACATTGTTGACAAAATATATAATTACATTCATGCCCAAATTGTATTTTAGAGATAGGTAGACTTATTTTTAAAAATCTGAAGAGGAAATGTGCAGACACACACACACACACACCCCCCCCATAAAAGTGAAAGAATATTAGAAATGCAAATTTACACCAACCAATAAATGGAAAGTAAATGTCAGATGTTTTACAGTTCTGACTGTATTACAGTTTACCTGCACTTGGAAGGAAACCAATTAGCATTTGGATAATCATCAGATGACTTTAGATATGTAAATATAGTAGACTTGGCTATCAAACCTCTTTAAAAAACTAAAAAAAATTAAAACCTGGTATATGAAACACTGGACATGCCCCGAGATGAATTCTGAGTGGAACTTGGCTGGAGGCAGGAAGGGTACAAATGACAAAGATATAAGGAATCTCAAAGTATATCCAAGTTTGTGTGATGTATGTATGTATACACACACACACACAAAACACCCCAAGCATGTATATTTGAGAACTTCTTAAGAACTGCAGCCCTATCGCTTTTTCCATTGTGCTTTGACAGGTCTATATGGTGAATGCAGCATGTAGTTGTATGTCGACATGGTCTCACACTGTCTCATCTAGTCCCCAGACATTGCTGCAAGCAGGAAACACCACACTGGGAAAAGATGAAAGCTCGTCCTTCTTGTACCTTGTGAATTGGCCTGGGAATGGAGACATCAAGGTGGCCTGTGGCTTAGAGTGGTCTCCTTACCCTCATCAGGCTTGCTCATAGTGGGATATAGAACCGGAAGTCAACACCAGACCTCACTGATCTTGCTTGCCTCTGATCTCCTATAGTAATAACGTGCTGTCATACTAATCAGCAGCTAATTATATTCTCTCTTTAATGATTTCTTTCCACTCTTTCAACTGTATTGGAGATCCTTGAGGGCAGAGATTCTTCTGTATAACTGTTGGTATTCTCTCAGTGCTTAACACAATGCTGAACACAAAAAATGTGTGCCATATGTTAACTGATCCCATTTTGTGCATAAAGACATGAGAAGTCCAGTGTATTTAAAAACTTATTTCACTAAGGCATAATTTTAATAGTGCCATCATCAGTAATTCAGTTTTTATTTGAGGCAGTTGACTTTCCACTACATAAGAATAATATTAATTGTGCACTTAATATATGTAAAGTCTTTTCACATATGTTATTTAACTTAATTATCACAACCAGAGCCAGATTAAGAAGTAGACCATCTGTGCCATTGCCCAGAGTCCCATTCTGACAGGCAGTTAAATTCTACAGGCTTTTAAATATCACTGGAAGATAGAGATAGTACTTATCGGAAGTCTTCCAAGGTCTTGTTACCCCATGTGTGGCTTAAGGACCAGCGGCACAGGCATCCCCTGGGAGTGTGTCAGAAATGCAGAATCCCAGTCGCTGCCAAGCTCACCTGAACCAGAACTGCATTTTAACAACATACCAGGGACCACATAGAAGTTTGAAAATCAGCCGCAGGGAACATAGGTGGAGATATGCCACCAAAGGCATGCTCAAATAAAAAGAGGTGCTCACTAAACATATTCCAGGACCAGTGGGTCCTGCAAATATCAGGGCTTTCCTTTTCTAAGTTAAATATGCAAATTTAGGAGCAGAGAGAAATTGCTCCTTATGTAGCAGAGCCTGAGAATTGCTAGTAAGGTTCCCACTTGACTTTCAATGCAGAGCATGCACAGGCAGTATTAAAAGTACAATTCAGGCCAGGCGTGGTGGCTCATGCCTGTAATCCTAGCACTTTGGGAGGCCAAGGCGGGTGGATCACGAGGTCATGAGGTCGAGACCATCCTGGCTAACACGGTGAAACCCCGTCTCTACTAAAAATACAAAAAATTAGCCGGACATCGTGGCAGTCACCTGTAGTCCCAGATACTCAGGAGGCTGAGGCAGGAGACTGGCGTGAACCCGGGAGGGGGAGCTTGCAGTGAGCCGAGATTGCGCCACTGCATTCCAGCCTGGGTGACAGAGCGAGACTCTGTCTCAAAAAAAAAAAAAAAAAAAGTACAATTCAAGAAAACATTTAAAAAATGTAGATGTTAAAGGGCACCTTTGCTAACTAATACAGCGTCCCTTAAACTTACCCAGCTGGCCTGGAGCGCTTTCGCTTACTACTCCCCTTCGTGGGATATACTTTCTCCAGGTCTTTGCTTGACTGGCCTCTGTCTTGACATTTAGGTTGCCTCTTTGGAGAGGTTTACCCTGAACATCTTTATTAAAGTTGGCATGTTGTCTCTTTACTCTCTTAATAGCATATATCGCTCTCTAAACTTATCTGACTTATTTGTCTTCCCTCTCCAAATTGTTAGCTCCGGGAGGGGAGGAAGTTCTCTTGTCCCTAGAACCCTGGTACATTGCAGATGCTTAATAAATGGTTGCTGAATGAATGGGTCGAGATAGTGATATCAAAACAGTTACTAAGATGAATATACTAACAAATACTATATTATTAAGTAAGGAGCTATCTAATGATCACCTACTTCTTGAAGTTTGGGCCAATTTTGCATTATATTTTAGGGTTTCATTTGAGAGGCAGGATGGTTCGTTATAAACATAGGGCATAGATGAAGAGGGTTAGAACGCTTTTTCATTTTTTTTCCAGCAACTATCCGTTGAGTGCCTTCAATATGACGGGCACTGCTTTAAGCAACTAGTTCTGCCACACATTCATGCGTGACTTTGTTCAAGTTACTAAGCCTATTTAAACTTCAGTTTTCTCATGTATAAAATGACACTAATAATAGTACATGCACCCACTTTATAGGCTTGTTGAGAGTATAAATTGGGGTAATGCATTGAAAATGATTATTACAGACTGTGACATATACTAAGCACTCAATATATCAATATTAGTTTCAGCAAATTTAGACAGTTGGTGCTTAAGAGAATGAAGAATCTTCCTAATAGAAATAATGTTCACATTGTGATAATAGTGATAATAGATGGTACTCATAAGTAATTTAAAATATTTTTCAAATTACTCTCATCGCATTCTCTTCTCTTATTGAAATGTTTTTCCTTCAGGTTATCTTCACAGAGAAAATAAATGTGTGTTTACCAAATTCCTTTTACTTCTTTTCATCTTCCCCTGTTGCAGACCTGTGTTTTATTACAATATATGAAAAAGGGATTGTTTAATTTCGCTTTTTGTTGCCATTTTCATTGAATATAACAGATACAGTGTAAACAAATATTCAATGTACAGCTTGATTAAATTTTGCACATGTATATATAACAAACATCTAGACTGGACTGTACAACAAGAGCAGAGTCCCAGAAATCATCCGTATTCTAGTACCCAATTAATACCACTCTGTCCCATATATCATTACTAATCTGTCTTTATCATGGATTAGTTTTGCATGTTTTTTAAGCTTATATAAGTGGAGTCATTTATATTCTTTTCTGTTTAGCTTCTTGTGCTCAATATTAAGTCTATGAGAGGTATCCAGGTTTTTGTCTATAGTTGTATATTGCTCATTTTGATTGGCATGTAATATTTCGTTGTACAAGTACATCAGAATTGAGCTATTCAAGGATTTTAATGAGTGTATGCAGTGGTGTCACATTGTGGTTTTAATTTTTATTTTCTTATCAACTTATGATGGGAATGATATTTTCATATATTTATTGGCCAATCTTACATCCTCTTGAATGAAATGCCTATTCAAATCCTTTGCTTACTTTAAAAAATTGATTTGTCTGCCTTTTAATAATTGGCTTCGAAGGTTTTTATACATTGGGTATAAATGTTAGTTAAATAAATGTATTGAAAATACCTTCCTCCATTCCATACCTTGGATTGTCACTCATTTATGGTATCTTGTGATGAAAAGAAGTCTTCATTTTAATGTAATCCAATCATCAGTCCTTTTACTTATGATTAATACTTTGTAGGTCTGTTTCAGAAATCTTTGCATACCCCCCAAAACATGACTGCTTTCTTGTGATTTATTCTATAAACTTTGTCAGTTTTAGCTTTTACATCTCATCTCTTAAAGGAGCTATATATATCTCATTCATATATGTATATAATATATATAATATATACATTATACAATATACAACACATTTATATAATATATGTATTATATATGTATATATTATACATATATACATGTATTATATATGTATGTATATATGTATATAATTATATGTTATTTGCTGGTATCGAATTATAATTTGGCAAATTTTATTACAGCACTTTAAAGATGCTATTTCACTGTCTTCTGGCTTTCACAGTTTTATGTGAAAAATGTCTTCTGTGTTTGATAGTTACTCCTTTGAAGGAAATGTTTCCTTTATTTCTGATAGTACTCTAAATTTTTTCTCTTTCTTTTATCTTCCTTTGGCCTGAGTATAAAGTGCCTGGGTGTGGTTCCTTTCATATCTTTCCTGCTTAGGGTTTATAAAGATTTTGAAGTAGTGATGTGAAGCTTTTAGGTTTTTCTGAAATTTCGTCAACTAGTGTTTCTTCAACTATTTCTCCCTTTTACCTCTTCAATTTAACATACATGTTTTCCCTGTGTTGCTCATGTCTTCTCTACTGACATCTGTGCTTTCTAATATATATCTATATTTATAGTCTATCATCTGTCTCTCTGTTTCTCTAGCTATCTATCATCTATCTCTCTCCCTATCTACCTATCTATTCATCTTAAATGTTCTGGCTTTAATTGGATATTTTATGGCTCTGTGGCAGACATATCCTAGGGTCACCCTCCAATAAGTCACTCTAATTTGTAATCCCTGCCCTTGACTATGGGCAGAACCTGTGATTGCTCCTAGCCAATCAAATATGGCAAAGGTGATAGAACGTTACTCCCTGGTTTAGATTTTGTTATGTAGGACTGTTTCAGCAGAACTGAGTGAGAGAGTCTCTTTGCTGGTTTTGAAAACGGTGGCCTCTAGGAGCTGAGAATGCTGCTGAATGACAGCCAGCAAGAAAACAGGAACTTCAGCCCACATTTGCAAGGATATGAATTCTGCCAGCAGCCTAGAGGGAGTTTAGAAGCAGACCTTTCCCCAGTCAAGCCTTGGATAATACCACAACCTGCCAGCTGTCTCCTGGCTTGCAGCCTTGGTGAGCCCTAAGCAGATTCAACTATGTCCAAATTCTGCACCTATGGAAACTGTGAGATTAAAAATTGTGCATTGTTTTAACTCCAAAGTTTGTGGCAATTTATAAGAATTACCACAATAATAATTTCTGTTAATTTGCATTAATAGAAAACTAATACAACTCTCTTCCAGTTCACATGTAGCATACATGTATAGCATAATCCCTATGTTCTTGTATGGTTATCTCCTAAACAGTATTAAATTCATGTCTAATGTTAATTTTATTTGTCATATTCCAGCTCTAAGACTCTTAATAATTTTTATGTAATTATTTTTAGTAAAATTTTTGTTTTTTATAAATTATCTGAACAAACGAATTATAGCTGTCTTAAAGTCCTTGTCTGCAGTCTCCAGTATTTTAACCACAGGTACTTTTGTTTACATTGTCTTTTACTTTGGTTTTTGATAATTTTTTCTTGTTTCTTGGCATAGCTATTGCTTTTCTAGTCAGTGTCAATGTTGTTCAGCAAAATTATAGACAGAATTCTTCTCTAACCATGATGGAGTAATTAGAAATTTGGACTGAGTATATGACATAAATATTTCCTGACGCTGGAGACCAGGCAAGACAAGACTGTGATCTTTGATAAAAGAAAAGTAAATGAGATAAACCCTTGGGCCATGCTTGCTGCCTGCCTGGAGGCATTGTTTCATATTATAGTGCAGAAAAGAAAGCCAAGTCATGGTGGCCTTGCTTGGGTGAGACAGAGACTGGATTTGGAGATGATAAAACAGCCAAAATTTGCAGAGCAGAGTACTATACAGAAGAAAGTTATGAAGATAAATTATTTATATAAGACCTTGATAAATTATTTCAAGGTCTTGCATAGGTGTCCTCTTGAAACTTTAACTATAGGTAAAAGAAGAATTGGGCAACGAGAGATTATTTAGAACTGAATAACAATTAAATAACAATATACAATTTGTGGTATAAATCTAAAGCCATGTTTAAAGGGAAATTTATATTCCTAGAGAATGAAAGCTCTAAAAATCAATGATCTAAGCTTTCTCCTTGAGAGGACAGAAATAGAAAAAAAAAATTAAATCCAAAGTTAATAAGGACAGAAAAGTTTAAAAAGCAAAAATCAATGAAATAGCAAATGTTTGAAAAACAGGTAAGAATACATTAAACTCCAAACTGATTATTTGAAAAGTTCAGTGAAATTGATAACCTTTGGGATACATGAATCAATTCAACATAAAAGATAGTAACTACTAATATCAGGAATAAAAGTAGAGTCACTGTATGAAGACATTGAGTGAAGTTATTGTATGAGTACAGTGTTACCGTGATTCAAAACTAAATAAAACCATCACATGAAAATTGCACACCAATATCTCTTATGAACACAGACACAAAATCCTCAGGTATACATTGGCAAATTGAATACAAATTGAATACATAAAGAAGGCAATGTATTATGACCAAATTTTGTTTATTCTAGGAATGAAAAGTTTGTTCAACATTTAAATAACAATCAATGTAATTCACTATATTAAAACAGGAATAAAAAAATAAAATGTTATTAAAGTCATAGAAGGTATTTTACAAAATTTACACCAATTTATAATATTTTCAGAAATTAGAAATGAGTGCTTTTTTAATTTGATAAAATACATCTTTGAAAAACATGCAACTAACATGTTTAATTGTAAGAAATGTAAAACTTTCTCCTTGAGATGGATAACAAAGATATGTGCTGTCTTCATTTTCATTACAGTTTGTTCTGGAAGCCATTGTAAAAATTCAAGAAAAGTACAATGTATATAGATTGCAAAGGAAGAAGTAAAATTCTCTCAATTTACAGATGTTACAATTATACATATTCTAAAATATGTACAAAAAACTATTGAACTAATACTTGAATATTTCAAGGCCTCTGGGTATAAGAACAGTAATAAAAATTATTTACTAACAGTTAATTTGGAAAATTAAAATATAAAATATTTATATTTACAATATCATCTAGAATACATGGAATACTTAGGGATACATTTAAGAGCATGTGTTTAGGAACTCTTCACTGAAATATACAAAACAATGCTAAGAGAAATTAAAGAAGACCCTGAATAAATAGAAGATATATCATGACCATGAATTGGGAGATTCAAATAATATTAAGACATAAATTATTCTCAAATTAATCTACAGGCTCTACAAGTCCAAATTTTAGTACTTTAAAAAATATATAATTGACAAGCTGATTCTAAAATTAATCATGAAAAGGACCTAGAATAGCCAAAACAATTTTGAAAAAAAGAAAAAAAAGGAAGTTGAAGAACATACACTGCTTTTAAGATTTAAAATAAGGAATACCAACTGATTAAGACAGTGTAGTATTGGTATAGGGTGTAGAAACATGGATCATTTGAACAGAACAGAGAATCTACACATCGATTCACACATTGGTAGTGAACTGATTTTCAATACAGACACTAAGTAATGAAGTAGAAAAACAATAGTGTTCAACAATAGTGCTGGGACAAATGAATAGCCACATTAAAAAAAACTGCAATCCTCAACTCCCATCACACATAAACATGAATAGGAAATAGGTTATGAACCTTAACTAAAAGCTAAAATCTAAAACTTTTTGAAGACAGCATAGGAGAAAATTTCTGATTATGTTATAGGCAAAAATCTTTTAGAAAACTTAAATACTAGCCATAAAAGAAAAGAATTGATCAATTGAACTAATTAAAATTATAAACTTCTGCTCTTTGAAAGATGAAATTATGAAAATAAAGTAAGCAACAGACTGAGAGAAAATATCCACAGTACATACGTCTGACAAGGAACCCTTATAACTCAATAGGAAGCAAAATAATTCAAAAACAAAAAAAAAATTGGGAAAGAAGCCCTTTAGGAAAGAAGCTAGACCGGGCATGGTGGCTCACACCTATAATGCCAGTACTTTGGGAGGTCAAGGTGGGTGGATCACCTGAGGTCAGGAGTTCGAGACCAGCCTGGCCAACCTGGTGAAACCTCATCTCTACTAAAAGTACAAAAATTAGCTGGGGTTGGTTTCGGGTACCTGTAGTCCCAGCTACTCAGGAGGCTGAGGCAGGAGACTCTCTTGAACCCAGGAGGCGGAGTTTGCAGTGAGCCGAGATCATGCCATTGCACTCCAGCCTGGGTGACAAAAGTGAAACTCCGTCTCAAACAAAAAGGAATTCATGGGTAAGAAGCAAGAGTTCCAAATCTTATTTCAATAAAGGTTAAAATGCGAGAATCTAAAAACGACAAAGACCAGGCACGGTGGCTCACACCTGTAATCCCAGCAGTTTGGGAGGCCGAGACGGGCAGATCCCCTGAGGTTGGGAGTTGAAGACCAGTTGGCCAACATGATGAAATCTCATCTAAGGGGTTTCTACTAAGAATACAAAAATTAGCTGGGCATGGTGGTGTGCACCTGTAGTCCCAGCTACTTGAGAGGCTGAGACAGGAGAATTGCTTGAACTCTGGAGGCAGAGGTTACAGTGTGCCGACATTATGCCACTGCAATGCAGCCTGGATGACAAGAGCGAGACTCCATCTCAAAAATAAAGTAAAATAAAAAAATAAGCTATATGATATTCTCAATATCATTAGTCATTAAGGAAATGCAAAAAGAGATCACAAAGAAATATCAATATACAATCGCTGAAATGGCTAAAGTTAAAAAAAAAAATAAAGATTGAAAATCACATTTTGGCAAGGATGTGGAGCAGCCGAATCCATCGTCTGTTGCTATTTGACAGTACAAACTACTCTGGAAAATATGTTTTTTATGGAGTTAAACATACTCCTACCAGGTGATAGCAATGACACTCCCAGATATTTACCCAAGAGAAATTAACACACACACACACAAACACACACATTCACGCACACAACTTGTATATGCATATCCATGGCTGCTTTACTTATAATAGCTCCAAACAAGAAACAATCAAAATGTCCAGCAACAATTGTATGGAAAACCAAATTGTTGTGAGATATTCAGATAATGCATACTACTCAACGATAAAAAGGACCACCGCAACAAAAATAAGACACAAGCGCATACCACATTATTCTATACATATGTGAAATTCTAGAACAGGTCAAGCTGATTTGAAGTGGCAGATTAGTTGCTCTTTGAAAGACAACATTAAGAAAGTGAAAAAGTAATGCATTCAGTGCTTGTCTGAAAGGCGGGAAGAGGGGTATGAAATTTTCAGCAAAGCATTATAAAGGAGATTTATGGAATGATGAAAATATTCTATTTTCTCAATGTTTATGATGTTTATATGGGAGGATCCATTCATAAAAACTCATCAAATAGTAAAATTTGAATTGTGTGTTTTATTGTTATATAAAGTAGACTTCAGTCATTTTGTACAAATTTTAATTTAATCCCTGAATTACCAGTGTTTATATATACATCTATCTATCTATCTATCTATCTATCTATCTATCTATCTATCTATCTATCTATCTATCTATCTTAAACCTCTATAGTGGCTGTGGTTGATGTTATCTTTCTAAGGAGTGTTTGAATATTCTTTTCACTGTCTGTCTTAGTACTCTGCTGCTAGTGGAAGCTCACCTTAATCCAAACAAGGCTAGTCTCCAGGTTCTGTCTTGGCTGACTTTTCTCCAGTGTGCCCTTACTCCTAAAATGTAGTGCCTAAGCCACGTTGTAGCCCTTTTGGGAGGGTCTCAACTTAAACCCCCAAGTGTTTACCCCTGACCTTGGCTGCCCCAGAATTCCAAACTTTACCTCCACAGTTCTGAGAGTCTGCAAGGCTGTTAAGTGTTGCTGCTCAGCAACTCTCTCTCTCCCTGTGGTGCTTTCCCCAGGGTTCTATAAGTCTTTCTCATGGATGCACAACTTGATAATCTAAAAATGCTTTGAGGTGAGGTTGTAAGCAGAATTTTCGCCTCCCTTTTCTATCGTTCATTCTTTTCCAGGATCATGTTCCTTTCAGTTTTGACATTTTTGATTGCTTTCGACCACTTTTAAACAAACTTTGCTGGAGTACTTACTGTGTTTCCGGTACTGTGGTGAGTTCTGTAGAATTAAACACAATTTTATCTTCTGCTTACATCTTTGGGGGTAAAGTTAGTAGAGAAGCAAAGGGAGATAATATCAACCTAAGAAACAATTCAGGAAAGGGTTCACTATAAAATGCTTAATTTAACATTACCAATGAGACAGAAGGGGAAAAAATGAATGCTGGCTGGAATTACAAAAGATTAGACTTCTTGGAGGTGTTACTAGCTGGACTGGCTCTTGACTGCAGAATCAAGCTCTGTGATTGGGATTAAGTATGGAGCAGTAAGGGAATCTGAGAAGATGGACAAGCTTCCAGCAGAGAGCCAGCTTGAGATGGGAATTATTTATCAAATCAGGATGGTCATGGGCTAGAAAGAAAAAGTACTTTCAGCTACTTTATCCATGAGACACAAACTACTTAGATATCTTGCCGTAGGTCCCATATTTAGTGGCAGATCTAGGACTGAAGCAAAGTTTTCTGATTCTGCTCTAGTGTTCCTTCCTCACAGGCACACTTTTTTCTGGTGTCTGGGAAGAGCCAGACAAGATTTGTGACATCTTGTACCTGATAATTTGAAAAGAAATATTACCTGTGTCCCAAATCAATCAATTCATCTTGGAACTGTACGAAGAACAGTTGATGAGTCAGTATTTTTCAGGTTGGATGTGGAACATAAACAGATGAGCATGGCCTGTTTCTGAGAACCTTGGCAAGTAAGAATGACTTACTCAGGATGGAATCATGCAAAGCTGGGAGGTGCATCACCACTCAAATCCTTTTAAAATAATTTGATCACTAAACACACATGTGTTCCAATTGCACATAATGCCTACCTTCTGAGTCTCTGGAATTATCTGTGGCAAAACTATCCAGATTGCCTTTAGAATAAGCTTGGTGTCTTTTTTATTCACTTTTACATTTCCAAAGTCTAGAAAATTTCTTGATAGTTGGTTTTGAATAACTGTTTGATGAATTACATTTATTTTTGTCTATTGGGTTATGAAAGAAAGGTATACAAAATGAATGATACATTTGCTATTTTCATACATTGCTGTTAGTCATGTAAATTGTTTCAATAATTTTGGAAAGATATTTGGCAATGGCTATAAAAACTATAACATTTTGTATGCTTTAACTTATGAAAATCCGACTCTTAGACATCTATCCCAAGGAAATACTAATAAAAGAAGAAAAGAGTACTATTTATGAAACTCTTCACCAGAGCTGTTGAAAATTTAAAAAGTTGTAATGAACAGAAGTAGTCATAATGCATAACAATCAGGAAAATATGCTACTTTTAATAATATGGAAACATTAAAAATGAATACTATATAGAACATGGACAACACATACTATATATGAAATAAAAAATTGTATGGGAGGAAGGGTTTATAACTTCAGGTGGATGCTGAACAGATAATTCTGCAGAGCAAGCTTTATAAAAAGCCAAAGTAGATGGTGTGGGGTAGAGGGTGAAAGGGGATGAGTGAAGGCTCCTAGAATGAAGCTCCAACTTTGCAACTTGAGAGTTCAGTGATCAGAGGCATATTTTAATGTCTTTTTAGGCGAGATATATAACATACCTTTCCTAACCCATGATATTTTTAAGATTAAAAACTGAAGGTGAGTAAATCTTGAAACTGAAACACGATGCAAATCTTGAAGCATGAAGCAAATATTTATAATTATTCTCACTGGTCTTCATGCTAGTAATGATGATGCCATTGAATCTTGAAGGTCCTTAGTATTGAAGAATCTGCTATCAACAAGTATATAAGCATAGAAGGGCACAGAGGTTAAATGTTCTTGGACAGATATTACTGCTGTTACCTGGAAGTGGTAGAAATGAGACCCAGGGAGAATGTTCCATTTGAAGAAGAGGGGTTACTGATGCCATGTGGCTGTGATCATCTTCCTATATCTCAAAGACTTTGCCCTAAACATGTGAGTACTACCCTTTAGATGCAAGTCTCCAGTGTTAGTATTTGCTAATCTTTTACTTTCTATCCTAAGAAATTATGTTCCAAGTTCCCAGTCTAAAAATAATTACATTTATACCACTTGCTACTACATAGTGATTTCATTTTCCTTTTCCTACATTATTTGTGCCTTTAGGTGATAAACTCATTGGAACAAGAACTCTTCCTTGTTTTGGCAGCGTTTGTCCTACTTTTTATGCACTGGTTATAGATTTCTAGCAAGATGAAATGCTAGAAACAGAAGTGCGGGATAGAAATAACTCAAAACTTGCCAGGAGAACATGAACTTGGTGATGTATGTTGAAGGATATAAAATTAGATTGTAACTAAGGAGTACTAAACTGAATTTCTTGTTTTACCTTTGACTTTCTGCACAACCTTTGAAAAAATTACCTGTATTGTATGCCATACTGCCACATTGATTCAGACTTCTAGTTTTTTAACTTGGGATTCCTGATTGAATAGCTGTGAGGGGGTGTGGCTGTCTTCTCACTCATTAACTGTAAAGATTCACTAAGACTTAGCTACAAATAGTATCCAATTTTATGATTCCATTATTACTAATTTGCTCTTACCTTGTCTTAACGCAGACATGTGGCTTGCCTATTCCATTTCTTGGGATAATGTGTTCCCAGATTTGTTTGTTATAATATTTTCTTTGACCCTTCCTAAATATCCAGGTTCCAAGAGTACCCTTTCAGCCATTTAGTCATCCAGGCCAATAACTATTCAATAGATCCTCATTTATAAGTTATTTAATAAATGGTCATTTGCAAGAACTTTGCAAAGCCCTTTTATTTTCATACCTCATTGATATGATATAGAGAAAGTTGCTTATCAAGGAGTCTTTAATATCAGTTCAACAAAGGCTAGTTTTTATTCCCTTCATCTGGTTTTTTAGACTGCACTTGAAATGTCCGTAAGCCATTCATTATCTTTATTTTACAAATTTAAGAAAGTAAAAGGTTCAGAGAACCTAAATAGTCTGATTTGCCCAGGGCCAAATAACTTCTAATTAGAGGTGACTGGACTCAAACCTGTTTATTCATTGGTCTGTTCATCCATTCATTCAATGAGTACTATTTATAAATTCAATGTCACAGCTATTGTTGACACTGGAAGCTTACATTCTAGTAATTCTAACACTCCTCATTATGCCATGTTCACCTAAATGGATCATGATTTTTCAATAAGGATCTTCTAATCTAGGGTGGCTGAATGAATTAATAACATTCTTTTTAAAATATTGTTCAGTTGTGCATTCACCAAAAAGAAAAACGTGCTTCCTTCTGTATATGAAATACAGTGATAAGTACGATATCAAAGCAAGAAATATATTTCATTTGACATCTTTCCTCCATGAATTTGCAACAATTTGCATTTTAACAAGGTTATTATTCATGGAGGTTATTTGCTATAGGAGGAACAAAGAACATAGTGGGTATTAAACAGCATGAACTTTGGTATTTCAGTTAAAATTGACTATTGGCTCTTCAATTTATTGGTAAATTATTAAAATTTTCTGAATTTCAGTTGTTTAGTAAATTAGAAAACAACTCATGCAATTGTAAGATAATCAGAGATATATATGACAAATCTACAGCATGACCTGGATTTGTGTTCAGTAAGTGCTGGTTCTTTTCTTTTCCTTAATGGAAGCTGCCATTCTGAAGAAACAGCCTCCTGGAAGCTGGCACTCCACCCAACAAAATATTGAGGGCTGCAGCATCTTGACACAGCAGTTGGGTCATGGAGTCTTAGATCAATGCTCATCATGATTGCAACCAGAAGTGCCAGGCTTCTGGACAATTGAACATCTCCTGCACTCTCTCCTTTCCATGGTTCTACATGAAACCTGATGAGCCACAATTCTCTGCCCATCCCTTCCACAGTGCTCTCTAGATCACCAGTGATTAACAAAGTCCCTTCTATGGTTGGTTACTTCTTGAAACATTTCCTTCCTCTTTGCTGTCCCCTAAGTTCTCTCAAGGGCCAGCTGCTTGTTTTTTCTCACCCATATCCATTTTTCTCACCCATATCCTGGTCTCACCCAGGACCAAGAAGTAGGACTGGATTCTCTCTTGAATTTTATTGTTACTTGGCTATTACACCTTTCTCTTCTCCCAAAAATGCCTGTTCCATTGAAGTTCATATCTGCCTTCATGTTAATCTGTTAAACTCATCAGGTAGATCTGATTCAAGAAACCCTGTCTCTTGCTGGCATTGCGTTGCTGAATTTTTTAAAAAATAGCAAAATGGATAATCTTCTTTAAAAAATATTTACTCTACAATCTATTGTAGAACTCATATTCCATTTCAGTCATTTGCCCATTTCTCAATTCCTCGTTATAGCAAACTTATCAGAATGACTGTCTACGCACGTCTTCACTTACCTTCTTTCATGCTTTTGAGAGAAAGGATGACAATATTGTATTGTTTTGTTTCTCTATAATTGATCTAGTCTTATATGCCCAACTCGTAAAGCCCTCTGAGTAGTAGGCAGAGAGAAAGATTGTGGAATTAAATTTGGACCAATCTGGTTTAAAAGTAAAAGTGACTGAAGAAATTATCCTATAGTCATTTGGGATTTTCCTCAGTCCTTTTGTATAGTTGCTCAAACTTCTGATCCTTCCTCTGGTCCTGTTCCTCTCTAAAATAGCAACCTGATTGCACACAGGGCTCTACAGGTCTGAATAGCCTTGGGAAAAGGTCCTCAGACCCTGATGCTGGTCCTCCAATGTGTCCTGCCTGACACCTGCTAATACATGATCGGGCTGTCCTTTCTCTGTTTTGCTGACATCTGCTACTATCTGCAGTTGATGAATTCATGGAGTATGGTCAGTTCTGCTATAATGCTTGTTTTGAAAAGGAAATTGATATATCAGGGAACAATTTGAGCATAAATCCTGCTTCCTTTTGTTTATGCTTAATTTTTTAAGCAAGAAACGTTAGAACAGTGTTGAAAATTGTACCCAGGAGAACCGGGTCCTGTAGGAATATATAAAACACACATATGCCACACCTCAAGCAGCTCCCAGCTGCCTCAGTTTACCCTGTGTTTCACTCCAGTCCTTACTTGGTGTTGCAACCTCCCATCCTTCCACTGCTTCTCAATGACTAACAAGCTGCGACTCTTTCAATGCCCACTTTGATAGGCAGAGTTCAGCTCTTTTTCAAGGTAAAGTATCATATTTATTGTAGTATAATGTTTATGTGTTTTAAAACCATGTAATATGTGTAGTATTGTGCTTGAATTTTTATCAGGTTCCAGTTTGTTTTTTTCTTCAATGTGTCACAGGTGAAATGTTTGAATGTTGTGCCCAAACCTCATTTGTCCGGTGAGCCCTGTGGTTTCTATTGTCCTATTTTGCATTGCATGGTAATTTTTCAGAACACATATGCCTCATGACAGCACAGCTGATTGTTTCAGGCTAGGTGAGGATCCAAGTGACCCTCTGATTTTCCTTCCCATTTGTCTCCTTCCAACTCTCACTGAGACGACAGTTTACTTAAAGTTTCTGCCTTATCTTTTATCAAAGTCCTTGTCCAGACTTTTGACTCTATAGGGGTCCTGTATTCTTCCTTCTTTCCTTTCAGCGTCACTGACCCCATGACAGGTTTGCAGGCCCTAAACTCATTTTTCCCCACACACTGGGACTGAAGAAGACCCGGGAGACTGATTAGACTCTCTTGGTGTCCCAACACTGCTAACCCTGTGTGTAGATGGTACGGGATCACTGTCACAGCAGCCTTCTTCAGAAGCCCTAAAGGGCAGGAACGGAGTCTCTCTTACCTACCTTGGGCCTTCCTCTACATTTATTCTGAGTACATCCTCCCTCCAGGGCTTCAAAGGTTCAGGATGAGGAGATCAGGGCACATGGCTTCATGTGTCCTTCCCTCAGTGCTTTGGTTTGCCCTTCCCCATTCCCTCCTTCATATAGCTCAATCTATTTTCTACCTCAGCATTCACCTGGAGCTGCTCTTGCCTCCTCTGTCTTTATTTGATGAGATCTGTTACGAGAATGTGAAGCCATTAACTTTCCTAATTTGCAATGACCTGGTTTATCACTCACCATCCTGGTAGCTCTTTCTCAGTTTGCTTCCCAGGCTCTCCCTCCCTGGGCTGACTTCTACATTTGGAGTCCCTTGAGATTCAGGCTGGAGATCTGTCTCTTCTGAGATCCTCCAGCACTGTAGGTTTAGATGCCATCCCATCCATATGCTGACGTTCTCATGTCTAGCCCACACTTTTTTCTGACCTCTAGACATACATCCCACTGCCTACTCATAATCTCTACTTGGAAGTGACATTGTAAACTTAACATGTCCAAAACCAGACTAGTTTCACTGGATTTTATTCCCATTGCTCCCTCTCTAACTTAGATAATACTCTTCCTGCCCTTGTCAGAATAGATGTTTTACTATCATCTAGTCTTAATGTCACTTCTCATTAAAGGCCTTGCTTGGATGTGTTTATTGGACAGAGACTGTCATTTAAAGCTTTCCAGATTTGAAGAATGTGTGGAAGGCCAGAAAGAATGACAAGTAATAGTGACTGTTGGTGGATATGTGCAGAGGAGTTTGTTGTCATATATTGCTGATAGAAAAGGGATTGTTATAGCTCTTCATGGAAAAAAATACGGAATAATGTACCAATCAGTTCCACTCCTGGGAATCTCTAGCATAGAAATAAAAACTCCAATATATAATAAATATATTTAAAAGAGCATTGTTTATAGTTGCAGAAAAAAATCCTGCCAATAAAGTGAAAACCCACCTATCAGGAAGAAATGAATAAAATGCAATATAACCATGTCTAAAATTTTCATACACCCAAGTAAAAACTAATGAAATTTATACGGCTAATTTGGAGGGATTTTAGCAATGAACACAGGAAGCTTGAAAAAGTATATGTAATATTATTATGTGTATGGCTGTGTATGATTGGTAATGTTTCTATCTGATAGAATTTGAAATATTGTTTTACCCCCTCATTTTTTTTGTTTGATACCTAAACACGCAGATGAGCATGAATTATTCACATACTTTTGCACAAAAGTTATTTTATTTGTGAAAAGCCTCTCTCCCTGTCTTCTCCTTTTCCCTCTCTAAATCCTTTCTACTTTTCTCTATCTCTACAGCTCCCACTCCATCCCATCATTTTTGTCAGGGCTATTGCAATAGCCTCGTGTCTTTTCCAATCTATTTTCCATCCAATAGCTAGAATGGATATAAAAGTATAAATTATACACCCTCTCACTTTCCCAATTAGGCTTCCCTTGTACTTCGAGTAAAACCTAAGCACCTTTTCTTGGCCCAGGAGGTCCTGGCTGGTCTGGCCCCTGCCTAACTCATCTCATGCCACTCTCTCCTTTTGCTCACTCTTCTTGCCATACTGACTAATGGAATGTTTGAAGATGCTGAGCTCTTTTCTGTCGCTATTGGAATGTTCCTTTTTGTATCCTTTGCTGGTTCATGTCAATATAGTTCTCTGTGTTAACATTATGTTCTCAAAGGGCCTTTCATGAGTGACTTAGCTGGACTAGCTTTCCTTTCCAGTGTTTCCTGGCACTTTGTTTCTTCACAGGATACGCCAACTATTTGTAAATCATATTTGTTCGTTTGTGCATTGCCTATTCTGACACCGTCCTACAAACCCTGGAGTTGGGGGACTGTATCTTTCTTCCTCATTGCCAGTACCTAACACAATTCTTGGCACATAGTAGGTAAACTTCAAATAAATATTGATTTGAAAAAATGAAGAGATTGTTGAGTGAAGAAAGTTGTTTTTTGTACTAACAGAGCAGAGAAGTATTTTAAATGATTTGATGAAATGAGATCGATCCCCAAAACTGTGTATATGTATGTACACACAGACACACACAACTATTGTTATGTTTTATATTGATATGGAGACAATTTTAATAGATTTTAATTTAAAATATGTTACAGGTGCTTTTTTTTTTTTTTTTACAAAATGTGGATTTCTTACTGTTTAGAAGGTGAATGATATGTATCATGGTTTGTAGTTTGGAAGTAAGGTAGCGGGTTAGAGAAATTTCAGATTAAACTTTAATACACGTCATTGCAGTTCTCACAGGTCAGAGCGAAGATGCATTTCTTAACATTCTTGACTATTTCTTTCTGTCCATAGTGTTGCATTTCCTTAAAGAAAAGATGAAGAGTTGAGATTAAACTTGACTTAAAACGCCAGATATTTGCCAGAACCTCTAGGAAATTGATGAAATATTCCTGTCTGAAGGCTGCAACCAAACATGATCTCATCCATATCAGCGGCATTACTAATAAAACACCAAGGTGCTTCCTGACCTCCAGGAGAGGTGAATGGTGCTTGATCAGCTTAGTCAGTAAATACTTAGCTGAAATAGGATTTGGGCTAAGAATATATATGGAAGAAATATAAAATATGACAACTCATGGATGTGCTTATCCTACAGATGACAGTAAATTTGAAATATATGTTTATGTAAAATTCTTCTCAACCTAGCAAAAAAATAATTTATTTTCTAATTAATATTTTATTCTGATTACTATATTAGTATATAATATATTTAATAATAAAACAAATATTAAAATATTTATATTTTATTATTATATAATAGTGCTATCACAACCCAAAATTACAATGAAACACTAAGCAAAGCATTCCTTTAGCTAAATAATTTAATTTGTGGTAGAATATATAAGTTGAAAGAACGAGGGTTTAGGAATGAAGCAAGGTGTCTTTGAACTGTGAGAGTACCCTCCAGCTATATAAGTCCAGGGAAGTTATATAATACATATGAATTTTGTTCATCTATAAAATGGATAAAAATAATACCTGTTCATTGTTGTATTGTT
The DNA here is from genome assembly GCF_000951045.1 of Mandrillus leucophaeus. Classification (NCBI taxonomy): domain Eukaryota; kingdom Metazoa; phylum Chordata; class Mammalia; order Primates; family Cercopithecidae; genus Mandrillus; species Mandrillus leucophaeus. Next base: position 5,796,918 of record NW_012106030.1, on the reverse strand, counting down.
TGGCAACTAAATTCAAAAACATATTTAAAATACCCTGTACAACCACCTGCATATAATAAGAATGGCAAGATATTATAGGTACATGGTGAATTCCTTTAGAATTTATCTACTTAAACATAGTCTAGTATAATTGGAGGGTAATTAAGGATGTGAACTTAACTAGAGATTTTGTTTGTTTTTGTTTGTTTTGCATGCCAAAAAGAATCTGGTTTATTTAAACAAAAGGGATTTAATCAGAAGAATAAGAAGTAGCTTTGTGAATGGTAAGAATGCTGGAGAAACAGGCTTGGAAATAAGTCAGGCATGATGGGAGCCAATTTGGCTCAAGGTGTCTGGGTCTGGCCTCACTCAGGAACCACTCAAGAGACGTATTTGGATTCCATCATCGAGATGAATGCATTTGATGACTATTGTTTTTTCCCCCATCCCATGCAACTTTGCTCTAAATTTGGATACTTGAGAAAAAAATCTGATTGGCTTAGCTTGAGTTACCGGGCCATCTTTTTGCTTATGGGAGTCAGGCACCTTAACTTTTGTCCCTGTCAACTTTACTTGCAAGGGGAAAAGGCAATTTCTCAAACTGAAGCTCAAGTTGTTACAAAGGGCAAAATTAAAATGAATGAATGAATTAAAATGACAACTGTTAAAATTAATCAATTAAAATGTCACTACAGATTTCCAAGTAACCCACACTTGCTTTAGAATAGAATAGGAAAGTATTGAATAAAATTATTTAGGGGAATAAGATAAAACTTCAGTATCAAAACAGAGAATTGGGAGGTGGTATTAACATAGCAAATATGAGGCAAGGGAGTAATTCAACTCTGACCAGCTGTGCCCTAGAATTCCTCAGAGGAACCTCAGGGGTAGCTGGCCAGGGCTGTCAGCTCAAGCTACAAGGCTCCAATTCCATTTCAGCTGGTTCAGGCTGCTTTATTCTTTTTTTAATTTTTAGAAATGTGATGGCATTCCACGTAAGGTTTTACTTCAAAAAAAAAAAAAAAAAAAAAAAGAAAAAAGACTTCTGCTGCTAAAACAAATAAATAGGAAAAACAACAACCTAACAATCATTCCAAAACTACCAAGCAAAGGAATAACATCCCGGCCATGGGGTCTTCCTGGTCCACATCATCTCTGACATTGTGGAGGAAGCAAGGTAAAAGTTAGCCTTCAGCTCCACAATGAAATAGGTAAATAGGTGACTGTAGTCAGCTTAATGCCATAAATACTGCATTGAAATTGGTATTGTATTTTTCAACTTTGCAAATACCTTAAACTGGCTCACTTGATCTTTACTACAGTTCTATGTGGAAGGCATGTACATATGAATGAGAAACGGAGGTGCAGAAAGATGAAGTCTCAGATATAATACTAGAACCCAGCTGTCCTGACTCTAAATATAGAACTTGCTACCCTATAACAGTATGTTCACTGTTTTTAGTCTGGGGAATCCTTCCTGCACATAGAAATTTAATGGGATCACATATTTACTCAGAAAGAGTGGAGCTGTGATGGTTGGTTGAGGGTGAAGGGCCTGGGACTCCACTCAGCCCTCCCTCCTACTTCTTCCCCTGGAACATGTGTATGACACAGAGGCACCTCTGAGAAACGGTGTGCAGGGCTCTGGGTGTGTGGTATAAAACCTATTGCCAATACTGTACCGTCCTTCAGGGATCCAGTTGAGTCTCTCTGCCTGCATTTGCTCCATATCATGCTTGTTTTTCTGTGCAGCTTGGATCCCAAAGGTCAGCTCTAGTTAAGGAAGCAGTGCAGGTGTCTCTGTTAAGAAAATAGGCTGGGGATGAGAAGGCAAGATGCTTCTTTAGTTTTGTTTTCTTAAAGTTGACATTGATTTATGCTGGTACCTAACACAGGCATGCGACATGTATGCCACCATTTCAGTGTTAACACAATGCACCAGGAGGTCTTTTGTAGAGTTTTTCTGTGTTAACCTGAGAAAGTCCCCTGAGGATCTAAGGTATTCTCCTTCCAGCCATACTCCCAGCAACATTTGAAAGAATATCTATGGTCCTGACCAAAGTTGTTCTCACTTTTGTACTAATTCTTCTGTGATGGTTCTTTTTGTTGGAATAGCCCCTCACTGAATTATATAGATGTTTTCAGGTTTGTATCATCTGCACAAGGCATGCTGTAATACGTCTTTCTTTCTGACTCATGATATAGAATTCAAGTCCACCATGCATATACCCCATATACATATATGGATAATGTACACATCCATGCTCATACACAAATTCATATCCATATATATACAGTAAGTCCTCAATGTCATCAATAGGTTGTTGGAGACTGAGACTTCAAGGGAAATAACAAAACCCATTTTACCATTAGCTGATTGATATAAACAAGGTTTAAGTTCCTATGGCATATTTTTGGTCACAAAAACATCAAACTTATAAACAGTGACCAAAACACTTCTATTAAATATTTAAATAAATGGGAGCAACACATACATTTAAGAAAGATTAATACCAACATGGAAGATAACTGTTTACCTGCTTATTCTATTTTATTTTATTTTATTTTATTTATTCATTTATTTATTTATTTTGAGACAGAGTCTTGCTCTGTCACCCAGGCTGGAGTGCAGCGGCATGATCTTGACTCACTGCAACCTGCATCTCCCGGATTCAAGAGATTTTCCTGCCTCACTCTCCCAAGTAGCTGGGACTACAGGCATGAGCCACCATTCCCCGCTAACTTTTATATTTTTGGTAGAGACAGAGTTTCGCCATATTAGCCAGGGTGGTCTCGAACTCCTGACCTCAAGTGATC
>NW_012106030.1:5788548-5790127 GCF_000951045.1 Mandrillus leucophaeus | reverse complement strand
CTCCCGAGTAGCTGGGACTATAGGCGCCTGCCACCTCGCCCAGCTAGTTTTTTTGTATTTTTTAGTAGAGACGGGGTTTCACCATGTTAACCAGGATGGTCTTGATCTCCTGACCTCGTGATCCGCCTGTCTCGGCCTCCCAAAGTGCTGGGATTACAGGCTTGAGCCACCGCGCCCGGCCCATGATAACTTTTATCAGGTGTTACTTACTCTTGTTGGGTAGGTGAATCTTGCTAATCATGTGTTAAAGACAAACAAATGGGGTCCTAGGAAAAATTACAAATTTGAGATGAGAAGAGTAAAGATACAAATGAAGATTATTTTAAGTTCTAGGAAGAATGATGACTATTTTGAGAATAGAAACAAAAGTAGCCTCGAGGTAGGCTATGAGTCAAGGCCTCTTTGTTTGATGAGGCACAGTCCTGCTGTTGGACAATTTTAACAAGTGTATCAGCTTCTGGGGAAATTCTTCATGTGGTACAAGCTCTGTTGTTATATATGAGCTGTCTCTTATACACATCTAGATGTGTATAAGAGACAGGATCTTGACTCACTGCAACCTGCATCTCCCGGATTCAAGAGATTTTCCTGCCTCACTCTCCCAAGTAGCTGGGACTACAGGCATGAGCCACCATTCCCCGCTAACTTTTATATTTTTGGTAGAGACAGAGTTTCGCCATATTAGCCAGGGTGGTCTCGAACTCCTGACCTCAAGTGATCCACCCACCTTGGCCCTCCAAAGTGTTGGGATTACAGGTATGAGATGTGGGGCCTGATCTACCTGCCTATTCTAGTTCAGGGCCACCTTGGGTGACTGGAGCCTTACCCATTAGCTCAGGGCAGGAACCAATCTTGGACAGGATGTCATCCATCCCATTGCAGGGTGTACTCAAATGTGCACCCACACTCAGACTGGAATCGTTTAGACACCCAGTTCAGCTGCTGGGCACATCTTTGAAACGTGAGAGGAAACTGACATAGCCATGGGGAGAACACGCAAACTATAAAGAAACAGGAGCCCTGTCTGGGAAAATCGATTTCTTTTCTTAACATTATTATGAAGCAACATTGAGTAAAGCCATGTTGAATGAAATAAGTTATTCAAGGACCTCCTGTATACATATTCATATACACACACTCCTCAGTTAAAGCAATTCTAGTTGCCCAGGCCTTAAAAGACCGTTTTTTCAAAAGGAATGTCATCTCTAGTGGCTGACTCAGAGCCTGAGATTAGAGGCTGCTGGATTTCCGGTACTATTCTTGGAAAGAAGGAATTGAAGAGTGGAAGAGAATCATGGGACTCGATGAGTTGTTGGCTATAAAGAGTGGGGAGGCAAGTAACTTGGAGCTATGGAATAGTGGGGCATGCTGGAGAGTCCTGCCTGTAGGAAGAACCAGTTGAAGTTTCACAGTTAGGGGCTGGCAGGAGCCTAAAGGTAGGCACACCTGCAGGGAACGGGGACAAGTGGAAGGAGAAAAATGGAAAAAAACTAAAACAAAATCTTCATTTTGAAGTTTCAACTAGAAATTACTTTGCCTCTCATATACAGTATTAGGAATGTCATTGCAAGTTAAGGTG
>NW_012106030.1:5774877-5787872 GCF_000951045.1 Mandrillus leucophaeus | reverse complement strand
CAGAAGAGCACTGGCACATGACAAGTGCTGAGTTCACTGCAACCTCTGCCTCCCACGTTCAAGTGATTCTCCTGCCTCAGCCTCCCAAGTAGCTGGGATTACAGGCACCTGCCACCTCACCTGGGTCATTTTTGACTTCTATATTTTTAATACTCGTCCAACTGTCTCATTTATCCCTGTATCCACAGGGCCCAGAAGAGCACTGGCACATGACAAGTGCTGAGTTAACACTTGTTAGTTATATTCTGAGTAAATTATGATTTGCAATATTTGAAAATTATTGATCATTTCTTTCTCAGAAGGGAGATTCACACACTTGATTCTAAACTCTATAAAGTATATGTAGGAAGAAAGCCATTTTGTACAAAGTGTTGGTCCTGACCCAGGTTTTCTGATTACAACACCCTACTCACAAACACTTTCCATAACAGGGAACATCAGAAGCAACAAGAGAGAAAAGAAAATAAATTACTCTTACTTTACTATACCTCACTTTTCTCCATTTACCTCAACTCAAATGGCCTCTGGAATTCTCTCATTATTTGGAATATACATCACAATACCATTGTATCAAATATGCGATGTCTTGTACTATTCAAATTAGTACTAGTGAATAGTTGAACCACAGCTCCTGAAAATGATTGAATGGATTTCCTCACAGTAAAATGTTTCTTCTTAGGTTTACCAAAATCAAAAACCTTTGTGCCTATACCCAAACAGTTCCAGTGTTCTGTCATGCTCTACCTTCCTCTCCATCTCCATTGTCATGGCCATCATCCACCTCTGTGGATCACTGCAGCAGTCTCCCCACCTCTACTTTCTCCCCTCCCATCCACAGCCTTGTCTGCTTCTGTTGTAAACTTTCCAACCTTGAATCTGACTTTGTTGTTTACCTGCTTCAAATTCTTCAATGACTTTCCATCATCTGCAGAAGAAAATCCGAGTCCTGGCCCTTGTCTCTGCTGTTACCTCATTTCTTAGCCTTTAGGTTTTACCTTGCTGTGACTACTCATCTACTCATTTCCATACTTTTCCCTTGGCCTACATTTTCCCATTGTTCTGTCTGACAAACTCTTATACCATTTTCAAATCTCAGTTTAAGTACTCAGTCAAATTAACTTGATTTTTGTGTGTGTGTGTGTGTGTGTGTCTTTTTTCTGAGACGGAGTCTTGCTCTGTCACCCAGGCTGGATTGCAGTGGCACGATCTCGGCTCACCACACCTCTACCTCCAAGCATGAGACTGCTAATCATTAGACCCTGGTTTGGGCTGTTAAACCAACAGAGTAAGATTCCCCAGTGGTTTGTCCTCATAGCAATTTTCTTCCAGCTCTGGAGTAAATGCAGATTTGTGAAGTGAGAAGGGCTTGAAAAAGACAGCCTGAGAGTGACACCAGATTTTGTGGTTTCTCTTAGACTCTATTTTACTCATATTTCTTAATTTTCTCATTTTCTGTTTTAGATGTGTTAAATTGGATGGCAGAAATAAGTCACTGGAACAAAATGCTTGAGAAAGAACCTGCTCTGCTCCCTACTTTCTTAAAAATACACTCACATGTTCTCCCATATACCAAAACAATTATTCTAGATTGGAGATATTTAAGGATTCACACTTACGTAAAGGTACTACAATTTTATGATTTTCCCTTCGGGACGATTTGGGGGTGGGCAGTCTGATGTATCACTGAACATATTATGTTACCTTTTACTGAGTCACAAATTTGCTCATGGTGGCTTGCACTGGAGCAAGATGGATATATACTCTTTCAGCTGCCCAAATTGCCTGGAATATGTAGAGCAGAAACCTACCAGTTATCTTATAATTAAAGTTGAAACTTGGCTGCTGGCTCACTGCCTTCTGGGTGAGCTAATCTGTGCCTGAATGCTGTACACCCTGCTATAAATGATAGTCCTCAAGGCTGCCTATATATTAGCTCAGCCTAGTCTCCATTTCCAAGTTATTACTTCTTGGTGTCTTCTGGGTTAAATTAAGCCTGTTTGTCTACTGCTCCTGAGGTAAGTTAACTTTATGGGTCATGCATTTCCTTCCAGGCACCCGGCCAGAGGTGTCATGTATAAAGGATGAAAGACTATAAATGAAGATGGGTGTGCGGGTGGGAAGGAGTGAATCTCAGAGTTTTTGGCAGATGCGAGTCCAGGATTTTTAAGGACATGAGTAATTCTGTGTCTTTTAAAGGGCAACCTATAAACACAGAAGTTTCTGGCGAATAGATATAAGTAGAATTCAAGGATAAAACTCACGAAGAGCAAGCCATGATTTGTTGCCTTCATAGAATAAGGTCAGCATGATTTCACTGTAGCCCTGAGTAAATGCATTTCTTAAGAATCATCTACTATGTCTTGGGATTTGAAAGAATATCGTTCCCAGAGGTCATGCACAGGATTTTAGGGAATTAATGCAGTGGGACAATGAAGCCAAATTATGATGAGTTTTTCTTAATGATCACAGTTACTCTTTAATGTTAGTATTACTGCTTTAATTTCATGCATGAGAAATTAAATGTCAGATAGACAAAGTGACTTGCACACAGCAAATAAGTGGCAGGCCCAGAATTCAAATTCTATTCTGCACATTCCCAAAGCCAAATTATTTATGCCACATTGTTAATCTTTGCTTGGCTAAAAGAAACTTGCCCCTCAAGTTGCTTACTCTGGTTTCAGTGGTAATCTCCATGCCTGGGTGAAATATGTCATTGGCTACAGTCTCCAAATTATTAATTCCATCAGTGTCCCCACTATTGGCTCTACCACTCTGTTCTCCTCTGATGACAGGCTCCAAATCATTCTTTGGGTGAAGTTAAAGAAGTTGGCGATTGTGTACATGAAGCAGAGATTGGCCCTGTTTGGCTACCCATTTTTTGTCCAATCCAACCACAAAGTCATGGAGTTAAGCCAATGGTTCAACTGTGGCTTAACATGAAAATAACCCATGAAACAAACAAAAACCTCATGCCAGCTCCTCTCCCCAATAAAGACCAAGATAGATTCTGATTGATTCTGGAGTATATGCTGAACATCAGTATTTTTTAAGTGTTCTAATAGTTCCAAAATGCATCCAGTGTTGAAAAATGAATTTTCCCATCTCAGTGTAAGTACATCTTATTCCAAAGCAACCATATTGATAGATAAAATGGGGTACAAAATGTAAAAAGATTGTTTTTAGCTCAAAGAGAAATTTTTAAAAACCATGATATATAAGTCAATTGTTTCCTAAAAAATGAAGAAAGCAAGATTGTGAACATTTTATTCAATTTGATAAACATCTGTAGGTGCCACAGAAGATACAATACCCAACAAGGCTCTCTTTCCTTTAAAAAATGTAGAAATCTAGTTGAGGTGATACAATGTGCACATAAACAGCTGCATTTCTGTATAAATATTGTCAAGCTTGTGAATAATTCTTCCATGGATTAAAAATGGACAAGTATATTGTTCAAAGGAGAAGAAATGGAATGTGAAAAGGATTGGGAGTACTAGGAAGTAAGGTGTATGGAGAAAAGGCAGGTAGAGCAGCATGAATGGACTATAGGGAGCAAAGAAGAGAATGGTGGGAGATGAGAGCAGAAAAGGGGAAGAAGTAGTGTGCCAAGCATTGCCTTGTATCTTCACTTTCATATTTATTTCCAAAGATGCACAGATTTCTTTCTCTTCCCTTCATTTATTCTCATTTTCCCCCTTTCCATCTTGTCTCTTACTCTTTTTGATTTTCTATAATAATTAGATTACTAAGATTGATAATAATGATTATTTTTGTTATTTCTAAATGCCACTAGCTATTTTAAGAACTTCATATAAATTATCACATTGAATCATTACAACAATTCTAAAAAGCATACTAAGTTAACATACTGTATATGTTAATATGTAGTATTTCTAATGTTATATATGAGAAAACAGAGACTCAGGGACATAAAACTAATGAGTAGAATTAAGTAAGTAGAAAGCGGATCTAAGCCTTGAGCAAATATAAGGTATAGAACTTCGGAAGTTAGAGGTGAATTAAGAACCGTGTGTGTGTGTGTGTGTGTGTGTGTGTGTATGTGTGTGGTGATGGTGATGGGAGGGGACCTCAGAACACTGCTTTGCCATTGGGATGCAAACCATTCTTCTTTCTTTGCTTCACTTCCCATCTGCCTTAGTTGGCCACAGTGTACGTTAAAACATGGAGCTGGGATGAACTCCAGCTTTTATAGATTGCAAGTCAGTTTCATATTTGACACTTGATATTAGAGTACATCTCTTTTCATTGTATCTGAAAGGAAGAACAGCAAATTTTACTCTTTATGGGTGACAATTAATAGAGAAGAATGTAGTTGGTCCTGGATCCACGAGTTTTGTGTCCACAGATTCAACCAGCTGTGGATCTAAAATATTCATTTAAAAAAAAAACAGTAAAAAATAATACAATAATAATAATGCAAATAAAATGCCATATAACAGCTATCTATATAGCATTTCCATTATATTAGGTATTATAAGTAATCTAGAGATGATTAAAAGTATATGGAAGAATGTGCAAAGGTTACATGCAAATATTATGCCATTTTATATTGGAAACTCAAGCATCCATGGATTTTGTTATCTGTAGGGGTCCTAAAACCAATAATGAGAGATGGCTGTAACTAAAAATACATTGAGATAAAGTAGATGCCAATAAATAGTTGAGACATTATTTTACAGGTTTTAAAGAGGAAAGAGTTTGGGGGAAAGCTAACAGTCACTTATCTAGACAGGGAGTTAAGGTGTGGCCTTCTAAGTCAGAAAGCCCTAGAGCTGCATCCCAGCTCCAACATTTACTAGCTGTTCGGCCTTTGAGAAACTAAATACTCAAGCTCACTAAACTGTATTTGTTTTCATCTGCAACATGAAGATTCAATGGACTAAATTGACTTTTCCGACCATTATGCCATAAGACCTCCAGTAACATCCAACCACAAAGGAGCTCGATGAAGCAGGGCACTCTTATTTCATAGCCAAAATATAAGGTAAGAAAAGAACAAATTCTACCTTTTATTTGTGGCAATGAATAGAGAAGAATAATTTGAAAATATGTTCAGATAAGTTACATACTAATAAATAGTTGAGAATTTTTTTTATTTGGTTTTGAAGAGGTCCTGACTGGTAGTGTAAATTCTCTGTGAATTACAGTCCTAAGGGGGTTCTAGGAATAAATAGTGTTTGCTTTTCTAAAAAGAGGGAATTTGACAAAATGCCCTGAAAATACCCATGAAACTGTTATAACCCTAGACTTCTGGTTGATTAACTCCAAAAGCCCTCAAGAATTAATGTGCCATTCAGGCTTCTAGATAACTCAAGTGTGGAACAATTTTACAAAGATAGATGGGTCATACAAAATGATCCTTTATTTTGACTACCTTATATGTTTATAATTCTCTATAGTTTACAAAAGGCCTACATATACATTATTTAATCTCTCCAAAATTCCCATCAGAGAGGCAAGGAGTTATTGGTATATGTTTTTCAAATGAAAAGAGATTAAGGGAGGTTAAAAGGTCTTTGTAAAGTGGCTCAGTATCTATCTAAATGAATCAAACAAGAACCTTTCTCATGGTATGGAAATTATTTTTAAAAAATATAACTTTACAGATTACAAATAAAAAACCATACATACTTATTTTGCTAGGATTTTTGCTAAACACTGTAAATAAGAAGCAGGTTAATTCACCTCAGATCAATTATTTGAGAATCAGTTTGCCAAATGACTGATTTGCTGATTTTTAAAAATCAAATAAATTAATAGAACTTTTCACCTAAACCAGGGGTGTACAATCTTTTGGCTTCCCTGGGTCACACTGGAAGAAGAAAAATTGTTTTGGGCCACATATAAAATACACTAACACTAATGATAGCTGATGAGCTAAAAAAAATCACAAAAATCTCATAATGTTTTAAGAAAATTAAAAAATTTGTGTTGGTCCCCATTCAAAACTGTCCTGTGTCGTGGGCCTCAAGTTTGACAAGCTTTACCTAAATATTTAAGGGGAGGAATAAAGGAAAAATATAAAATACATCTTAAAATATTAACAATAATGATATTTATATACTGCTAGAGACATGGATCAAAGGATTGTTAAAAAAAAAAAAAACATTGTTCAACAGAATTCCATTAAAAAGTTTCCCACATCGAATCCTATATTTCCCACTTGGATTTCAACATTTTTAGGAGATAGACATATTTCAGTTATTTCTAGTAAATTAAAATTTAATAAAACTATGAAGTACATAATTGACATTTACACATATTTGAAAAAAATTAGAAGTTTTAGTCAAATGCAGTGTAAATTAAAATTTTCAACAGATTAACTTAGTACTCTGGGAATACAATAAGTGTGCTTAGACTCCTCTTTCATGACCCTAACAGTCTAGTAGGAGAGGTAGGGTTTAATCACATAATTACACTCAGGAATGTATAAGGATAAGGGCCAAAAAGAAAGTAACAAAAGAACATGAAAAGAGAAGAGGATCAAAGAAGATTTCTCTGCACAAAGGACAGAAGTGGAAGTCTGAAGGTTGTGTGAAAGTTAATTGAGGAAATCTGAAAATACATCTATAGCATAATTTTAGCTACTTTTAACATTAAATTAGCAGTATCTGGAAATATCCATGCTACATTTACTCATATTACAACAAATGTGAGTCTTTCCTCTATGCCAAAGCCATGTTCTTTTTTATTTACTTTTTATGTAGGAACTTTAAATGTTAAGTTTACTAATCATGTTAGAAATTATTTGCAGTTCAGCCTGTAGATTTTTTAGAGTATTGTGGTTGTCTGTTTAGCTGGACTTCAGTTAAGGTAAAAAGCAGACTGAACATGTCTGGCTGACTGAATTAGATTGTGACATTTGATAATAACCAGCTCAACCCCTGATTTCTTAACACCATACTCATGCTTCATAACTTCTCTATATTCTTGCCTCTCATTGAAAAAACAGAATTAAATGTTTTTCCTTCTAACTGTGTAAATATATCAAAATAATACAACACAAAATATAGAAAATCAAAGCTTTATAAGAATGGTAACAACCATGTAACCAATAAGAAATTTTGTCTTTAATATTCAAATTCTCAGATCTTTAAATGGTGAAAAGGATTCTAACTTTTAAAAAATAGATGTTCTTTTATTTTCCTGAGTTCCAAAAATCCAAAACAAAAAAGAACAATGGTGCCCCGAGTATATTATTAAATTGTTCTATTTGGCAGACATGCTGGTTTTCTTTTTAATCTTTTCTTGAAGCTAAATTGTCTTTAAAATAATCATCTTTTCACTGACAAGATTAGTGTTCACTGAAATTTGCATATTTTAGACTCTCGTAGTATAGGTACAATACATTTTTCTCTGGGAGATGTTAGCATAATAAAATATATTGTGTTAAAATAGTTATGCTATTATTTTATAAAATTGCTTTGGTTTTGCTTTTATTCTGTAGATGTTTAATATTTATAAATGTTTCTTTGAAGGAAATGAAATGATAACTTTTTCATCATTATGAGGCTGAAATTTTAAATTCTCAACAAGACTATCAATTTGTGACATATCTCTTGAGTTTTGCCTCATATTGAAGTTTGAAATTTTATAAAGAATATTAATAGCACAACAACCAGAATGCCCAGAGCTTCTTTTTACCACTAGTCAGCAATTGTTAATTATTTAGGAGAGAGAGCATACATTAAAAGAGAAACCTACTTTATAAATGCAGAAATGTTAGTTATAAGTAAAGGAGATCAATGTGAATTGCTGGAAGACTGGTTTTAAAAAGACAGGACTATATATATTGAATAATATTGTAATATTTTTACTACTGTTGGAATCATTTAACAAAAGTGTACCATAAAAATCTCACCACAGAATCAAGATGCTAATGTTATACCTCATTTATTGCCAGCATATTCAGTGACATTTTATAATGTACATCTGTCAGCCAGAGATATAAATGAATGAGGTGAACCATACAATTTACCCTCAGGAAGTTCCATTAGAGCCCCCAAAGTATAATATTTATGAGGTCAGAATCAATTAATCAGATAGCTGTATTTGCTTTTCAGCTCAGCAGGCTCTCTGCTCCACCAAACTGTTGCATTCAAAAATCTTTCCTATTTGGCAAAAGAGTGAGTTTGTATGTGCTGTATGAAAGCTATTTTGTAAATCAATTACTCTAGTAACACAGGATGTATTCAGTAGTAATTCATGGTCTAAGTGGAGAGAATGTAAAATATGTTCTTATCAGAAAGGTTTTATCACAGTAGGAGTCCTAAATATTCTTTATGAGCTACAGTGGTCTTACCTATTCCACAGTTTACTGAATGAAAGGCAATTATGACAGAAATACAGGCTTGTGCTTGTTCCACATGGTAATTCAAACACTGGTTATAGTAGAGTCATAGGAGACGGTGCCAGAAGCAGAGAACATATTGCTGTCAAACACAATTCAAGGGCTCACTGGGAAGAAATGGACAAGGACCAGAAGAATTCTATAGTAGAAATGGCTACTATTCTGTTAAAGAAGGGGCAAGTGTAGTTAACCTCAGAGAATGTAATAAATGACAGTTGCTGTGTTATTCACAGTGAGCTTCTCACTTCTCTGCCCAAAAAGCGGTCTCAGAGCAATTTTAGAAATGGATGATGAGTCAGAGGAATTCCGATGGTAAAAATATAATCTTTCCTTTTTATTTTTTGCATTAAGGAAGAAAGAACAGAGACCATGAGGGTTGGTACTCCACTAATAAAAATTCAGGCGATCATTCTTTTCTATCATGCAGCACACTGGATAGACATAGGAAATTATGGCAAAGGATTGTAGCTAACCCAAAAATTTAGTTCAGGAGATAATATACAAATTTTATCAAGCCCATGAATTTACAGTAAACTCTTATTATTTGCCCAGGCAAGTTGTAGGTATTGTGTGTATGTATGCAGAGGTGTCTATATGTGTAGACTTGGTAGCTGAATACAGTAAATCAGTGGACACATAGATGTCTACAATATTCTATAAATGAACTCTGCTTAAATAACCCAGGTAAGCTGAGCTGCTTTATAATCCACTCAACATGCTATTGCATTAACAAAGCCAACACAAGTGACTTACTAAGACAGCAAAATAATAGTATTTTTACTTAATTTTCTTCCGAATCCAGCTAAAAGCAGTAAAAAAAAAAAAAAAAAAAAAGATCCTCCTTTAACAAAACTGGGAAACCATTAATATAGTTACTCTTATAGAATGTAAATTTCATGAAGAAAGAGATTTTTTCCATGTTTGGTTCACTTATCATACCTCTAGCATTTAGAGCAGTGATCAGTGAACATCTATCAAAAAAATGAACTAGAATTTTGAGTGTATGCCCTTTTAACCTCATTGCCTTCAACCAAGTAGGAGAGAAATCTTTTTTTTTTTTTTTTAGTTCTTTGCTTTCCCTTAATTCAAACTAGATCTCTGGGTCTCCACTTCCCAGAGTAAAAGAAGGACAAGTCCAAAATACAGAAAGAAACAAAGGTAAAGCCAATCACAGTCTTTTAGGAGTCTGAGAACTCCTGTCCTGTTGACTTAAGTATACTAAGGGAGATTTCTGAAGGATAATCGAATTATACCAAATTTTTTTTTTTTTTTTTTTTTTTTTTTTAAGATGGAGTCTCGCTCTGTCGCCCAGGCTGGAGTGCAGTGGCGCGATCTCGGCTCACTGTAAGCTTCGCCTCCCAGGTTCACGCCATTCTCCTGCCTCAGCCTCCTGAGTAGCTGGGACTACAGGCACCCGCCACCACGCCTGGCTAATTTTTTGTATTTTTCGTAGAGACAGGATTTCACTGTGTTAGCCAGGATGGTCTTGATCTCCTGACCTTGCGATCTGCCTGCTTCAGCCTCCCAAAGTGCTGGGATTACAGGTATGAGCCACCATGCCCAGCCGGATTATACATAATTTTTATCTGATATGATGACTTCAACACCCTGCCTCACTTAAATGGAGAACTACTCTGAAATACCCAAGGTTGGACAAATGCCTATACATGCAACAATCAAGTTTCACCCAAACTAGATGGCATGAGTTCAAAGTTCCTAATAAATCACTTTTTGATAAAAATGGCAATGTTCAGGGATTTAAGGCTAGCTCCTGAAGCACCCTACACTTCCTTACATATAGACAGCATTAGGAAAGGAGGCTCTGAATGAGGCAAGCCCAGTGTACAGGACTGTCAGCATTGCAGAGTTGAAGAGAGATCCTGAGAACCAATCAACTTGGCACTGCTGACATGGAGAAGCTGAAAAGAAATAGTTAAGTGACAAATCAGTGTGCTAGCTCCCTCTCTCTCTCTCTTGCTCTCTCTCTAACTCTGGAAGACGTCCTGATCACCACATCTGTCATAATTTGGAATGCAAGGTGAACTGAGTTAATGTCCATTCCCAGGACCTGAGTCCATTTAACAATTTGCACATGTGAGAAAACATAACATGATCTGAATCACCCTTTTTCCATCCCCAGCTCATAGCTTCAGCTATTTCTACATGGAGGGGAAGCTTGGGTCCAAGTATCTCTGTTTTGAAATGTGCACACCAAATCATTTTTCTTAAAGTAATATATTCTGACCTCAAGGTGCTGTGATTTTTTCTGAATATATTCAAGTTACTTGGCACAAAAATAATTGTTTTCAGAGATGTCGATATTTTACTAAAAAAAGAACATCGAACTTTTTTTTTTATTTGATGCTACAATCCAAACTGTGGGGATATCTTGCCTAATAGGTAGTATTTGGATGCTTTTTACTTTTATAAGATGATTGTATGTTTTCTTTCTTCAGAAAGTAGGCATTTATCCCAGATCTGGCATATTTTTACCAAAGAAAAAATTTGTGTGTTTACACTACAATATTTCACTGCCACAACATTCTGATTTTTGTTGTTGTTGTTGTTGCTTGGATACAAGCAGAAAGAAAACTGGTGGCAGGTCACACATATCTGCGATTACCTGTAATGACAACAGTAGATGTTTAAATAAAATGTAAGTATAGAATTATAATTGAACTGACCTCAGTATCAAAATACCAATGACAAAGTAATAAAAACAAGAAAATAAAGCCAAACGGAAAGACAGTGAAGCTTAAAGGAGAAAACTTTTAAAGTCAGTATTTTACTATATTTTATATTTCATTGATGACTTTTATTAAGCAAAGGGAGGAAGTCCATACACAGTATTAGGCACATTTGCTTTCAAATTACCTGGTGTCTGCTGGGTTAGATGGCCATTTTCATTCCTTTGCAAATAGTAATGTTTTCAGATAATACAGATAAAATCATCTTTATCTATTCCCTTTGGGGTCAATTCTAGGATGCACTGGCTGAAAGTCAATGAGGAAAATAGAAAAACATATACTTGTTGATAGAAAGGTTTGGTATGATGCAGTATATAGGAATGGTACTTGAAGGATACTAGACAAAGGAGATAGAAGTAGTAGTCAATAGAACAGAAAAACTGGATTGCCACATGTTCATATTAGCCAAGTTCAATAGGAAAACAAATTGAGAAAAGATAGTGGCAATTTAAAAATGTCAATATAAGCTCATAACCTAAAGGAAATATTCTTCTTATTTTCTGGAGTTACTCTGTTTACTGCAAGTACTCAATGGGAATTATTTTTATGCCCCTCTTGACCTCAGTTTTCAGGATCACTATCATTTACTAAGGCAACTATAACTCCTGGGAGAATAGCTAATACCATGTCTCGAGGCATAGCTGATAAAGATGGACCTGAAATATTTTTTGTAAGAAAGCAAACATTTTCAGAGATGTTTGAGGTTTGTTGGAAAGGGCAAAGAGGCCAGCATTTTTTAAAAGGCTGTTAGTGGCCAAGCTGTTAACATTTGAACATCAGAAAGATAAAAATTATAGTCAATTGGAACAAGCTAAGGTTGTTAAAGGAGCTATATATTCATAATTGTGCTAAAATAGGAAAACACAGACCATGTTCAAAAGTGTTTGTAACATACTTCAGTTTCGAATATCACACACAGGAGAGGATATGTATTATGTAACCCAAATGACATGTATCTTACTTTGCAGTTTTAGTAAATCAAAGGACTATAAAATATGGAGATAGATTTTTAAATAGAAAAATGGAAATGCAGAAAGATATGCAAAAGATGAGGGAATTTTGCATCAAGTATTTTGCTCTTCCCATGTTTTCTGTAATGAGATCATCAGAGTTCCATCTTTGTGGACTAGTCTAGTAAGTTAAACTTTTGTGACCCAGCTGGTGAAACTGTAGTAGTCCCTTATGAGACAAAATATAATAGTTCCATAAAATGTCATGTGGTTGTTTGAAAATAAGAGTTTATATAGCAAACTGGGTTCAAGACCGTGGCGTAGCTGGAACATAGCCTTCAGGGAAGGTGGATGCCATTGTTGTCCCTTTTGTAGGAAAGAAGTAATTGCCTTTCATACCTCTCTATGGGGGTGTTGGAGCAGTGTTCCTAAACAACAATCTCTGGCCACTGTAACCTCAGGCATTTTTCTAGAGGTTTGCTGGTTTGTGCATGTGTTGTAGCTGAGACTGTTTACAGGCAGACCACATAGAAAATTATAGGATATTCTGGGAGGGGGAGTGTGGTGGGACAGGGATGGAATGCTTATTATTCATTCCTATATTTTCTTCCATGTGAAAGGAACAAAGCTCTTGCTAGAACATTCCTGACTTTATGCTTCAATTATTCCTTGTCTTGCACAGGTGGAACAGGGATGAGTTTGCTAAGATCATGCTATGGTTTGAATATGTTCTCCAAAGTTTGTGTTGAAACTCGATCCCCAGTGTGTACAATGTTGGGAAGCAGAGCCTAATAGGTGGTGTTTGGATCATGCGGGCACCACCCTAATGAATAGATTTATGCCATCATTGTGGAGGTGGGCTCATTATTGTGAGAGTGGGTTCCTTGTATAAGGATGACTTTGACACCCTGTTGCTCTCTCTCTTTG
>NW_012106030.1:5770352-5774247 GCF_000951045.1 Mandrillus leucophaeus | reverse complement strand
CCAAACGGAAAGACAGTGAAGCTTAAAGGAGAAAACTTTTAAAGTCAGTATTTTACTATATTTTATATTTCATTGATGACTTTTATTAAGCAAAGGGCGGAAGTCCATACACAGTATTAGGCACATTTGCTTTCAAATTACCTGGTGTCTGCTGGGTTAGATGGCCATTTTCATTCCTTTGCAAATAGTAATGTTTTCAGATAATACAGATAAAATCATCTTTATCTATTCCCTTTGGGGTCAATTCTAGGATGCACTGGCTGAAAGTCAATGAGGAAAATAGAAAAACATATACTTTTTGATAGAAAGGTTTGGTATGATGCAGTATATAGGAATGGTACTTGAAGGATACTAGACAAAGGAGATAGAAGTAGTAGTCAATAGAACAGAAAAACTGGATTGCCACATGTTCATATTAGCCAAGTTCAATAGGAAAACAAATTGAGAAAAGATAGTGGCAATTTAAAAATGTCAATATAAGCTCATAACCTAAAGGAAATATTCTTCTTATTTTCTGGAGTTACTCTGTTTACTGCAAGTACTCAATGGGAATTATTTTTATGCCCCTCTTGACCTCAGTTTTCAGGATCACTATCATTTACTAAGGCAACTATAACTCCTGGGAGAATAGCTAATACCATGTCTCGAGGCATAGCTGATAAAGATGGACCTGAAATATTTTTTGTAAGAAAGCAAACATTTTCAGAGATGTTTGAGGTTTGTTGGAAAGGGCAAAGAGGCCAGCATTTTTTAAAAGGCTGTTAGTGGCCAAGCTGTTAACATTTGAACATCAGAAAGATAAAAATTATAGTCAATTGGAACAAGCTAAGGTTGTTAAAGGAGCTATATATTCATAATTGTGCTAAAATAGGAAAACACAGACCATGTTCAAAAGTGTTTGTAACATACTTCAGTTTCGAATATCACACACAGGAGAGGATATGTATTATGTAACCCAAATGACATGTATCTTACTTTGCAGTTTTAGTAAATCAAAGGACTATAAAATATGGAGATAGATTTTTAAATAGAAAAATGGAAATGCAGAAAGATATGCAAAAGATGAGGGAATTTTGCATCAAGTATTTTGCTCTTCCCATGTTTTCTGTAATGAGATCATCAGAGTTCCATCTTTGTGGACTAGTCTAGTAAGTTAAACTTTTGTGACCCAGCTGGTGAAACTGTAGTAGTCCCTTATGAGACAAAATATAATAGTTCCATAAAATGTCATGTGGTTGTTTGAAAATAAGAGTTTATATAGCAAACTGGGTTCAAGACCGTGGCGTAGCTGGAACATAGCCTTCAGGGAAGGTGGATGCCATTGTTGTCCCTTTTGTAGGAAAGAAGTAATTGCCTTTCATACCTCTCTATGGGGGTGTTGGAGCAGTGTTCCTAAACAACAATCTCTGGCCACTGTAACCTCAGGCATTTTTCTAGAGGTTTGCTGGTTTGTGCATGTGTTGTAGCTGAGACTGTTTACAGGCAGACCACATAGAAAATTATAGGATATTCTGGGAGGGGGAGTGTGGTGGGACAGGGATGGAATGCTTATTATTCATTCCTATATTTTCTTCCATGTGAAAGGAACAAAACTCTTGCTAGAACATTCCTGACTTTATGCTTCAATTATTCCTTGTCTTGCACAGGTGGAACAGGGATGAGTTTGCTAAGATCATGCTATGGTTTGAATATGTTCTCCAAAGTTTGTGTTGAAACTCGATCCCCAGTGTGTACAATGTTGGGAAGCAGAGCCTAATAGGTGGTGTTTGGATCATGCGGGCACCACCCTAATGAATAGATTTATGCCATCATTGTGGAGGTGGGCTCATTATTGTGAGAGTGGGTTCCTTGTATAAGGATGACTTTGACACCCTGTTGCTCTCTCTCTTTGTGCTTCCATTATGGGATGATGCAGTAAGAAGGCCCTCACCATCAAGATGGAGAAGCTAGCCTCTCCATCTTGACATCTCAGCCCCAAGAACTGTGAGGAAATAAATTCCTGTTGTTTTTTTTTTTTAATAAATTACCCAGTCTCAAGTATTCTGCTCTTGCGGCACAAAACAATACCAGAAGTAGAGCTGTTGCTATACCAAATACCTGAACATGAAGAAGCGGCTTTGGAGCTGCGTAATGGGTAGAGTCTAGAAGAGTTTGGAACAGTGTGCTAGGAAAAGCCTGCATTGCCATAGATGGAGCATTAAGGGTAATTCTGGTGAGAGCTCAGAAGAAAAGAAAAGTTGGAGGGAAAGTATGGAACTTCTTAGAGATTACTTAAGTGATTGTCACCAGAATGTTGGTAGAAATATGGACTGTGAAGGCCATTCTGTGGAGGTATCAGATGGAAATGAGGAATAAATTATTGAACACTGGAGTAAAGACCATCCATATTACAAAATGCAAGGAGTTTGGCTGAATACCCAAGGGCTTTTTGGAAAGAAGAATTTAAGGGGATAAACTAGGATATCTGGTGAGAGAAGTTCCTTAGCAAAACTGAAGGTGCTGCATGACTTCTTTTCACCACATATAGTAAACTGTGAGAAGAGAGAAATGATTGAAAGACAGAATTCATAATTAAAAGGGAAGCAGAGTGTAAAAATTTGGAAAATTTGTGTCCTAGCTATATGTAGAACAAAAAAGCATGCAAGAGTACAGCTAAGCAAACTTTGATAAAGGGATTACTAGAGCTAGAAGGAAACCAGGTGCTATTCATCAAGACAATTTAAAGCTCTTCCTGGCTGTCGCTGTATCACAGGCTCAGAATGTTAGGACCTTGAGGGAAGAAAAGGTTCATTTCCCAGAGCCTCTTCTGCATTCTGTTGCCCACATTCCAATGCAGTGCTCCTTGGCCACCCCAGTTATGGCTCAAGAAGTCTCAGGTTTCGCTTGAGCTACCACTCCAGAATGTGCAAGAGGTAAACCCACGTAGCATCTAATTCTGTGGGTGCAGACAATTCATAAACTTGGAGGCAGAACTACCTAGATTTCAAGGAATGTGTGGAATATCTTGGGGACACAGACAGAAACCTGCTTCAGGGGTGGAGTCACCGCAAGAGCCCACACTAGAGAAGTGGCCAGTGGAACTGTGGGGTAGGAGCCATGGAGAGAGAGAGTCTCCACTAGGACAATGCCTAGTGAAGCTGTGAAGGTAGGGCTATCACTGAGACACCAAAACTGTAGAGCTACCGGTGTGCAACACCGGCAGTGCTGCAAATAGGAGCCTCCAATTCATGAAAGCTGCTTTGTAGGCAAAGCCATGGGGGTGGGGCTAACTGAGGACTAGGGAGCCTAACCCCTGCCTCAGATGTGCTCAGGAGGTGGGGTACGGGGTCAAAATGATTATTCCAGAGTGTTAAGATTTAATGTTATTTGCCCTGTTGGGTTTTGGACTTACTAGGAACCAGTGACCCTTTTAGTCTTGCCTATTTCTCCCTTTTGGAATGGGAATGTCTATTCTATGCCTGTCCCACCATCATACTTTGGAAGTAGATGATGCATTTAATTTCATAGCCTCAGGGCTGAGAGGAAATCTGCTTCAGGATGAATCATACCTTGAGTCTCACCCATATCTGATCTCCATGAGACTTTGGACTTTAGATTTTTGAGTTGATACTGGAGCAAGTTAAGACTTTGCAGCCATTTGAAGGAAGTAAATGCATTTTATATGTGAAAAGGACATGCATTTTGAGGGCAAGAAGCAGAATTCTGTGATTTTAATGTGTTCTCCAAAGTTTATATATTGGAATCTTGATCTTCAATGTGTCAGTGTTGGGAGGTGGGGCCTAACAGAAGGTGTTTGGATCATGAGGGCACTGCCCTTGTGAATAAATTAATGTTATTATTGTAGGAATGGGTTTGTTATTTTGAGAACAGATTCTTTATAGAAGGATAAGTTTTG
>NW_012106030.1:5725005-5770302 GCF_000951045.1 Mandrillus leucophaeus | reverse complement strand
GTCCTAGCTATATGTAGAACAAAAAAGCATGCAAGAGTACAGCTAAGCAAACTTTGATAAAGGGATTACTAGAGCTAGAAGGAAACCAGGTGCTATTCATCAAGACAATTTAAAGCTCTTCCTGGCTGTCGCTGTATCACAGGCTCAGAATGTTAGGACCTTGAGGGAAGAAAAGGTTCATTTCCCAGAGCCTCTTCTGCATTCTGTTGCCCACGTTCCAATGCAGTGCTCCTTGGCCACCCCAGTTATGGCTCAAGAAGTCTCAGGTTTCGCTTGAGCTACCACTCCAGAATGTGCAAGAGGTAAACCCACGTAGCATCTAATTCTGTGGGTGCAGACAATTCATAAACTTGGAGGCAGAACTACCTAGATTTCAAGGAATGTGTGGAATATCTTGGGGACACAGACAGAAACCTGCTTCAGGGGTGGAGTCACCGCAAGAGCCCACACTAGAGAAGTGGCCAGTGGAACTGTGGGGTAGGAGCCATGGAGAGAGAGAGTCTCCACTAGGACAATGCCTAGTGAAGCTGTGAAGGTAGGGCTATCACTGAGACACCAAAACTGTAGAGCTACCGGTGTGCAACACCGGCAGTGCTGCAAATAGGAGCCTCCAATTCATGAAAGCTGCTTTGTAGGCAAAGCCATGGGGGTGGGGCTAACTGAGGACTAGGGAGCCTAACCCCTGCCTCAGATGTGCTCAGGAGGTGGGGTACGGGGTCAAAATGATTATTCCAGAGTGTTAAGATTTAATGTTATTTGCCCTGTTGGGTTTTGGACTTACTAGGAACCAGTGACCCTTTTAGTCTTGCCTATTTCTCCCTTTTGGAATGGGAATGTCTATTCTATGCCTGTCCCACCATCATACTTTGGAAGTAGATGATGCATTTAATTTCATAGACTCAGGGCTGAGAGGAAATCTGCTTCAGGATGAATCATACCTTGAGTCTCACCCATATCTGATCTCCATGAGACTTTGGACTTTAGATTTTTGAGTTGATACTG
The DNA here is from genome assembly GCF_000951045.1 of Mandrillus leucophaeus. Lineage (NCBI taxonomy): Eukaryota > Metazoa > Chordata > Mammalia > Primates > Cercopithecidae > Mandrillus > Mandrillus leucophaeus. The sequence goes on along the minus strand of NW_012106030.1, from coordinate 5,769,300 downwards.
GAGCAAGTTAAGACTTTGCAGCCATTTGAAGGAAGTAAATGCATTTTATATGTGAAAAGGACATGCATTTTGAGGGCAAGAAGCAGAATCCTGTGATTTTAATGTGTTCTCCAAAGTTTATATATTGGAATCTTGATCTTCAATGTGTCAGTGTTGGGAGGTGGGGCCTAACAGAAGGTGTTTGGATCATGAGGGCACTGCCCTTGTGAATAAATTAATGTTATTATTGTAGGAATGGGTTTGTTATTTTGAGAACAGATTCTTTATAGAAGGATAAGTTTTGGCCCCTTTTGCTCTCTCTCTCTCTTACTCTTTTTGGTCCTTTTGCCTTCTACCATGGGCTGACATAGCAAAAAGGCCCTGACCAGATGTCAGCCCCTTAATATTGGACTTTCAGGCCTCTAGAACTATGGGGAAATAAGTTTCTGTTCTTTATAAATCACCTAGTTTGTGGCATTTTGTGGTAGTAGCACAAAAGAGACTAAGACAGTTTAGAAGGAGACCACAGGTATGAGAGGACCAGTCCCCTTCTCTTGCATGCTACTCTGAAAAGCAGATTTGCTAGTAAGATTCAGGTGTTTTCTTTTTTCTTTCTTTTTTTTCAGATGGAGTTTTGCTTTGTCACCAGGCTAGGTGCAATGGTGCAATCTTGGCTTACTGCAATCTCCACCCCTGGGTTCAAGTGATTCTCTTGCCTCAGCCTCCCGGGTAGCTGGGATTACAGTCGCCTGTCACACACACCGCTAATTTTTTGTATTTTTGGTAGAGACGGGGTTTCACCATGTTGATCAGGTGAACTCCTGACCTCAGGTGATCTAACCGCCTTGGCCTCCCAAAGTGTTGATCTCCAGGCGTGAGCCACCGCACCCAGCCTGATTCGGCTGTTTTCTGTTTCTTCAGGCTGCAAGTCTTGTCTGGGCTGCACCAACTCTCCTTCCTCGTGGAGGAGGTCTGCTCCAGGCCAGCCTTGCCTGTCACTGCATGGAAGTCTAATTTTGTGATTCTGATTAGTAAAGATACTCTTTTAAATGCAGAAATTGTGTCCTACAGCCTATCCTTCATCAGTGGTACAGGGGATAGCACATTTCAACAACTATCATGTACTTTTCACATTTTTCATTTCTGAAATTGCAAAACGTCTTACAGCCCATGAAGTATTAGATTTTTTGAAATATAGTATTTTGGTCTGTCATCTGTCAATTCTGTGTCTTACTTATTTCACAATTTCTTCATATCCTGAGTAGGAAAGAAGGCTGCTACTTATTGAGCTCTGAAGATTTCAACATGCATGTAAAATCTGAGTAAAATTCTAATGAGAGAATGCAAAGTGTTAACATGTGGAATATTTTTATTCCTATCTAGAGACCACTCCAAAGTAGGAACTACATTTCAGCTTTCACATAGCAAGAAAGCTTGAATTTATTCTGACTTAGCAATGAAAACTACATTGGGAAACACTGGAAGAAATCAGGCACAATTAGAAATAAGAAAAAGGAGTAGGTCTTATCTATGAGGTTTAAAAAGTATTGCTTCTCAATGAAATGCCTGGGGCCTATTAAAAGTATTCTTTGACAGAATGAATTGGAGAGTTGATATTTCATGTAGTTCTATGTATTTAATTATAAAGCAATGATAAAAATATATCTTCTTTGAATATTAGCTTTAAAGTAATGTAGCAAAGTGATGTGGTTAAAAAGAAAGGCAAGAGGGACTTGCAGAGAAAAACTGCAATATACTCTTTTTTATGGAGAGATAATAAGAGTAAGAAGATACTTTCAGAGATTGAGTCATGTTGAATTGGGAAAACTGACTAGAAGTAAAATTCAGGCAAGGATTTATTTTATAGATGGAATGAATATTGGTGGAGATTACAAAAATTCAAAATCATGAAGAAATTCAGAGAAACTATACAGATCAGCTCCCTCTTGAGTTAAAATAGAAAAAAACCATAACAATACAACAAAAACCAAAAGCTAACATCAACGACAATCGCCATCACCATCACCAAACCACAACAAAATAAGCAAGGAGAGAAACCAGCCAGTAGGGACAATCGGTTTACACTCTTCTGATCAAAACATTTTATTCATCAAAAAAACAGGGAAAGTTTTGGAAGATGAAGTTTTCAGCAGTGACTGCACTGGGAAGAATCCACAGGACTGTTGCCCTGGCAACAGGCTTCTTCCTCATGGTGATGCCATTACAGTGAAGAAAACCCATGCACACATTAATTAGAGGTGGTGTCAGACACGGTGTCCGTAAACTCCTCTGAGCAGAAGTCTAGGTTGGTATTCAGGAAGAATTTGTTCCACAGACAATGGGAGCAGTCATGAAGCAAAGAAACTGAATATGTATATAATGGCTAGCTTGAGTCCATACTGTCTTCCATAGGCTGAGTCAAAATCACCACGTCCCTGTTCAATTACATTGTTGTACCTCTTCTACTCACTAGCATCTATACCTGCAAAGAAACTTGAACTGTGAAAACAAGATTTTGGCTCATTCACTCCATTCAGGACCAGAGGGATGATCACAGTCTGCCTTTTTTTTTTTTTTTTTTTTTTTTTTTCAGCAGGGCTGATTCTGCCAAAGAATTTCCTAAGGATAAGAGATTACACAGAAATATGTCTTGCTTAACTTTGAATTTCCCAGAATGGATATGTCATGTAGGTAATAGATAGTTAATGCATAGATAATGATTTGAGTTAGCTGAGAGTAATTAGGCCAGGACTCTGAAGAATGGGCAACAGGGTTTATATATTTGATAGAATAGGAAGGAGGGTGGGGCAATACTTTATATGTTTTCAGACACAAGGACATCAATAACCATGGAGGTAGAAAAAATATCACTGATGAGAGAGGAAGGAAAAATTTCACTTGAGTGAAAGGTGTAAAGTACAGTCATATGCTGCAATCAACGATGAACCGCATACGCAACAGTGACTCCATAAGATTATAATACCATATTTTGGCTGGACGCAGTGGCTCACGCCTGTAATCCCAACACTTTGGGAGGCTGAGGAGGGCAGATCACCTGAGGTCAGGAGTTCGAGACCAGCATGGCCAACATGGTGAAACCCCGTCTCTACTAAAAATACAAAAATTAGCCAAGCATGGTGGTGGGCACCTGTAATCCAAGCTACTCGGGAGGCTGAGGCAGGAGAATTGCTTGAACCCAGGAGGCCGAGGTTGTAGTGAGCCAAGATCGCACCACTGCACTGCAAAAAAAATAAAAAATAAAAAATAAAAAAACCCCATACTTTACTGTACCTTTCCTACATTTAGATAAACCAATGCCATTGTGTTAAAATTGCCTACAGTGTTCAGTAGAGTAACATGCTCTACAGGTTTGTTGTCTAGGAGTAATAGGCTCTGCCGTATAGCCTAAATGTGTAGTAGGCTACACCATCTAGGTTTGTGTAAGTACACTCTATTACATTGGCACAACAATGAAATTGCCTCACGATGCATTTCTCAGAACGTCTTCTTGTCCTAAATGATGTATGACTGTGTGTGCACGTAGCTCTGCCCAGCTTGCTCTTTAATGAGGACCGACTTACTCTGGTTGGGTCAATTTACTATGTTTAAATTAGCATGTCATCATTTTGGAGGAACAGGTGATCAATAGTCAATGAGCTTTATTTAGGCAAGATTGTAGGCTTTCTAAGTTGAACAAACAGGCAAGGCTATATGGTAGACAATGGAATTTGTAGGCAGATAGTACTAGCATTATATAGCCTATTATATAATAGCATTTTTTGGAAACATGAATTTTCAGCTAAATGGCCAAGTTTGTTTTTGGGCAAAACAAGTTATTGGGAAAACAACTAGAAAGAAGGATGATTCTTATCCTTTGGACACATAATTATACGGGAAAGATGTGGTCTTTTAGATGTTTTTTTCATTCTATAGTGGTCTCTGATAGGTCTCTGGTAGGCCAATTCCTTTCCCTTCACTTTGATGCTTTGCTGGCCACCATGAAGTTTGGTCAGCAGGATTTAGAAAACACAATGTTTGGTGTAACAGGAGTTAATGCCTCCACAGGGTGTTGTGAAGATGTTCAACTTTGAAATTGTTGGCATCCTAGAGAAACTGAACACTAATGTTGGCAAGAGGGTCAAAGGGCAGGTCAAATAAGATGAAAAACTGAAACCATGGAACTAGTACATGTGGGCACTTGGAAAGGTAACAATAGGGTGGGTATCAGCTAGTAGTGGCAGGATTAAGTTTATAGAGTCACCTGAGGTATAGAGTCAGTGATGCCTAAACTTTGCAATACAGTCCACGTGTTAGCATCTGTGTCATTAAGAGTTTGTGTTCAAACAAAAAAATAAAACACAGAGAGATACTACTTTGACTAGTTTAAGAGGAAAAAGAATTTATTTAAAAAAAAAAATTGATTCGTAGAATCTCCAATGAAGCCAGAGAACCTAGTTTGGAGAAAACTATGCAATAGAATCTATCATGAAGATTCAAAAGCATCTTCATAGAAGCAATTCTGATATTCCCAAAGTAGATATCATAATCGCTCTACAAAGATAGCCTTGCAACCACCACTTTTGTGAAGCAGCTTTTCCCTATTTTTCAATTATTTTATTTTCGTTTCTTTTCAAAATTTATTTGTAGAAATTCTTTAAATAATATTGATGTTAATGCTAAATTGATTTTATATTTGGTGAATATATTCTCCCTATTATTGTTCTTTTCTTTATTTTGAAAATACTATCTATTTAGGTACCAATTACAATGAATCAAGTTTGGTAATCGTGTTTTCTATATCCTTATTGACTTTTTTCCCTGCTTTTTTTTTTTTTTAACCAATTACTATATTTTACCAATTATTGTATTTTACCAATTACAGTAATTTATCAGTTACTGAAAAAAGTTCAATTCTATCATTCACTATGATTGCATATTTGTCTATTTCTCCTTGGACTTTGAGCAATGTTTTCTATATATATATATATAGTCTATGTTATTGAATGCATACATATAATTTTATTATGCAGAGAATATATGTACCCTAGTAATGCATATTGCTTTTTAAAATATATTTTATCTGATAAGATACCAGTAACTGCACTAGTATTATTTTAGTCAAATTTTCAGTAATTTCCTGGTAACCTCCAGATTCTAAAGTTCCCTGATTTTGTAAAAAAAATACAGACCATTCAGTCATGCAGTTTTGTTGGGAATATTTACTTGAGGGAACCACATAGATCTGAAGTTCTTGTGCAAAGCCTGCATCAAGCTAGTTTCTTGTTGTTTGCCATCTGTGCTGAGAAATCTGCTAAGAATTTGTTTAGTGTTGTCTTTTCTTGCTGTTGAAGGCCTTTGGCCTTTCAAAAAATTATGTTACCCAAGTAGCTTTCATTAGAGCGTCTCTTTCTTGTCTAGAAGAAACAATTCAGTTTGTCATTTACATTTTTCAAGCAAAGATTATATTCTTAAAACACAGAACATTGAGTGAATTTTAATTGTATAGAAAAGTGAACTGATGTGTTAACATTATAAAGCCAGTTAATGCTAGAGTCAAGGGTAGAACTGAGCTCCAGCTTTAAGCCTGCACTCTTCAATATGCTACTCCTAACTTCCCAACATCCAATATACTATTCATAACTTCCTAATATCAAATGATGAAAAAAATGGTGAAATTCACTTCCTGCATTTGATATCCTGCAATGAATACAGACTGTTAGCACATGTGAAGGAAGACATTTAGCATAGGAGGTAGCATATGGAACCTTTGAAAACATTATTTTGGGGTGGATTATGAATTAACCCTGGGTTTTCTTATTCTTAATTTACATATTTTAATGTTGCCAGCATTTCATTTATATTTGGAACTTTTCATGAGTCTTCAAATATTGCTAGCATAATACATATCTGAGAAAAAGGATCATCCTTTTTAAATACTTATCCTTCTTTCCTGTTATTACTTTCAGAAAGTCAGATCTGAAAGTAACCTTTGTAAAGCATAATGTTGTCTCCTATCTTCTGTGTTTATAAATCTAGTGAATCCACCAAGTCTGTTCTAAGGCCATTTGAAATTATCTTAGAAGTTATTTTTTTAAAAAAAATAAAATAGTGCAATGATTGAAAAAGAATAAAGTTATATAATCGAGGGTGATAGGTTAGAAAAGTCATTGTTCTTAAGCATTTATGAGGACTCTCTGATTTCCCACATATTTCAATTCCAAGCCACCTAATAAATCAATAGATTTTAGTAAGCAAAAATGTGTTATAGGAATGGATAGATACACTTTGTTTCTCTCGCCAGAAAACTGTACACTAGAAAGGGTCATGAGTGTGAGAATATCAGATGGACTGGCTTTTTAAAGCACTACAAAATATTAGTCTCAGTTTAAAAAGAAAAAAAGATGTGTGCTTACTTAGAGTTATATTGGCTCATGGTAGACACAGGCTAAAAGCAAATAGAAATCTTTAGCTTAAGGTATAAAACTTGGAAATGTTTGCTTTCTTATTAAGTTAGGGAAGCTGACAGTGGGAATTGAATGAATAAATGCATTTTTATCCTGTTAACTTGATTTCATATTGGTCTGCATAATTTATAATAATAACAAAAGAAAATGTCTAAAGAACTGAAGATCAAGTCAAATAAATATATATTAACAAGATGGATATTCTGCATCTATGTGAACTATGTCAAAATATGAAAATATATAACACATTTGCATAGAGAGATTATGGCTATATTGTCACAAATATTAGAAACATACATCAGTGAATGTGAAAGAAGTTTTATTTTGCTATCATATTTTATAAAACATAGTTACTCTTTTCATAGAAATACTATAATAATTTAAAATTCAGTTGTTAAAATATGAAACAATTTAAGTTTGTAAAAGTATTTGGCATTTTATGTAAGGAACTTATAAAAATAGTACCTCAGGTTTATGCAGCCTGTTTTCTTCTCTAACTACAAGCATTTACCCAGTGTATTTTAAAATTTGTCCCTTAATCCAATGTCCCTTTCACTAGACAAATGTTTTGTAAAAATAAAAGTTTTAAGTGGACCAAATGAAAGTTCGAATTTTCTCAAGGGACTTAAAGATTGTTTTCTTCACTAAAAGATAAAGACTTATAAGCTGAGGAGACTTAATTTATTATTATTATAGTTTTAGCTATCTATAAGCATGCTTAAGAGAGAAATATCAGACATTTTCTCAAGATATTTATATATATACATTTAATTTCTCTCTTCAAAAATTGACACAGTAAAAAAATTGTGTAAAGCCTAATGTCTATTCTGAAGTTGTCGATATTTAAGGATCAGAATAATTGCATATTATAATTTTGGTCTCAAAAATTATGGTCATGCACCACATAATAATATTTCACTCAATGATAGACCACATACATGATGGTGGTCCCATAAGATTATAATACCATATTTTTACTGTGCTTTTTCTATGTTTAGATATATAAGTACTTACCATTGCCTACAGGATTCAGTACAGTAACACACTGTCCAGGTTTGTAGCCTGGGAGCAATAGCTTACACCATATAGCTTAAGTGTGTAGCAGACTGTACCATTGAGGTTGTGTAAGTATCCTATATGATGTTGGCATAACGATGAAATTGCCCAAAGATGCATTTTTCAGAACATTTTTCTGTTGATTAGTGATGCACGGCCATAATATTACTGAAGCCTATTAAGATATATGTTTAAGCATAGCAGATAGTGAAAAAGCTGGGAGCAAATCTCAAGTTTTCTTATTTTTAATGCAATGCTTTCCCCAGTATGTATAATTTGTACCTAAATTGATGTATATTTGTGAACTTAGTGCATTGAGATAATTGAGATTTGATTGAAAACTGATCCTCATCTGTAGGAAAGATATACAAGAAAGTAGTCTTGCCAGAATAAGAGTTGACTAGATTAAAATACTTGAGCAATACTTTTGGCTTAGAGATTATTGGCAGCTAAAGCAGTAAAAAATTACATTGAATTACATAGTTGTTGTTTCTCCTAATGAAGAAAATTCATATAGTCATCCACAGAGACAATTTATTTTCTTGCATGTAAACTCAGAGTAGAAGATGAGAAAAGTGAGAAGTAACATTTTCAGGATACCTACTTTTATCTTCTAGGAATTATATTGGCTACTCTGTCCATTCCATATTATTTAATATTCCCAAACATCCCACGATGTAATTACAATGACAGTCCTATCCATGAAGAAACTGAGCCTCACAGAGATTAAATTGACTGCCAGTTACTCCCCATTAACCCATAGTTATTCCCATCACTAGTAAGCGACAAAGCTAAGATTTGAACTCTAGCTTGTCTAAGGTGGGAAGGAGGGAAGTTAGGTCCTGCAAAATTTTTGCAAGAAGTCCTTTCTATATTCAATTTGTCCAAAAGTATTATCTAATTAACAAATTTATATATTGTTAATATATATAATATTATTTTTAATGTTGTTTGGATTCCTGAAATGCATATTCTTTAAATGCATTACTGATTTCTAGTAGCTGTTTTATATCATTGTACATCTTCAAAGTCCGGGATATTCAAATTCCACTTACAATTAAATAAGGTCACAAGACGGTATGATTCACCAAAGGAGTGCTCATAGATTAGAAACTATTCACAAGCATTAATCAATTATTGATCATTTAGTGGACACCTATTGAGCAGTACTGAGTGTTGTGGGGCCAGTAGAATAAAGACTGTGTAAGACATTTTCTTAAGAAAACAAGTTTAATGTCAAGTTGATATAGATAAAAATGTAAAGATTAATATCATAAAACATGTAATCAGTATAAACTGTGTGGTAATTACAAACTTAAGTAAAATATGGGAAGGAAAGAGAACAGGACTTTTGGTTTCCAATCTGGCATTGAAGGAGTTTAGATGTCTCTATCCTGTCCTACCGACAAGTAAAAAGCTAAACAAACTGAAAAATCAACAACTCTCCTTAGGTCTTTTCAGAGAAGTGAGCTCAAATGGCAAAATGATGCTCCAGAAAATGAAGAGACAGGCAGATAAAGATAATCACAACTTACTAGAGCAGAAAACCATGAGCAGAAACTTAGGCAAGAATCATTGCAGGAATGGAAGTACCTGAAGTGTAAACGACGAATTGCTGCAGGATTTGTGTGGATAAATCTGAGAATTAAAAATTCCAGGGGGATCCAGTTGTGTGGAGGAGCTTTGGGGGAGGGGAACACTTTTGTGAGTTTTACTTCCTGAACTCCTACAAAGTTCTCACAGTGAATATGGGAGAAAACCCCTCTGCAGCTTCCAACAGGGCAAGGGGTAAAGTAACTACCTTGAAATTCACAGGAGCACGGTTCTCCTTAACAAGACCTGCCCCCAAGAGAAACTGTTTTATCTGGGTTTTGTTTTTTGTTTGTTTGTTTGTTTGTTTCAGAGTTTAGGGCTTAACCTACCTGGTGTGAAGAAAAATATGCAACTCTCCAGTCCCCTTTAGTAGCATCCTGTCCCACCTAAGCAGGAAGAAAAAAAAGCAACTCAGAAGCACTGGTGAAAGTCACAGTCCAGAGGAACAGGGCCACCAAGAGACTGAGACCTTATCATAAGACTGTAGAACGCCTCCCCTGCCCCACACATTTCCACCCACATTATTAAAGGCCCATTTACTATAGTTCCTCTCACTCAGTAAATTATGTCCAACTTTCAATTTAAAAAATACAAGGCATAGTAAAAGGAAAAAAAAAACATAATTTAAAGAGAATGAAGAGACATCAGAACCAGAGAGATACATGGCAGCAATATTGGAAACATAAGATGAGAAAATTTTAAAAACTATGATTAATACACTATGCGTTTTAATGACAAAAGTAGACAACATGTAAGAACAGATGAATAATGGAATCAGAAAGATGGAACTTCTAAGAAATAATAAAAAGGAAATGCTAGAGATTTAAAACATTGTAATAGAAAATAAGAATGCCTTCGGCAGGGTTGTCAGTGGACTGGACACAGCTGAGGAAAAAAAACTCCGAGCTTGAAGATGTGACAATGGAAACTAAACTTAAAACTGAAAAGCAATGAGAACAAAGAAAAATAGAACAAAATGTTCAAGAGCTGAAAACACTAAAAAATGATATAAATATGCATAATGGAGATGCCAGAGGAGAAGAAAAAGACAAAGGAAAAGAAGTATTTGAAGCAATAACAACTGAGAGTTCCCGCCAATTGATGTCCAATACCAAACCAGAGATCCAGGAAGCTAGGAGAGCACCAAGCAGGATAAATGACAGAAAAGCATATCATATTTAAACTTCACAAATCAAAGATAAAAAATATGAAAAAAGAGGAAAATAACACATTACCTACAGAGATGCAAAGATAAGAATTATATCTGACTTGACATCAGAAATCAAGCAAGCAAGAAGAAAGTGGAAGGAATTAGTTAAAGTGTTAAGGGGGAGAATTACTAACATAGAATTCTGTACTCTGAAATTGTTGTTCAAATATGAAGAGGAAATAGGCTTTCTCACATAAACAAAAATTGAGGGAATTGATTGCCAGTAGATCTGCTTTGTAATACATGTTAAAAAACAGTTCTTTGGAGAGAAGAAAAATTACACAGATCACAAACTCAGACTGACATAAAGAAAGAAAAAGCATTAGAAAAGGAATAAATGAAAGTAAAATAAAAACTTCTATTTTTCTTAATTGATAAAACTGGTAACCATTCAATATAATAATGGCAATAATGTACCCTTTTATGTATGTGTGTGTGTGTATGTATACATGCTGATATAGTTTGCATGATTATCCCCTCCAAATCTCATGTTGAAATGTGATTCCCAATGTTGAAGGTGGGGCCTGGTGGAAGGTGACTGAATCACTGGGGCAGATCCCCCATGAAGGTGTTTAGCACCATCCCCTTGGTGATATGTGACTTCTCACTCAGTTCACATGAGATCTGGTTGTTTCAAGTGTGTGGTACCTGCCTTTTCTCTCTCTTTCTCCCACTTTCACCATATGATATGCCTGCTCCACTTCATCTTCCACCATGATTGTAAGCCTTCTGAGGCCCTCATCAGAAGTCGAGTGGGTGCTGGTGCCCTGCTTGTACAGCCTGCAGAACCAAAATCCAATTAAACCTCTTTTCTTTATAATTTACCCAGTCTCAGGTATTTATTCATAGGAATGCAAAAATGGCCTAACGTAGAAAACTGGTACCAAGGAAAGGGGTGTTTCTATAAAGATACCTGAAGATGTGGAAATGGTTTTGGAAATGAATAACAGGTAAAGGTTGAAAGAGTTTGGAGGTCTCAGAAGAAAACAGAAAGATGAGGCAAATTTTGGAACTTAATGCAACTTGTTAAGTGGTTATAACCAAACTGCTAATAGAAATAGGGACAGTGAAGTTCAGGCTTACGAGATCTCAGATAGAAATGAGAAAATTATTGGAAACTGGAAAAAAAGTCTCCCTTGTAATGCTTTAGCAAAGAACATGGCTGTGTTGTGTCCATGCCCTAGGTATCTGTGGAAGTTTAAACATAACAGTGATGTGTTAGGGTGTCTGGCAGAGGAAATTTTTAAACAGGGAAGTATCCAAGAGGTGGCATGGCTGCTTCTAACTTCCTATGGTCAGATAGGGGAGCAAAGAAATGACTTAAAGTTTGAGTTTATATTTTAAAGGGAAGCAAAGAGTACAAGATGGGAAAATTTGCAGCCTGACATATGGCTGAGAAAGAAAAAGTGTTTTCAGGAGAGGAATACAAGTGGTCTGCAGTGCAACCACTTGCAAGAGAGACTTGCATGACTAAAAGAAAGCCAACTACTAATATCTAGAACAATGGGGGAAAAAACCTAGAAGGCATTTCAGAGGTCTTCGAGGCAGCATGCCCCCACCCCACCCCATCAGAGTCCCGGAGGTCTAGGAGGAAAGAATGGTCTTATGGGCCAGGCCCAAGGCCCTGTAGCCTCAGGACACAGATCCCCACATCCTGGCTGCTCTGGCTACACCAACAGCTTAAAGGTCTCCAGGTACAGCTTGGTCCACCACTCCAGAGGACACAAACTATAAGCCTTGGTGGTTTCCACAGAGTGTTAAGCCTGCAGGTGCTAAGAGTGCAAAAGTGAAGGAAGCATGACAGCTTCCACCTAGTTTTCAGAGGATGTATGGAAAAGCCTGGGTACCCGGGCAAGAAGGCTGCCACAGGGGTCTGGGGGTAGCCCACACAGAGATAATTTACTAGGGCAGTATTGAGAAGAAAAGTGGGGTTGGAGCCCCCACACAGAGTCCCCACTGTGGCACTGCCTAGTGTAGCTGTGGGAAGAGGGCCACTGCCCTTCAGACCTGAGAATGGTAGAACCACTAGCAGCTAGCAATCTTAGCATGAAAAAGCCACAGTCACTGAACTTCAACCTATGAGAGCAGTCATGGGGGCTGCGCCCTGCAATGCCACAGGGGCAGTTGCCCAAAACCTTTGGAGTTCATCCGTGCACCAGTGTGACCTGGATGTGGAACATGAAGTCAAGGTGATTATTTTAGAGGTTTAAGACTTAATGATGGCTCTGATGGGTTTAAGACTTGTATGGAGCCTGTTGCCCTTTATTTGACCTGTTTCTCCCTTTGGAACAGAAATGATTACCCATTGCCTGTACCATCATTGTATCTTGGAAGTAAATAACTTGTTTTTAATTTCACAGGCTCATAGGCAGAAGGACCTCATCTCCAGATGAGACTTTGAACTTTGGATTTAGGAATTTTGATTGAGTTGATGATGGAACAAGTTAAGACTTTGGGGAACTATTGAGAAGGAATGATTGTGTTTTGCATTGTGAGAAGGATATGAGATTTGGGGGGCAAGGGGAGGAATAATATAGTTTGTATGTTTGCCCCCTCCAAATCTCATGTTGAAGTGTGATTCTCAATGTTTAAGGTGCGGCCTGGTGGGAGGAGATTAGATCATGAGGGTGGATCCCTCATGGAGGTATTAGCACCATCTTCTTGGTGATAAGTGAGTTCTTGCTCAGTTCATGTGAGATCTGGTTGTTTAAGTTTGTGACACCACCCCCTCTCTCTCTTGCATCTACTCTCACCATGTGATGTGCTGCTCCCACTTCACTTTCTCTCATGATTGTAAGCTTTCTGAGGCCCTCACCAGGAGCTGAACGGATATTGATGCTGTGCTTGTAGAGGCTGTATCACCATGGGTCAAATAAATCTCTTTTATTTATAAATTACCAAGTCTCAGGTATTAAAAACAGCCTATCATACATACTCATGCATTCTTATGTACAAGTGAAAAGAATAACAGCAATGACATAAAGCATTAGAGGAATTATGAGTATTTTGTTATTATAAATATGTGCACTGCCTGTGAAGTATTATAATACTATTTGAAAGTGGACTTGGAATAATTTGCAAATGTTGCAAGGTCTAGAGCAACCACCAATAAGAGTTTTAGTCTAAAAACTCTAAAAAATTAAAAGAGGAAGTATAATTGATATGCTAAGAAAGGATAGAAAATGAAATCATGTACAATCTCCAAATAAAACCACAAAAGACAGAAAAAGTATGGAAGGCAAAAATAGAAACAAAGACCAAGGCAAGGAATATAAAACAGTAACAAATAGAAAAGGTATCAATCCAACCATATGAATATCACTTTACATGTGAATAGTTTAAATTCACCAATTAAAAGAGATTACCAGAGTAGATCAAAAAACAATGTTCAACTATATGTTTTCTACAAGGAACCCACTTTTAACATAAAGACACATATAGATTAAAATGGAGGAATGAAGTAAGATATGCTAATACTACTTTTTCAAAATTGGGAGTATTCTATGAAATATATTAGTTTCAGACAGAAGATAACTCCAAGCAAGGAAAGTTCTCAGAAAAACAAGGGATGTTACATAATGATAGGGGTTCATGTTCCAAGAAGACATAATACATAATAATCCTTAATATTTATGTGACTAACAACAGAGCATCAAAATAGGTGAGGAAAAACATAACTGCAAAGAGAAACAGATAAATCTACCATTTCAGTTGAAGATTTTAACAACCCTTTCTCTGAAATATACAGATCCAGCAGGGAGAAAATCAGTGACATAGTTGAACCCAACATCACCATCAATCAACTGAATATAATTGACATCAATAGACTACTTTAACCAACAAAAGTATATTATGCTTTCTTCTCAATCTTACCAGACCACATTCTGGACATAAAACACACCTTAACAAATTGAAAATAATAGAAATCATACTATCTCTGCTGTCAGACCACAATGGTAGTAAACTAAACCAATAATAGAAACATAGCTGGAAAATCCCCAAATACTTGGAGATTAAACAATAACATACTTCTTAATGACTAATGGGTCAAAGACGAAATACCAAGAGAAATATAAAAATATTTTGAAGTATGTGAAAATGAAAATACAACTTATCAAAATTTGTGGGATACAGTGAAAGCAGGGCTTTGAGGGGAATAATAGCATTGAATGACATGTATTAGAAAAGAAAGATATAAAGTCAATAGTCTAAGGAAACTAGAAAAAGAAGGGCAAATTAAATTCAGAAAACTGATAAAAATTAGAGCAGAAATCAATGAAATTGAAAACAAGAAATTAAGAGAGAAAATTAACAAAATCTATAACTGGTTCTTTGAAAAGATCAATAAAGTTTGTAAGCCTCTAGACATGCTAAGAAAAAAGAGAAGACACAAATTACTAATATCAGAAATGAAAGAGGTACACCACTACAGACTCTGTGGACATGAAAAGGATAATAGAAGAATATTATGAACAACTCAATGCCTACAAATTTGGTAACCTAGATTAAATGAATTATTTTTTAGAGGTACACAACCTGCCAAAATTCACACAAGAATAAATAATATGTTTAGGCCCATTTTTATTAAATAAATGGAATCAATATTTAAAAACCTTCCAAAACAAAGCTCCAGGCTGGATAGTTTAATTCAACATACAAAACAAATACAGCAAAACGACATACAGCAGGTCTTCAGATAACATCATTTTGTTCAATGTTGTTTAGTTATAATATTGATGAGAATAAAATGGTCTTATTATACATCATTTTTTTTTAAAGTCACATTTTCCAAGAACCTGTTGATGATGTTTAGTGAGGACTTACTGTATACCAATTCTTTACAATCTCTTTTAGAAGACAGAAGAAATACTTCCTAACTCATTTTATGAGGCCATCATTGGCCTAATACGGAACCCAGATAAAGACATTACAAGAAAATAAAATTACAGCCCATCTCTCATGAACATAAATGGGAAAAAATCCTTATCAAAATATGTATAAAATGTATAAAAAGACTTATACATCATGACCAAGTGGGATTTATTCCAGGTGTGCAAAGCTGGCCCCGTTTATGAAAATTAAATCCATAATATCAAGATAAATAAGAAAAATCACATGATCATGAAATGTGTTGGATTTTCTCAAATACAGAAAAAGCATTCATCGGACACATTTTCATAATAAAAACTCTCAGTAAACTAGGAATAGAAGGCAACTTTGTCAACTTAATATACATCATCTACAAAAAACCTACAGCTAACATCATACTTAATGGTGAGAAACCGGATTTCCTAATTAGATGAGGAAAAGGTAAGGATGTCCTCTTTCAACACTGCTTTCACCATCATACTAGAAATCCTAGCTAATGCAATAAGACAGAAAAAAGTAAACTCTGCATTGTTTGATAATAGAATTCCCAACTCATGCAATAAAACAGAAAATAGTGTGTTATTTGGGAAAGAAAATATAAAACTTTCTTTGTCTACAGATAATTTGATTATGAAGAAATCTGAAAAAAAAATTTAAAACAACCTCCTGGAACTAATTAGTGATTTTAGCAGTGTTGCAGAATACAAAGTTAATGTGCAAAAGTCAAGCACCTTTCTATCTACCAGTAGTGAACAAGTGGAATATAAAATTAGTTCCCTGCAAAACAGAACACTTAATTTAAAGCTAACAAAATATATATCAAGTCCAAATAAGAAAAACTATAAAACTCTAATGAAGATACTAAATAAGAAGTAAATACATTACATGAGGAGATATTCCACAATCATGCCTAGGAAGAGATTCGATATTATTAAGATGTCAGTTTTTCACAATTTGATCTACAAATTCAACACAATCCTAATCAAACTCTACAAATTATTTTGTGGATATTGAAATTGATTCAAAAATTTATATGGAGATGTCAAAATGCAGAAAATAGCTAACTGAATATTGGAGAGGAACAAAGTCAGGGGACTGGCACTACCTAACTTAAAGATTTTGAAGTTACAGTAATCAAGACAGTGTGGTATTGGGAAAAAAAAAAAAAAGACAAATATGTCAATGAAACAGAATAGAGAGCTCAGAAATAGACCCACAATGAAATGTAGACAATTGATCACTGACAAAGGGGCAAAGGCAATTCAGTGGAGAATAGGTAGTCTTTTCAACAATAGATGTGGGAACAACTGGGCATCCACACACAAAATGAATCTAGACGCAGACCTTGCACCCTTCACAAAAGTTATCTAAAAATGGGTTATAGACCTAAATGTAACACACAAAACTGTAAAACTCCTAGGAGATAATATAAAAGAAAACCTCAATGACCTTGGATATGGAATAGCTTTTTAGATACAGCACCAAAGACATGATCCATGAAAAAAAAAAAAAATTGATAAACTGGATTTCATTAAAATAGAAAACTTTCACTCTGCTAAAGACAATATAAGTCTATGGAGAATGCGCCACAGGCAGGGAGAAAATATTTGCAAAAGTCATATCTGATAAAGGACCGTTCAAAATGTTCAAAGAACTCTTAAAACTCAACAATAAACTAATGAACAGCCTGATTAAAAAATGAGCAAAAACCCCTTAATACCTCACCAGAGAAGTTATACAGATGGTGTATTTGTCCATTTTCATGCTACTGATAAAGACATAGAAGATAAAGACAAGACTGAGAAGAAAAAAGGTTTAGTTGGACTTACAGTTCCACATGGCTGCGGAGGCCTCAGAACCATGGCAGAAGGTGAAAGGCACTTCTTACATGGCAGCAACAAGAGAAAATGAGGAGGAAGCAAAAGCAGAAACCCCTGATAAACCCATCAGATCTTGTGAGACATAGTCACTATCACGAGAATAGCATGGGAAAAACCGGCCCCCATGATTCAGTTACCTCCCTCTGGGTCCCTTCCACAACACGTGGGAATTCTGGGAGATAGAATTCAAGTTGAGATTTGGGTGGCAACACAGCCAAACTGTATCAGCTGGCAAGTAAGCATATGAAAAGGTGTTCAACATTCTATGTCATGAGGGAATTGCAAATTAAAATGAGAAACCAGTATATATCTATTACATTAGCCAAATTCCAAAACTCTGACAACACCCCACATTGGTGAGGATGTGGAGCAATAGGAATGCTCATTCATTGCTGGTGAGAATGCAAAATAGTACAGTCACTTTGGAAGACAATTTTATAGTTTACGAAACTAAACACACACTTGACCAGATATCCAGCAGTTGTGCTCCTTGGTATCTACCCAAATGAGCTGAAATCTCATGTCCCCACAAAAACCATCATATGGATGTTTATCACAGCTTTATTTATCACTGATGAAACTTGGAAGCTATCAAGATGCCTCTCGGTGGCTGAATAAACTATGATACATGCAGACAATAGAATATTATTCATCACTAACATGAAATGAGCTACAAAGCCATGAAAAGACATGGAACAAATTTAATTTTACTATGTGAAAGAAGGCAACCTAGAAAGACTATATGATTCCTAGTACATGACTTTCTGGAACAGGTAGAGCACAGAGAACTTTTAGGGCAGTGAAACTAGTCTGTATGACACTGTACTGTGTGAATACACATCAATGTACACTTCTTAAAACCCATAGAATACACAACAGCATGGGTGAAACTTAGTGTAAACTATGGACTTTAGATAATAACAATGTGTCAGTATAGGTTCTTTCATTGTAACAGATTATGTCATGGTGCTGTGGGATGTCAGTAGTGAGGGAGGTTGTATTATGTGTGGGAACAGAAAGTACATGAGAAACTCTGATCAATTTTGCCTTGAATCTAAAACTGCTCTAAAAATAAAGCTTAATAGTAACAATAATAATAAGTGAGGGCAAGGGGAAAAGAGCAATGTGGGCCAGAACATTTGGGTAAAAGAGCTCGTGGAGAAAAGAGGTGGTGGTGAGAAAGAAAACAACATATTTTCAGTTTAGGGAGTTACTTTAACATAGGTATGGAGGTAAGGGTGGGCTTGATATACAAAGAAGTGTACAGAAAAGGATATATTTGCAGTATTAGATGAACAGTATGGAAATAATAAAGATCAAGAGAATAAAGATATGAATCCTTATACTTCTCTTAGAGAAAACACAAGCCCATTCCATTGTGGCCAGTCACAAGGCAGGGCCATGTTGCCATGACTGGACTTCTGCCAACTGGTGATTCTGAAGCATTTGGGCTTCTGAGGCATACCTAATGGTGGGCATGATTTGATTCTGGGTTATCTGATTGCCAGCTGCTGGGTGGATGTTTGTAAAATACGATGATCATGACCTCAGGCAGGTTTTTTTTTTTTTCTTTTTAGCAAAACTGCAGTTGCTGCTGATTATGAACAATAAAGTTGGTCCTTTACACGGGATGTCATCTGCAGTACAGTAGCTACTACATATCAAAAACAGTAGGTTTGTGTTTCGTCTTTTAAAGGTTTCTTTTTGATAGCATCAGAATAGCACAGAGAGGGGAAATTTCATGGAGGTTTTCCCCAAAGAATTATGGTTTTGCAGTAGCACTGATTTATCATCCAAGAGACCAGTTCATAAAATAAAAATGTAATAAAACATGATGGGGAATGGTTTTTCCTCATCCCTCCACACAGCTCTTATTAACATTAATGGGAATTGTACGTGATTTGGGGAAGGGGAGGCTGCCTGGTATTTCCAAAGGGTTTATATGTAGACAGATTGAATGAGAGGGTCCCATGTGATTTCTTCCAGCACAATATAGAATAAAGGGAGGGACACAGGGCCTCTCTTTGGAGAATACTATGCTTTTTGTTGGCATAATTTGATTTATTTTCCTGTTCAGAAGTGTGAGGACAGAGCAGGAAAACCATGAGGCACGGAGAAAGGAAGGTGCTGTTTTATTATTAAAGTCTAATGTGCTGTGAATAAGTTCACTTATAATAAGAAGTTCAAAATACCCCCTCTTAAAATGGATCTATTTTTTCTTGATTTAGTATTCCACATGGCATATTTTACCTCCAGTTCTGACGACATATAGAAAACATCTCAGAGGGAATAAAAGTAATGATTTTTCTCTCCCTAATTGAATCAGACCTTAAAGTCTCTCTGGAATTAAGGCAATAGTCTTTAGCATTTGCTTTTTCTTACTTGGTGAGTATTGTCCATGAGGTTGTGAGTATTACTAAGCTAGTAATATTATTGGTTTTTAATTAAAAATATACAACACATTTTAACGGTGCAATATGTGGAAAACCATGAGAAGTTATAAAAAATAAAAATTGCCAATATTATTACCATCCAATAGTTATATTGCTATATTGTTATATATAGATATAGATATGCTATTCATATAGACAAATGTTTATATTTTATAAAACTGCTGAATATTATATATCGATTTTCATACTTTGCCTTAAAAAATTATGTGACAACCGTTTCTTCATTTTAATGCCTGAGTAATTGTCCATTTATTTAATCATCTTCCTATTGTGAGACATTTAGATTGTTTCTAGATTTTACTATTAACAACAAAAAATAACTTGCATAAATTTTTGTGCATGTAATTGACACTAGGTATTATAAGTTAAATAATATTTGTCATTTGAGTAGAAAAAAATATTCTATTGCTGCTTTAACTTTCATCAGTTTGATTAATAGAGCAACTGAGCAGTTATTCAAATGTTTATTTGGCCATGCAGTCATTATATGGTGACTAGACAGCATAATATTTCATAATACCACATAAATCCTTACATCTGAGGCTGGAGTTCATTTTAAGCTGTATTTAAGTATCAGCTATGAGCAAATGTTTTAGGGCTAGCAGTTACAGATTTTTTATAGAACTCTTAGGAACAGCTTGTTTAAAAGACATAATTATTCATGGATTAAGAAAGAAATTACAGTGTCTATGTCCCAAAATGTCTGTAAAATCTGTAGACTAGGGGAAACGCTGTTTTCTTAGCAATTTTCAAGTAACTGTGTTGCTTTGATAGTTTGGGTCTGCTGATATCAGATATGGTTCTAGCTAAGTTAGACTATGGAACCAGCTATGAACCCTACATGAAAGACAGCAGTTTTGAGCTCGAGCAAAACTCAAATGCTGAATAACTGCCTTCTGGCAAATTCCAACGACAGTCAATATCACTTCTCAACACACGGATAGAATGGAAGTTTTTCTTTTAGGGACTCTCAATTCTCTTTTTTATCCTATTTCCTATTCTCATTCCACCTTCAGAAGTGAATTCTAAACCTGTAGTGATTTCCAACCCTGACAGCAGCATTAAAATATTCTGATGAGCTTCACACAAGTGTAGATTTCACAGCTATAGCTCAGAACTGCTGAATCAGGATCTCTTGAGGGTGAAGTGAATTTATTACATCATACTTTCATTATTTTCCAGTTACTCTGAGTTCTGACAAAAGTACATATGTATTGTGGCTGGGCGCGGTGGCTCACGCCTGTCATCCCAGCACTTTGGGAGGCCAAGGCAGGCGGATCACTCGAGGTCAGGAGTTTGAGACCAGCCTAGCCAATGTGGTGAAACCCCATCTCTACTAAAAATACAAAAAATTAATGGGCGTGGTGGCAGGTGTCTGTAATTCCAGCTACTTGGGAGACTGAGGCAGGAGAATCGCTTGAACCTGAGAAATGGAGGCTGCATTGAGCCGAGATTGTGCCATTGCACTCCAGCCTGAGGGAAAGAGCAAGACGCTATCTCAAAAATAAATAAATAAATAAATGTATATGTATTGCATCACCCAATGCACCTAGTCAACTCATTCATACTAACTGGTAAATGACAACTGCTGGTTTACAAACTTAATCATTTCATACTACACCACCTACTGTTTCTCAAAGTGTCTTGTGTAATATAAATCTTTGTTGTATAGGAATACCCTGTATATCACAGGATGTCTAGAATAGTGGTCCTAATAACAGCTACCCTCTCAATATGATAACTCTCAAAATATGTGCTCACATGGCTGATAGCCCTTGGTGGGGGTGGGCCAGGCAAGGAATATAATACTAAAAGGCATGATACTTTCCCTCAAGGAGTTGACAGTCATTTTTTGAGGCAGAGTGCACACCTATAATACAAAATACCATAGAACCTAGTAATAGAAGTACAAATAAAGGTCTAATAAAGTCTGATAGGATAGAAGGTAGTGATGAGTTTATTTTCTATTTGCCTTTAAAAAGTAACCTTTTTTTTTACTTAAAAATTGTAGGCAGTTAGTTTTAAAAAGTCTCCCTAAAGACATGTAACTAAAGCAACAACATCAATATTTGGCTGGGACTACAGACCCCTGCCACCACGCCTGGCTAATTTTTGTATTTTTAGTAGAGACGGGGTTTCACCAGGTTGGCCAGGCTGGTCTCGAACTCCTGAGCTCAAGTGATTCACCCGCCTTGGCCTCCCAAAGTGCTGGGATTACAGGCGTGAGCCACCACGCCCGGCCATATTAGGGTTTTTGTTTTGTTTTGTTTTGTTTTAATTCTAACATTCTATCACTACTTAATATATGATCCGATTACATTTTAATTATTCATATTTATTTTCTTCTGTAGAGAATAACCCTTTTAAAAATGTACTTTTTACCACAATTTTTTTTTTTTTCACTAAACTGACAGTTCTCTCTTCTTTTTATTGGAGATAAAATTTCTCCTATGATGCTATCATCTGTCCTGTTCTTTTTTTTCTTTTGTGTTTTGACTTTTTATTCTTTTAGTCTCATTTTTGTGTGGTTTGGGGATGGTGCTGGAAGGTGAATATTTATATTCAGTCGTCTGTATTAAATGGTTTAATTGAATATCTCCAAAGATGGATTTTGACAGGAGAGGTGAGAGGAAGTTTCATAGAGAAATGATTTTGGACGTGGGCCTTTGTAAATGACTTAGGTTTGTGTGGAGAAGTGGGCTGGAAAGGAAATCCACTGAGGGGGTGGTAGGAGTAAAGGCAGGATACAGGAAAGAGCTCAGCCTCCCCTCAAGCAAGGAGGAGAAGGGGAACCTCAGGGAGAGAAAGACGCCTCTATAGGCATCCTTCCACCTGGAGGACCTTTAAGAACCCAAAAAAATGTGCGGAGTCACTGGTGGCTTTATAAAAAACTGGAAGCACTTATTAGAAGAGTCATCAGATAGGCAAGTGTGACAGCTTTTTTGGAGGTGAGAAATCAGTTTTTCTAATGTCCCTAAATAGAGTCCCTTTTATGTTTGAGGCATAGCAATGGCTTCGTCAATGTTGGTTTCAGTCATTATCAAGATAATTTGATCAGCTTTAAGTTAGTACATGTGACTCTCAGAGGTGTATTGTTATCTGAGAAATAGTCAACCCACACTGAAACCTGTTTTTCTAGAAAATGCATGCTCTGTAAATCTCAGTTGCAGAAAAAGGCTCTTTCTCCCTCCCCACTGTTGTGCCTTGCCGCCCCACTGCCATCCTTTTCTCTGAGGAGGGCAGTAGAGACCCACAAATCAGGCTTCATCCCAAACTCCTTGTCTCCCTTTTCTTAGCCACAGTAGATGTTCCTTCTTTCCTTGAATTCTCGTGTTTGCATAATTCTATCATCCATTCTCAGGGGGAATCATAGTATATATTGAAAAGTCCTTCATGTCTAGAACTTTGCACTCTTGCATTTAAAAGTCTTAGTCATAAATATAGAATGTAAAGGCTGAAAGCTATCTTACAGATCAGTGTAGAGCCCTCGCCTTTTCACAGCACCTAAAGCCGTAAAGGTGCTTTCACTCGCTCAAGCTCTCAAGTTAGGTATTAGTAGCACTGATACCAGAACCTGTGTCTCCAAACTCGGTGACTTTTGCTGTAGCATTTTACTGTCTTTTTGGCAGCTACCAGTCACCATGTGTTTACCAACAAAGAAAGTACAACTCATTATCATGAAATTGAAATGTGTGCTCAAGATTGTTAAACATCACTGTTTCTATCCCAATTCAATCCATTTGCACCCAAATTGAGGGAAAATTTATTTTCTTTCCTTATCAGAGGATTTATTATTTTAATTTTTTAGAAATATTTCCCTCATATTACATATCATGTTAGGCCCTGTGAGGGCTATAAAATAGATTAAAAATATCTATTTGGAGAGACAAGATATAAACAAAAATAGCTAAATAAGTTAATATAAGATCATAAAGGAAGGGCTATTATAAGATCAGTTATAACTAGTTGCCAGGTGAATGATCTATACTGTAAGAGACCTGAGTTCTGATGGGAAGGAGTGATGGACAGGAGTTTGATGAGAGGAGAAGTGAGAAATTTAGACCTTGAAGGATGAATTGATTTGTATATTCAGAGGAAAGGTAAGGAACATTCTGGTGGAAGAATGATTCATTCACGATGCTGATGCTCTTCTGTGCCAGATACTGGCCCAGTGCTAGGCAGACAGATACACTAAGGAGTTCTGAATCTAATAAAGCACACTTATATATTGTACTGCAATAGAGCTTCCAGAGAGGGCTGGATAATGTGGAAAGGAAAATGGGTAGTAATAACAAAATCACAGTTAATTAATTATATATTGATATATGTTTCAGACATTTTACCCACGTTGTAGAATTAAAAATTCACAATAACCATTGGAAGTAGGTCATTATGATCACTGATTTACAGGTGAGCAAAATTAAAGTCTCAAACTCTGGTCTGGACCTAAAGTGCACATTGCAAGAGAATCATAGTAAGAACTGTTAAAAACATACCTATGCCAGGACCCCACTCCCAGAGCTTCTGATTTCAGGAGTCTGCAGCAGGGTCTCAGCGTGTTTCTTTGACTTATTTTTATCCAAATGTAGATATTTTGCAGTTGTGGGTTTTTCTGTTTTGTTTTGTTTTGTTTTGTTTTGTTTTTTGAGACGGAGTCTCACACTGTTGGCCAGGCTGGAGTGCAGTGGCGCAATCTTGGCTCACTGCAAGCTCTGCCTCCTGGGTTCACACCATTCTCCTGCCTCAGCCTCCCAAGTAGCAGTTGTGTTTTTATTGTAGGGGCTTAGTTTATTTACAGAAGGAGTTGAATCCTATTTTGTAAATATGAGGGGCTATCTGGTGTGAAAAAGGTAGTAGTTGTTGTTGTTATGGTTATTGTTGCTGAAAACCTCTCAGGTGATACGAATGTGTGACCAGGGCTGAGAACTCCAGGCTTGGAGGGACCACGGAGCAGTTCCAAGTCAACTCATCTCGTGTATAGCAAGGTCAAGTATCTGGCTTCAACCTCTTATCATTCTATCAGGCTGCTTCTGGAAGGATGGAGCAGGTCGACAGCGGAGAGCATTGTTAAGGTGTGCGTGGGTGTGTGTTTGTGTGGAGGCACATAGAGAAAATATACGTTCAGGGGATGGTAATGATTACAGTCAGGCTAACTGGAGAACTAAAGGTGTAAAGTGGGTGACGGAGTTGGAAAAGATGCTTAGGTTTACATTTCAGATGCCTTACGTTAGGCACCAGGATAGCACCTCCGAAACTGAAGAAACACTGCCCGTCATTGTTCAGGTCACTGGTAATGCCCGATCCATGTTTCTGAGAACACTCTTATTAAGCACCCCATGAATGATTAGAACAGGGTCTAGATGGTTGATACAAAAAGGCTGAGCTCAGGGTTTTGTTGTACATAAATCTGTTTGAAATGGAATAGAAGAGACATAACTGAAGCCAAGGGAATAAGCCAGATAAGCTTTCAAGGCCCATTTCAGACCTCTGACTGTGTGAATTAGAATGATCACATCAAGGCTACTCAGCACATCACAGAATGTACTGTGTCTGTGTATTGGATGACAAGTCTTAATTGTCACTATCGCAAACTCCCTAACAGCACATACATATGCCTGTCAGGGCTGCAGAATCCACATTTTTAAGAAGGGAGATAGGGCTTAATGAATATGAGCCTTCACGCTAGGTTCTCTGCTGTTACATCCCCATTGAAGGAGTGATGTGAAATCCACCGACATCATTTTAAGGCTGAGAGAGCTCACCCACGAGTGAAGAAAGAATTAATGAGGTTCTCCTGCAGCATCTCAATTCACAGTTGAAGCAGAGGTAAGGCATGGTAGGAGGCATTCTACGTTAATTAGGATGCGGTCCCAGCATCCTCCTGTGCTGAATATTCTCTATGCCTCCAACCCATAGCTCCCTACCTTGGTAAATGTTTTACTGACCTTTGATTTTGCAGCACCTTCTCTCCCCGCCCCCTTTCTCCTTGCCTCCCCTCACTGATCCCCTGTCAGGAACTGGCACTCTAGCTATCTGGGGAGCAGCTGGAATGTTGCTCTTGCTCTTAGCTTCTCTGAAATGATGGTGGAGTGGGTGGTGCGCTTATAATAGGTCTTTAGAAAAGAATGCATTGATTTCTCTGAGGATTTTTTTAAAGGCTTTGGGACATGACTGAGGGAATGGCTAATTACTATTTATGACTGTTTCATTCAGAGCTAATTGCCGGAGCTGCTGCAGACACTGAGGCCTTCACTGCTGCTCTGCACCAGATGTGCAAACAGTAATAAAATGGGCGATGGGGCTGATTCTTTGCACGCCAGTCCTGAAACAGAGTCTGTGTACATGTGCATGTAGGTATGAATACATGTGTATATACACACACACATATACAATATTGCAGATTTTAAGAAGAGTCCAGAGGTAATTATTGAAACTCTCCATTTCTAATAGGTTTTGGGTATATATTAGGGTCAATTTGTCAAGGTATAATTAACAATGCTGGACCCATTGAGAAATGAAAGAACTAAGGAATTTTAATCCCCCCCCCCCACACACACACATTGAGTGAATAAGCAGGGACAGTGAGTGGTATGGAAAAGTTAGCTGGATTCATCGAAGTTTGATTAAAGGAAAAGGAAAAGTAGAGAAATATTAAATGGAGACTGGAGGGGTTTCCCTCAGTTTCTGTTTCACTTTTCCTCTAATTGATTTTCCTACTTAATGTGAACTCAGGCAGCTGCAATTTATATGGAGTATGTTCCTGGATGTGGTGCTGTCAGAGCTGCACACATCTGGTGAGCAGCTTTTGGTTTGAGCTGTGAAAGATGTTCCCAATGTAAGTCCCCAACCCTTATGCACTGACCATTCTCCCCAACCCTGCGATATGAAAATCGAATACCACAGTGGCTGAGGAGGGTGCAGTAACTCTCTGCTGCTTCTTAGTGTAAATCCATCTCCCAGTCTAGTGAAATAGTCCAATCACTGTCGTTCTTTGTAGCCATCGTGGTATACTCCAGGAAACTTGACTTTGTATTTTTCTCCTTTTGGAAGGGGAAAGAAAGTGTATTAAATAAGGGTACACGTGAGAGTCTCCCTAATTGATAGCCAGTTTAATATCTGTGAAAATGTTGCTTTGTTTGGAAGTGAGAGCTGCAAGCAGATAGAACGTATATGACAGGGAGAATTACTAAACAAACAATTGGTGAGAACCAGTCTTTCCTTCTGGCTCTTCTTTCAGTGAGAAAGACTGACTTCAGTTAAGTTTCTATCATAGGGCCCTGAGAGAGGCATTCTGCAGGCTTGTCCCTCTAGGGTAAGGATAGGAGAGTGCTTGGGGAGTGAGAACAGAAGCAGCTCTTGGAGACAGAGAGGCCCGAAGACTGAAAATGATTTTCTAACTAGGGCATAGAAAGAGACCTAGCTCCCTTCTGCTGAGGTGCTCGGGCTCATGAATGCTTATAAGGTGCACCTAAAGAGAATGGATCTCCAGGCCTAGGCTTCCAGTGTTGGAAAAATCAACAGTGATATAGATGCAGAGTTATCCTCTGCTAAGGAAATCTTAGCCATTGGGTAATGCGCAACCATGACAGACAGATGCCAGCGGCCTCTTGCTCATTGTAGGACAAGGTCCACTCCCATTTTTGCTGAGATGCCAGGACAAGAGGAAGCATTCTTAGCACTTGGATGCAATTGAATTTCTCCCCATTGTTGAGACAGGACTTTAGAGTCAAAAATAAGCTTATTTATTACAGAAAATAAGGTAATGTGATTTTGTTTGTACCTGTATGTGGTAGATTAAAATTCATACCCGTTTCCCATGTTTTGAATTTAAACGACAACAGGGAAATGCATACGCAAGCATGGCTCAGGGTCACAGATTAGGTGAAATAATGCTTCCTTGTTGGTGGTTAGGTTCCTGATAATGATTACTTACTCTTGGAAGACTAATGATTATTACCCTTTCATGAATCTCTCATGAAACTATTTGGTGTTCCATATAACGTGCAAGGATTATGAAGGTAAATCAGGCAGAGTCCCTGTTAAGGCACTTTTGGACAAGTGAGGCAGACGGATATGTAAATAGAACATTTAAATGTGATGTCATAAAGATATAAATAAAGACTTCAGAGCTCAAAAGTTCTCCTTTTTATTTTAGTTTCTATTGATACTTGAGTTTGAAGTACTTATACATGTTAAATATGTCTGCCTTTTTCTTGGGGCTTAGATTCTATCATTGTGTTATTTTAAAGTATTATTTTTCTGCTTTTATAAATTTTATGTTGAAATGCTTTCATTATTTTTTGTAAGCTGGTTCTTAGAAAGGGTAGGTAGTATTAGTTTGCTAGGCCTGCCCTGACAAAGTGCCACCCAGTGGCTTGAAGAACAGGCATTTTTTGTCTCACTGATCTAGGGGGGGAGAAGTCTGAGATCAAGGCATCCATAGGGCCATGGTGCCTCTGAAGGCTCTAGGGAAGGATCTGTTCCAGGCTTCTTTTCTAGCTTTTGGTAGTTTCTTGGCTTGTGGCAGCATCCCTCCAACCCTCACATGGCATTCTCCTTATTTTCATGTCTCTGTGTCCAGATTTCCAACTTTTCTCTTGATGTTTTTTAGAATTCTCTTTGTCTTTGGCTTTAGACAGTTTGATGATAATGTGCTATGGAGAAAACCCTTTCTGCCTTGTATCTGTTTGGGGCTCTCTGAGCTTCCAGGATCTGGAAGTGTAAATCTCTCATCAGACTTGGGAAATTTTCATCTAAAACTACTACTCGTTTTTTAATAAAAACACCAGTCCTACTTGATTAAGGACTCACCTACTTTACTACGATGTTATTTTAATTAATTATATCTTCAATGGCCTTATTTGAACTCTTATTCCCAAATAAGTTCACATTCTGAGATGCGGAGGTTAGGATGTCAACATATGAATTTTGTGGAGGGACATGATTCAACCTATAAACAAAATGACCTTTTATCCTCTAGAGAGTTTCTCTATGAATGGACTCCCCATTGTCCTAAGTGGGCCAACATTCCTGCCATCTTTCTGTATGAAATGCCTACCTAGCATTCTTCACAAAGAGACCTGGTGATGCCCATTCTAGAAAAGGTCTGTAGGTCTGCATTTTTAATTTCCATTCTCCCACTTGTCTGCCTTCTGTGACTCTCAGAGCAACTAAGGGAGACTGCATGAGATAATTCCTGAGTTTTGGGCATCACGAGTTTCAGGGTATGCACTTCAGTGGACTTGAAATAAAAGGGTTAAATAAAAAGTAAGCGGGACACTGCTCCAGAATGCCTAGTCTCTGATCTGGAGAGGGTAGAGAAGTCAAACACAGGCATAAACACTGGCATTCCAAGGAACACCAAGATCCTTTCACTGATTGTTCTTACACAGATGTACTGCACTCTGTTATTTTGGGGAAGCTAGTAGGTCACTGTGCAATTATTTACAACTTGCAATATCATTGCATGTTTTAACACTGCAGTTGTATTGCAAACGAATCCAAGAGCAGAGGATTTGTCTTCTCTTTTCTTGTCTCCCGATAATATTTAATAGAATTATTTGTAAAATATAAGTGCTCAGTGGTTGCTTATTTAAAAATTTCAGAGCTTGATATCTCACCCAGGTTGTTTCTTGAGGTTCACAGTTTATTTTTAAAATGCTATCAGCAGTGAATGTTCTAGAAGTTAGCATTGTAGCCAGTATGTATAACAAATACATTGAATAAGGATAATTAGAAACATAATTTTATTTTCTGTTTCTTATCCCTTTAAAAATTATTTAAGGTGAAATGGGCAGGTGCATAATTATCTTCTATCTCAGGATGGAAATGTGGGTAAACCACGAGACTACTCTTACTTAGAAAGATCCATAATCACTTTCAGTCACTAAATACATGTTGCTTCAGTAAGTAGAATGTGTCCGGGCCAAAATATTAATAAATGCTTTAGTTTTTATTGAAAAGGATTTCTTCCTCTCTGCCAACTTTAGGTTGGTGTTTGCCTGGCCTGGGAAAAGGCCCTGGGGTAGGTTTCTGCCTGCTTCTCACTCTCCTTCTCGCCTCCTCCTGCTTTAGCAAGCAGACATTACAGATGCACCAATGTCAAGTGTGAGAAGAGAGGACTGGGAAAGGAATAGGGCAGTCTTACCTGGCTATCTGGCTTTCTTTTCTCTAAGTCTTGTAGATGGCCAAAACTCATCTCTTACCTCTTGGGATGCTGTCATTTGTTGTTGGTTACAGTCATTGCTGGGGACCTTGCATGTCAAGGAGAGTCTTGCCTTGGGAGGCTGCATTTCTATTCCAGTGGTTCCTTTAGTTCTTTCAGCAGCTGTTAGCAACTTAGCACATACGTCTAGACCTCCCGCACACCATCCCTCTCAGTGATCCTAGTACACAGGAAGCAAGAGCAGCCCACTTTGTCTTCCTCTCCTTCAAGGTCTACATCTGTCCATTGGGAAACACTTTATCATCTTTTGCTAAATCCAGTGCAATGATCTCTATCCTCTTCCACAACCTGCTTAATTTTCTTGGGCTTAAGCCACTCCCTAAACTTTTTGTGACTCTCTCAAAAGCAATGAACACATTTACAGTTTTTCAAGTTGTCCTTTTGAGATGCCCAGAGGCAAAGGAGACTGTGAGTAAGCTCTACTGTTCCTTCTTGGGGTAGGATGTGGACTTTGTTAGCTTATACTTCAATAACAAAGTTGAAGGCCTTACATCGTAACTCCTATTACTTGTTTTCTGTTCACAAAGTGTCTTAAAATTTGCTGTCATTCTTGAATCTCAGCAACCCTATTAGATAAAAAGACAGGTTATAGCATCCATGGTTGATAGATGGGAAAATTGAGATCTAGAGAGAATAAGTAACTTATGTAAGCACAGGAGGCAGCTAAGTTAAAACAGGGCTTGAGCTAGAGATCGGGTTTTCTGGTTATGTGAAAACAATTACTGGTTGTCAGTAGGGATCACAGTCCTGGGAGGAGGTGGTGGATGTGGGGGAAATGGCAGAATGGGGAAAGGAGATTGTGTAGTTTGCAGGAGGGGGGAAGCAAACATTCTCAGTATTTGATTTGCTTTTCATTGCATTAGTGGTATTTCAAATAACTGTGTCTGTGAGACTTTTATATTTTTCGAAAGGAGACATAGATAAATATGAAGGAAAACTACACTCAAAATACACTGCTTCATGGGTTGCCATTGTCTTAACTCAGCTCATCTGGTGTGTCAGGGTTGAGACACTTTGATTTTATGTAATGCACTTTACCAAGATGACATTTATATTGAGATAACGAGTGAATTTCTTATTCCAGTGGAGATTTAAGAATTATCAGCATAAATGACACTTTAAAATTAGAGATAATGAAGACTTTCAGCCTTAAAATCCCTGGGAAGTTGTTTATTCAAAAAGCTAAAGAGCTAACCAAACAAAAATAGACCATAAACCTGAACTCTTACTCCTCCTGCTCCCTCCCACCCTAAGGCCCTCTGATTTTTCTGGTTTATTTTAAGCCCATACAGAACAAAACCCTGGCTGTTCCTTAACAAGTGAGAATGACTTGCCCAGACACACAATAAAACATTTGTGACAAGCGAGCATGCACGCCCTTAATCCAGATCTTGCTCAGCACAAGGTACTCTCTGGCTGCCTGATTCAACAAAGAGCCCTCTGTCCCTGCTCCTCGCGGAGGCTGAATGCCAATTGTCTTAAATCTGATTGCTCCTTGAACCCCAGTCCCCTCGTGGATGCATGAGAGTGCCACCCAGAATGCCAGGACCCATTAGGCTGAGCTGACTGAGGAGATAGCTTTAAATCAGATTTCCCTTATCTTCCTTCTCTAAAAATTGTGGGTGTATCTTTATGCTTGTTTATCTTCTCTCCAAGCCCTTAAGTGTTCCCTCCTCACGGCTCTCCTTACCCAAAGCAGCTGCTTTTTCCACACGGTCAAGCTGCCTTACCTTCGACAAAGATGTCACTAGTCTGAGCCCGCCTTGATTCTGTTAGATATCCATCCCGGGGGCACACCATTGCATGGTGTACTAAGAAGCAAGTACTCAATGGGAAACAAAATACCTGGCCATAAACAAGTTGAAGAATGCTTTGGAGAGGAGAAAAGGGAAAATAAATTGAGAAGGCATTACTGAGAGGCCTTCGTTAAAAGAGAGGAGAGTAAAGATGGCCTTTCGATAAGTGCTTGGTATAACATCCCTCTCAAATCTGAAGTTGTTCACAGCTCATCCTGTACTCCCTTGTTTATTTTAATAAACACTAGAACAACTTACTTCCAACTGTGGAAGCAATATGCTTATTGTAAAAAATGTAAAACCCAAAAATACAAAAAAACTGAAAACCCCCACGATTTGGGAATATATATATATATTTTTGTTTTGTTTTGTTTTGTTTTTTGGGGGGGCGGGCGAACGGAGTCTTGCTGTGTTGCCCAGGCCGGAGTGCGGTGGCGCGATCTGGGCTCACTGCAAGCTCCGCCTCCCGGGTTCACGCCATTCTCCTGCCTCAGCCTCCGGAGCAGCTGAGACTACATTCGCCCACCACCGCGCCCGGCTAATTTTTTTGTATTTTTAGTAGAGACATGGTTTCACCGTGGTCTCGATCTCCTGACCTCGTGATCCGCCTGCCTCGGCCTCCCAAAGTGCTGGGATTACAGGCGTGAGTCACTGCGCCCGGCCAGGAATATAATAAGATCTCTCTCTCTCTCTCTCTCTCTCTCTCTCTCTCTCTCTGTCACACACACACACAGAGTACAGTTTATTTTGTAAGCATTTTATTTTTCTTTAACAGTATGTTATGAATATGTTTTATTAGTAACAAATATTTTAATATCTGGTGGAATTCTATGTGGATATATATTTATTTGTTTTGCTGCAAAAGGCTTTATTGTTTCCAACTGGTTCACAGCTTGAGACAGGGCCTGGAGCTTTTTAAACACCCTGGAGGTACTTAAAAAGCTGCCTAGTGGATGGAGGTCCCAGAAGCCCTGGTACCAGGCGATGCAGAGAGGCTTCTCAAACGACGCGGGCTCCAGAGCCTTACAGTGCTGCTTCATGGGGAGGTTTTGGAAGGGAGATTGGCCCAGTCCAGCCTGTGAAGGGTGGTCAGGTGGTCACCAGTCTTCTTGATGAGTTTTTTCCTCCTCATCTAGGAAATGGCTCTCTCAGAAGTCACCAAAATAGCGTCTGTGCGGGCAGAACCCAGGGCAAGCAGATACAGAAGGACCAGGTTCTGGTTCTTCTCAACAGTCAGGGTTGCTTCCACAGCATCCAGGCTTTTACACCCCTCATCTTGGGGCCCCATCTACGTGTCTTAGAAGAGGGTGCAGCCACTGTGCCGATTTTGCAACTTCAAGAGATACTGGGGCAGTCCCCTATAGTTGATCTCTTTGGATGTCAAAATTATTTAGCTATTCTAATTAGCATTGCAATGGAAATCTTTATTGCTGTATCCCCAATTATTGTGGCAAATAACTAGTAACAGAATTTTTAAGCAATAAACAATGCACCCTTCAAAATATTTTAACATTTGTTGTGATCTAGAAAATTATTCCTCCTTCATACATACCTGTTTTGTAAAACACTCAGCCTCGTGTTCTTCATGAAGACTACTTTGAATGAACAAAGCTGTTCTTACAACCTCTTGGTCCTGACACAACTTCATCAATTTTTAATCTAAACTATTATGCACTTAGGATATAAATAAAAGAATGCTATTATGTGCTTATGCTAGAATGCATTCTTGTATTCAACTTACGTGTTTATCTCTGTTTCCACTGTTTCATGATTAGTTCAATGCTATACTCATACTGGGGAGTTAGTAACTCATCTTTCATGCATCTCATTCATTTGGAAAATAACATCCACATTGCTAATGAAGAAAGTCTTGAGCACGTCATTTAATTTTTAAATTTCCTATATTATGCTTGGAAATGTTTATCTTAAAGGAAGCTAGACAGTGTTTTCTCCACAGAAGAGCCGTTATTCTGGGAATGAGAGAAATTGTCTGGTTATTTGTAAGAGAAGCCTTAAAATTTTGTTTTGTTAAGTTATTTAGCTTTAGGGAAGTTATGATCATTTCTTAATTAAGTTCTTTTCTCAGACTTTTTTTTTTTTCTGCCAGACACTGTGTTTTGCTCTACAATAATCATCATTGATTTCTTAATTGTACTCTTGATTCTTACTTAACAAAATAGGGCAACACATTTGATTGAAATCATTACAACTAGGTTTTCTGTATGTTTATTTTCAATACAAGCTATTTCTCCCTTTTCAATTTGCAGGCTAGGAACAAATAACCCAACACCCTGAGATTGTCATCCACTACCCCCATCACACACACACACACACACCCACCCACCCACCCACCACCACCATCATCATCATCATCATCATCACCATAGGCCTTATCAAGAATGGTTGGCCAATCTTCTACTTTTTCCTTATCCAAATAACTATTTATTCTTCAGGATATACAGAAACAACTCTGAGTAAATATACTTCTAGATCTGAAACGCATCTTAAAGTCTTATTTTTCATATTTACTCTTTGGCTAAATAAACCAAAGAAGTAGAATTGTAGAGCTTCAAGTTAACTACTAGCAAAGCTTACCTGCCAGAAAGGCAGAGGTTTTGAGCCAATTCTCAATATGTGACTGCTGGATTAAATAAACATATTTATCAAATGTCTTAAACATTTGCACAACGGTTTGCTAGTTACTCTTGGATTGAGGTAACAAACATGACAGACTATTGTTGGACCTCACAATAAATGGGACCAGGAAAACTTCTACCAGCATTGGTCGTAGCATTATTTTTTATTTTACGCATGTGAAGAGTTATACTCATGAAAACATCATCAGTTCTCACCTGAAAAACCCAAGTTCATACTACCTGGGATGAAGATTGCATTTCCAATCTCAATCTGTGTGAACAAATTTGAATCCAAGCTGATCCACCCATTGATTGCTCTCTTTGCTAGGAGGAGTGGATTTTTCATGGACATGTTCTTGTAGGTATAGCTGACCATTTTAATTTCCTAACTAGAATGAGCTTTGATCTTTCTTTGCTGCTTCCCCTACAGAACAATAAATATACAGAACAAAACCACTCTGATTTATGTCAGTTCTACAGGGGGAAAGGTAGTATTCATTGTACCTTATTTGTAAATTTTATATAGTAGAAAGCATGTGTATCATTTAAAATTCAACCAGGGAAGAAAAATCACTATACGTTATGTGGAATAAGGGATATATTGTAGCGAATGGATCTTACACAACATTGGGAGCTGGTGAAGAAGTTTTTGGAAAGTTGTTGCCTCTACATCTGGTGGCGGGGCTGAAGTCGCAATAGCTCAGTAGAGGCAGCAGTGGACACTAAAAGCTAGGGTGCAGAATGGACAAACTGCTATCCATGAGGACAAAGTGCTACCTGTATCTGTTTCCCACTGTATCCAATCCTGATAGCTAAGGTGACCTCCAGGAGTTAGATGACTTTAGCACATGTGCTTGATATTTAGGCTAGCCTGAAGGGGGAACTGCAGGAGCTGCAGACTTGAGTGCTGCTCCATAGCAATTAGATGATCAAAAAAATCAGCAACCTTGTACAAGAGCTGCAGTGCAGCTGGTACCCAATCCAGCTTCAGAGCCTACTAACCTCCTTCTCAGTCACTTTTACATTCCAAGTCTCATGTACCTTTCTCTTGTGGTCAACCATAGCCCACATCCATCAGAGACAAGAATTCTAGCAAATGCTATTCCAGCCTAGTTCAGTTGACACAGTACAAAGCCAGCAGGCAGCAATAATATTTATAGACTTATTTTCCACTTGGCCTTACACTTCAAATCTGAGAAATTAACATCCTGTTCACTCTAATTCATTCTCTTTCATATGACCATTTCTTTTCGGTATTTTTCATGACGTCAGATCCAAATGTTCTTCTCCATGGTTTTTTTTTTTTTTTTTCCCTCACCTAATAAATTTCTAATAGTTCTGTAAGAACATCTCAAATATCCCCTACTCTAGGAAATGTTCTCCACCCCCAGAGGCAAGGCTGTTATTGTTGTATTTAATGAAATACCAAGCACCTCGTATTGTGACTAAATATTTATATTAGTGTTTCTTCCACTAGACAAGAAATTCTCTTATAGTAGGATTGTTAGCCTTCTCATCATTCTGTCCACATTGTGCAACGTATTACATAAAATGTATATATATTTGACATAAAAGATAACCTGAGTGTATTATGTATGGTAGCGTGAACATAGATGTTCCGTTAATCCCATAGATTTTTTTCAAGATTTACTGCAAGATCATTTAGAAGAAGACAATCTGTTACCATATCTTGAAAAAATACCTTCTGAGACATCAAATGACCAACATAAATTCATCAGAATACTCAATTAGATATGTTGAGGCATGGAAGCAAATGGAAATGGAACCAGCAATATGAGCTGTCCTGGAAGAGGGTGCTCTACCTTCAGCCTACATTCTATTAACTTTTCTAACCCAGATAGCTACGCTAATATTTATGTCCTAGACCCAGATAATATTGTGGTTCATTCTATAATAATACTGTCAAAAATGCAGTTTAAAGTGTAATTTTTAAGTGCAACATTGGTCTATAAACATAAATTATGCATTTCCATAATAAAGATGAAAAAGTGTTTTGATAAAAATTTTTCCATGAATCATTACTCCACTAAGAGAAATAGTGTGTACATGGAGCCATCAGTAATTTGTAAAAGATTTATGTTGTCAAGTATTTATGTTAGGTCAAAGAACCAAAATGGTTTAGACATATTTTCAACAACAATAACTAATACTAGTTTTCTTTCTTTCACCCCTCTGTTAACTGGAGTTAAACAGGATAAGTAATTGCACTGAACATTCTGATTAATGAATATTTTCTCTGCTGATGAGTGGAGTAAGCATATCTGAAGCTGTTTAGTTCAGAGATCTGATGATGAGGTGTTAGGTTTTGGGGAATTTTTTTTTTTTTTGATGTGACAGTTCATTAATATTTTTTTCTCACTCTCTATTTTTTTCTATTTGCTTTAGCTTCATGAAAGTTCAGAACCAAACTAGGTACTGTATTTCAATAATTAACTTACCTCTGGTTCCTCAAACAAATCTCCCTTGTTTTCCAAATAACTTCATATTTCCCTTTTGTATATTTTATAAATCCATCTGTCTATGTATTAATTTGAACTCAATAAGGTTTTCATGTAAAAATGGCCTAATATAAAAGTAATATGACTATTGGCAAATTTACACAGTAAGCATATTTTAGGACACTTTGATTCTTTCCGAACATAGGTAGGCACAAATCATAATATTTATATATATATATTTAGAGAGAGACCTTATGGATTTCACTTATCACAAACTAATGTGTGGTACATTGGAATAAAGAAGGACATGGTAATTTTGTTGAAACAAGTAGTAACAACAAAAACCTTGTGTTTATAGTAACATTGGGGAAGGCCACAGAGTCAAAGCATCAAATGCAAAGAGTTCTTTGGAATTATTTGCTAGAAAACGGAAAAGAGTGATGAATGTTGATTCCGTCTTAGCTTTTAATATACGTAACAACAACAAATGTAGTTTTCCTTTTCAGTTTTGTTTTCCATTTAATGGAACTTGCCATTCCATCAAAATACATTTTCTTGTTACAAAATGCATTTTTTGTCAAACATAAGGTAGCTGCACAATTTATAAGAGATGAAATATCTAGACTGCCAAAAAAATAAGGAATAATGGCTCAATAATGCAATACAAGTATAAACAATATCTACACTTTGTTCCAATCTTTTTAAAATATGGAAAGACTAAATTTCTAGTAATGTTAATAAAATACATATTTGGAAATATTAAGATGGGTTTAACGAGATTAAATTTTCAACAACCTTAGTAAGACTTGATTATTTCTGGGGGTTGAGTAACACCTACAAAACGTAATTTTTAAAAAATTTTCAAATTTATGGTCAAAATAGAATAATACAGATACTACATGACTCTTGCCATATTAATGACAATATAGAATAAAATACAGGAATAATGAAATATATTCCATGGGAATATATGGAATACAGGAAGATGCCACATTATAAAGATGACTGTCTGTCTAAATAAGTTAATATAATCCCAATAACATGCCACCCTTATCTCTGGGAGACAGACAAGTTGAAGTTTACCTGGGAAGTAGGGAAGTGAGAATATCTGGGGAAGCTCTTAAAAAGCAGAAGCTGGCCAGAGGTGGTGGCTCACGCCTGTAATCCCAGCACTTTAGAAGGCTGAGGTGGGTAGATCACTTGAGGTCAGGAGTTCGAGACCAGGCTGACCAACATGGTGAAACCGCATCTTTACTAAATACAAAAAATTAGCTGGGCATGGTGGCGGGCACCTGTAATCCCAGCTACTTGGGAGACTGAGGCAGGAGAATCGCTTGAACCTGAGAGGCAGAGGTTGCAGTGAGCCAAGATTGCACCATTGCACTCCAGCCTAGGCAAAAAAATAAAAATTAAAAAGCAGGAGCTGTTGGTAGGTGAAGAAGAGGAGTTAGACCTACCAGAAATTAAAACATACAATAAAGCCTCTATAATTAAAATAGTTGGGTAATGGTGCAGGATTGGAGGAGCCATTGTAATGGGATACAAAACCCAAAATTTGTATATAAAATATAGTATCATGGTTTTTAAACGATATTTTACAATAAAAAGAACCAGTGCTCCTTGGAGAAAAAGCTTATTCCAGGGCTGGTGCAAGAATGTTACATGAGTATAAAATATTTTGTATGCTAGAAAGTTCTTTATGTTATTCTATTTACTTTGATGTGTTTTGGGAATTTCCAATAATAAGCCCTTTTTAGAAAGTAGGATCTTGGAGAAATGGTTAACCATCTAGATGGTTCATCTGGCTTAGCTGTAAAATTATAATTTTATTTTTAAATACAACCTTTCAAATTAAGGGTTTGCCTTTTGGGGGCAAAGATTTTGAGACAAAGATAGAGAACAAAAGATAATCTATACTTCAAAAATCATATGCTTTTGGTATCATGTATACAGTAATTGGTTAAGTTGAAGATTCTAGGGGATTTTCTTAAGGCATAGAAAAATACATGCATCTATAAGTAATTATGCAGTTCTTGATAGAATAAAATGCCAGTAACACAATATTAGAGGAACATGTATCATGAGTTGATTTTTCAGTAACAGAGATGAGCATGTGCTGCATTGTCTGTAATGTTTAGCTAGGAAACAGTGGGATATACTAATGAAACTTTTTACCAGAGTTTTTGGTGAAGATCTATAAGTGACGGAAAGAGATCCATTGATCTGTAAGAGAATCAAAACCCATTCACACACTCTGAAGTTTCACAGAAACTACATTTCATTATCACGGGTGTGGAAAGGTCTAATATGTCAAGAAAAACACAAGTGATCTCTGAATGTTACATTTATAGATAATCAAATGTAATTGCAGTTATATAAGTGATTAGGCAAGATAAGTTAGATGTTAAATATTTGCCTGTTCACATAAGTGAACCATAGTAGGTAAAGCAAATTGATCAAAAAGTACCAAAAAAGCATCTACAATGACTTGAGGAAAAAAAAAAAAAAAAAAACAAGAAAAAGATACTATTTTTTAAAGACAAACTTTACTAACTGAGCTTAATTAAGTCTGTGACAATGAATTTCATTAAAAAGATATCTTTCAGACATTGATGACCATATATCATAGGGTTGTTAAAAATTCTCTCTGCAAGAGAAAGTTTTGGTAATAGAGAAGATAAAATGATACATTTTTCTACATTTTGCCTTTTAGACCTGCCACTGCCATGTCACTACTAGCTTGCAATTTGAAGATCAGTCAGCCCATGCTAACTAGTGGTATGACAGCTGAAAGTGATTTATTTGCAGAGACTCTGTGAACTGAAATTTACCTTTGCACACCCCCTTCAATGATTGCTTGACTCCCCATAACGGAACAATTCTGGTATTTTCTGTGTTCCAATTCTGATCTGAATCCAAGTCCTCTGGTAATGAAACAGCAAGGCAATTCCTAAGCAAACAGTTCACATTACAGAACTCGGCAATCCCTCCAAGTGTGCTGTGTCAGTTAAAGGCTGCTCCTTTAAACCGGGGCTCCTTTTTCAATGGCTTTTCTAAGATCCCAGAAAGTGAGTGAAGATATTTTAGCACATAAGCTGCACAAGGTGATTACTAAGGTTGGTTTTAGCTCCAAAAGTATTTTTTCCTTAGGAAATCCAGCTTTCTCAAGATATCAGGAAGTCTGGTCGTGTTAATATTTCTTTTTCTTTCTTTATTTTTTTTTTTGTATAATTGGAGAATTTATACTAGGTCTCCATAGTTTTATACTTGGGAAGTAAGAGATCCTGAATTTCTATCTGCTTTTTGAAATGCAAATTTATATGTCAGGTGATAAATTCTACCCCAAGGGTCTTGGTTCTAGGTCTAAAGAATACCTGCATGGAAAGGTCGAATATTATTAATAAGTTGAACTTGTTTAAGTATAAGAGAGAAAGAAAATGAAAAACTAGAAAATAAAGGGAATTTAATAGGACATAAATTAAGGGAGATGCATATGAAAGTAATGAAAAAAAGTAAGAAAAAAGGGGGTGATGTTTCCAAATACAATACTGGTAATTATGTGTTAAGAGATATGGGTCACATGGAGTAAGTTATTTCCTGACTCTGACCCCTCAGGGCCCATCTTACAAATATTAACTAATAAGCTAGGTGTATCACAGGTGATTGTCACTCCATGGCCATCTGTCTAGGTTGCCTGGGGGAAGCCTGTGTTTATGCATGCTGTCCCAACATAATTATTAATCACATACCCTGTCATTCTTAAAAGCATCTTTTTAATCCATTATATGGTTAGTCTGGGCATGCTGTGTCGCTTTTATTTAGAGTGTGTATCTGTGTGAAAGAATAGATCTTATAATATTCTCAAAATTTCATTTTATCTTACTGTTTGATTTTATTAGATTTCACATGTTTTTGCTATCCTATCAATCTTCATGAACGAATGGCCCTGGTAGGACGGGGCCTGAGTCTGTAACCCTGGAAATCTCTGTTTCTTAGCACTTTCAACATTGACCCTGGTTCTGAGCAACTGTCAGTGTGGATTGACCTACTCCTCAATTTGCCTTGGGAACATACAATAAAGCCTCTATAATTAATATAGTAAAGGCACACTTAATCCTTCCTTTTCACAAATCTTTAAGTTAACAAATAATTTATTGAGCATCTGTTATGTTGCAGGTATAATGCTGAAGAGACTTGAGAATATAGAAGTAACAATTTTCTTTTCAAAGAAACAAATGAAACCAAAACAAAGTTGAGAGATTTTTTTCACACTCAGTAGATGGTGGTAAACCAGGAAGGTAATACAGATCCTCTGTTCTCTATTAAAAGACACAGCAGACTCAGCACAAGAGGTAGGCTGGGGGCCATGCTCTGCAGTTGGGCAAGTGCTAGTGAAATCAGGGGTGTATTTAGAATGGAAGAGCTGTGTTAGAACGGGCATACACAGGAGAGACAGAAAAGGAACATGTGAAGGCAGCTACAAATTTAGTTTACAAATAAGGACTTTTGAGGTGTTTTTCCCACAGATGCCACCACTGAAGACTCAATGAAAGCAGAGGTTTTGATTCCTACCGTATCCCCATCCAACCTCGCCTATTTGTCTTGAGCAAAATACAGGCAGACCTTGAATAATTACAGTGAACTGTTTGAACTTAATCTGTAACTCCAGTCACAGCTGTTGTTCCAGATGTGGTTTATTTACTGGGACAAGTAAACACACCCCCTGATATCTGGTTATTGATGTGTTTGATTTTTTTTCCTTTATATATGTCAGTAAAAGGCTATAAGAAGCACATTGCTTTCAGTTTGTGGGGCCAGAAATAGCCCTTTGCTCTTCTCTTGTAGGGCTACATCAGTACTCCAGCCCTCCATCATAATCTTATCCACAGGAGCATTGATCACCTCTCCACTGAGACTTCATATCAGACCACTACGCTGCTATTAGGGTGATAGGAGTCAAGAGCAGGAAACAGCAACTGTCCTAGATATTTTGGAAAGAAGCATGTGTACCAGAGGCTGAGAAATAAATCTAACATTCGAGAGCTTGCCAACTTGGTGATATATCTTGGACTGTGCTATAATATCCTTTCCAAGGTGAAGGAGAAGTTACTACTTCTGACTACAGTAACTACAAAAAAAGGATGAACGTAACATCTAGTGAACCTTTTTGAAATTTGAAAGCCATGTATCCCCATTTTTGGAGTACTAGGAAAGAATGCAAGTTTCAAGTGGGACTTCAAGCAAGAGGTGGCCTTCTCACAGGTCCAAGTTGCTATGTAAGATGCTCTTACACTTGGGCTGTATGACCCAGCTGGCTCAATGATTCTTGAAATGTCTGTGGCAGATAGGTATGTGTATAGAACTTTTGTAAAGCCCCTATAGCTGAAGCACTATATGGGCTTAATATTGTAGAATGTAAGCCATGCCATCTTCTGTAGATAATTATTCTACTTTGGAGGAGCAACATCTAGACTAGTAGACTGAACATTTGCCCT
This sequence comes from Mandrillus leucophaeus, assembly GCF_000951045.1. Taxonomy (NCBI): domain Eukaryota; kingdom Metazoa; phylum Chordata; class Mammalia; order Primates; family Cercopithecidae; genus Mandrillus; species Mandrillus leucophaeus. The sequence goes on along the minus strand of NW_012106030.1, from coordinate 5,727,185 downwards.
TGGATTCCTAAGTTTCCCTGGAGCCTTAGATGCCCACAATGAACTGAGCATTGTGTGACCCACCAAGTCATAAAGCTGTGTATGCATAGCACAGTTCTATCATGAAGCTCAAGTGGTATATTTAAGACTGGGCCTGAACAGTCAAGGCGTAAGTAAGTTGCATGAGGAAGTAACAGATTCCCATGGCTCTTAATCTTGCTACATTGCCATGATGGTTAATATTCAGTATCAACTTGATCGAGATGAAGGATGCAAAGCGTTGTTCCTGGGTGTGTCTGTGAGATTGTTGCCAAAGGAGATTAACATTTGACTCAGTGGATTGGGAAAGGCAGACCCACCCTCAATCTTGAGTGGGCACCATCTAATTGGCTGCTAGTGTGGCCAGAATAAAAATAGGCAGAAGAATGTGAAAAGACTAGACTGGTTTAGTCTTCTGGCCTACATCTTTCTCCTGTGCTAGATGCTTCTTGCCTTCGAACATTGGACTCTAAGTTCTTCAGCTTTGGGAATTGAACTGGCTTCCTTGCTCCTCAGCTTGCAGACAGCCTACTGCGGGACCTCACCTTGTGATCATGTGAGTTAATACTCCTTAATAAACTCCCCTTTATATATACATCTGTCTTATTAGTTCTGTCCCTCTAGAGAACCCTGACTAATACAATTGCGTTCTTTCTCTGTCTCTCAAAAATCAGCTATTGCCTCATGAATAATTCCCTGTGATGAATTGACTGGGGAATAAAAAATTGGGTCGTGATTTACAGATGATTTTGTATGGTCTGCTCAATTTATCCAAAAGTAGGTGTCTGAAGCACTCCAGTTATACCCCAGGGGGCTCCTGAAGGACAGCAAAGAAGGTAAATCCTTCCAGTGGGCTAAATTTTGAGCATTGCACATGATTTCTTGCTTTATTTGGAAGGGAGATGCTGAGATATACAGATCTACATTAATTCATGGGGGCAGTAGTTAACAATTGGACTGAAAGGTCAAATATTAGAAGTGGACATGATTGAAAATTCAGTAACAACAGGGTCTAGGGAAGATGACTAGATATCTTCAACTGGGCATAGAGTGTGAAGATATTTGTTCCCTTTGCAAATTTTCGTAAATAGAAACACCAGCAAAAGGTGTTGGATTTCCTGGAGAAGACAACTTATTCTGTGAATGTCATCAGTTTCCTTTTCTAGTCACCCCTGTCACTGTACAATGAACTCATGAAAAAAGTGGCCATAAAAGCAGGCATAGGAGATTAAGCATGAATTCAGCAACATAAACATCTATCCAACACTGCTGTTCTGGCTGCAGGCACTGGTGAATTGCAAAACTGCTAGCAGCAAAGATCAACCCTGAGCCCCCAGTGTGGCTTAAGGAGCATGAACCAGTCATCTGTGTGCAGGTTAGTGATGTAGGGTGATGCCCATCATGGCTGGGGCAGCGTTTTCTCTCACTCTGGAAAGGATTTGCCTTTTCTGTTCAGAATATCACTTCCAAATCAACTATTCGTGGACTTACAGAATATTTTTTCTCTGACATGACATTCCACATGGGTTGAATCTGAGCAGGTTTATGCTGACAGAATGCATGAATCTTATCATGTTCCCATCACCTGTATTCCCTGAACTGTTAGAATTATGAAGTGGCCTTTTGAAGACACAGTCATGGTGTTGGGGTGTAGTCACGGTGCTGGGGTATAGTCATGGTGCTGGGGTAATAGTCACAGTCCTGGGGTAATAGTCATGGAGCTGGGGTAATAGTCACGGTGCTGGGGTAATAGTAATGGAGTTGCAGTAATAGTCATGGTGCTGGGGTAATAGTCATGGTGCTGGGGTAATAGTCATGGTGCTAAGATAATAGTCATGGTGCCGGCGTAATAGTTATGGTGCCTGGGTATAGTCACAGTGCTGGGGTAATAGTAATGGAGTTGCAGTAATAGTCATGGTGCTGGGGTAATAGTCATGGTGCTGAGATAATAGTCATGGTGCTGAGGTAATAGTCATGGTGCCTGGGTATAGTCACAGTGCTGGAGTAATAGTCACGGTGCTGGGGTAATAGTCACGGTGCTGGGGTAATAGTCACGAAGCTGGGGTAATAGTCATGGAGCTGGGGTAATAGTCACGGAGCTGGGGTAATAGTCATGGAGCTGGGGTAATAGTCACGGTGCTGGGGTAATAGTCATGGAGCTG
>NW_012106030.1:5722826-5723685 GCF_000951045.1 Mandrillus leucophaeus | reverse complement strand
AAATGTTAAAGGGCTAATAACGGGCCCAGGTTAAGATTTCTTCCTGTATCTTAAATACATACATTCGTCAAACTATAAATCTTAACATTCCTGGCCAAGGTGAGAAGTGAAAAGGGAATGTCATGCAAGATTTGGAATCAGCCATTACTCAAGCAAGGTGATTTCAGTGAGATATAGTGATGAGCCAATAGGAAGAGGTACTTGGCAGATCCCAGCTGGTCTTCGTTCTCTGCTTCACATGTGGATTATCTTCCTGTCTCTAGTTTCTGCTGTATGATAGCAGCCCTCAGCCCACTGCCAGGTAGCTGGCTGTAGATCTATATAGATGAAGCTACTCCGTGGCAAAAAGTTTACATAGACCACCCCACGAATCTCCTTGTATGATCCCATTTGGTGACTAGATATGCTTGACTTCCCTGATTTCCCTGCACACTCCATCTTAGCTGAGAGATGCACACATTTCTAAACAGATCCCCCACTTCTGAGGTGCTATGGATGGACACAGAGGGGTTTTAGGATGTGCCTAGAGCTGAGCCCTACAGTCTTCAGCTGTGGGAATTCTCTACTTCTTCTCCTTGTTTGTTCCTTCCATACCCAGGCTTGAAAGCCACGTAACTAAGAAGCCTGAAATTGTTGCTCAATCCAAGTTTCTGATTTAGTTGGTGTTGCATTTGTAAAGTAAGAGGTGGCTAAATACTTCTAAAAATTCTCATCCCTTCCTGTTTCAAAGCCCAAACCTCTCTTCAGATGCTTGCTAGCTGTTTCCAAGCTAAGACTCACTCCCAGATCTGAGTTCAGCTTAGTGATCAGGTTGAATGAATTTAACCAATGCTGTCTACTTCTCCAGGATGCTTTCTGA
>NW_012106030.1:5703485-5721856 GCF_000951045.1 Mandrillus leucophaeus | reverse complement strand
TAGTCACGGTGCTGGGGTAATAGTCACGGAGCTGGGGTAATAGTCACGGTGCTGGGATCATAGTCACGGTGCTGGGGTAATAGTAACAGAGCTGGGGTCATAGTCATGGTGCTAAGGTATAGTCACGGAGCTGGGGTCATAGTCACGGTGCTGGGGTAGTAGTCACGGTGCTGGGGTAATAGTCATGGTGCTGGGGTAATACTCATGGTGCTGGGGTAATAGTCATGGTGCTGGGGTAATACTCGTGATGCTGGGGTAATAGCCTGAAGGCTACAGTGTATTCTTTGAATTAGCAACCTGTTTATGGTGCTGTTACTCCCATAGCTAGTAGTCACAGCTCTGGTAATCAAGGAATGAAATATAAGTGGCTTCTCCTACTATTACCCTTAATTCCCACTAGCAGAATTTTTGCCTTCTGTTTCCACAATTTGGGGCTCTGCTGGTTTAGAGGTCTTAGTTTCAAAAAGGAAATTCTTCCACCAGGGGCTGCATACTGTTTCCATTAAACTGGAAGCTGAGTCTGCCACCTGGGTGTTTTGGGCTCCTTATGACACTAAACTATGAGACATGAGGCTGGGATGATCAATTTTATTAAGGGGGAATTTGGTTTTTACTACACAATAGATACAGGGAGAATTATGTTTCAAAGAGAGGCATACTCCTGGGACACCTCTTATTGCTACCATGTTTTCTAATAGAAGTTAATTATAAACTACAACCTGGTGGGACTGCAAATGGCTACATACTTCAGCAATGAAGGTTTAGATGATCCCATCTAGAAAAGAACCATGACAAACTAAGATTCTTTGTAGGGGCGAAGGGAATAAGGAATGGGTATTGGAAGAAGAACATCAGAAATACCAAATATGACCACATTCTCAATCGCAGAAATGATGGCTAATGTAAGGTATGTTAGCAATTAACTATGTATTTCAATATTTGACTTACAATATATTAAAAATGGTATGTGTGACTTAGCTAGAAGAGAAATGAACCTCACCGACAGGTGAATACACTGACTGTCTCTGCTGTTTTGGGTAGATGGTAAATGTGATTTTGGTTGTGTTAGAAATGACATGCTAAATGTTTTACTATTCTTTTTACTTGTAAGTTAAATATTATTAAAAGAGGAGTGTATGGATGTCAGGTTGAAAGTGGATAGATACTGCCAGATTGTGGTATGCCAACTTGGTTAGGCTGGGAGCTCTGTTTTTTCAGAATCTTTTTTCCCCCTGCATGCTTCAAGGTGAGAAGTGAAAAGGGAATGTCATGCAAGATTTGGAATCAGCCATTACTCAAGCAAGGTGATTTCAGTGAGATATAGTGATGAGCCAATAGGAAGAGGTACTTGGCAGATCCCAGCTGGTCTTCGTTCTCTGCTTCACATGTGGATTATCTTCCTGTCTCTAGTTTCTGCTGTATGATAGCAGCCCTCAGCCCACTGCCAGGTAGCTGGCTGTAGATCTATATAGATGAAGCTACTCCGTGGCAAAAAGTTTACATAGACCACCCCACGAATCTCCTTGTATGATCCCATTTGGTGACTAGATATGCTTGACTTCCCTGATTTCCCTGCACACTCCATCTTAGCTGAGAGATGCACACATTTCTAAACAGATCCCCCACTTCTGAGGTGCTATGGATGGACACAGAGGGGTTTTAGGATGTGCCTAGAGCTGAGCCCTACAGTCTTCAGCTGTGGGAATTCTCTACTTCTTCTCCTTGTTTGTTCCTTCCATACCCAGGCTTGAAAGCCACGTAACTAAGAAGCCTGAAATTGTTGCTCAATCCAAGTTTCTGATTTAGTTGGTGTTGCATTTGTAAAGTAAGAGGTGGCTAAATACTTCTAAAAATTCTCATCCCTTCCTGTTTCAAAGCCCAAACCTCTCTTCAGATGCTTGCTAGCTGTTTCCAAGCTAAGACTCACTCCCAGATCTGAGTTCAGCTTAGTGATCAGGTTGAATGAATTTAACCAATGCTGTCTACTTCTCCAGGATGCTTTCTGAGTATTTTTCACTATTTCCAAGGTTTGAATAAACGCTTTACACAGACTCTAAATAGTATAGTCATATTTAGTCATATTGTCAATAATATAGTTCATGATATTTGAATATTAAACCTATCAAAATATTTATACTAAAATAAGACAGGGTTCATTCTGTCAATGCTTTTCTTTAGAAAATATTCATGAATGGGCTGGACGTTCTGGCTCATGCCTGTAATCCCAGCATTTTGGGAGGCCCAGGCAGGTGGATTGCTTGAGCCCAGGAGTTCGAGACTAGCCTGGGCAATGTGGAAAAACTCTGTCTCTACCAAAAATACAAAAATTAGCCAGGTATGTTGGTGCACACCTCTAATCCTGGCTACTTAGGAGGCTGAGGTGGGAGGATTGCTTAAGTCTGGGAGGTTGAGGCTGTGGTAAGCCAAGATCATGCCACTGTACTCCAGACTGGGTGACAAAGAGAGACCCTGTCTCAAGAAAAAAAAAAAAGAAAGAAAGAAAATATTTATTCATAAATGTTTCATAGATATACATATATTGCAATTATAGGAAACCAGGGGTTCTCAGATATAACCAAGGTGTAGGTGCAATTACCATAAAATTCATCATAAAAATGATAACAAAACTTTCTATCTTCAAGTCCCTCCAGATTCATTGCTAGAATCCCCAGCCAACCCTTCTGAAAGGATCTCAGTGGTGGCTGGCCTGCTTTCACAAGGTTTCTGATATTTTCCTTTCTGCTACTCCTCTAATTTTCCATGGGGCTTCTTCAGGCTTTGTATAAATTGACCCTTCACAGTTGAAGCTGTTGTTCCTATCACACTGCCTATGACTTCATGCTTCTCTTATGATTTTACTATTATCCTGATGAGAGATGGCCTGGTCCAGTCTTTAATGATGTCCTCGCTGGAGTAACAAAAGAGCCCCCTTTCTCATCATGATTACAATTGCTTTATCAGGCCCCATGCAGGACTACCTTTAACTCTGTTTCTTCTATAACTCCAAGCAGTTGATTGCACTATCATTGCACTAATTTTATTCCTACTGCATAGGGTCCTTCTTAGAATCTTGATATAAATTCCCCAGAGGCTAACAAAAGATGTAATTTCCTTGGTGATAATCTATCTCTGTCTCCAATTCTTCCCACTTATAACCAACCAGTATCCCTGCATGGAACCAGTGCATCCTAACATTTTCTTCAGTGTGATTTTTTTCTCCATTCATTATGTTACTTTAGAAGTCCAAAGATACCCTTAATTTACTCCACAGTCTTAGAACTAGTTGTCCACCTTTATTCAGTACCCTTAAAAATGCTCTTTAATCTTTTAAATGTTTATTTTTTTTTCTTATTTTCCCTGGCATGCCCTGATATATTCTGAAATGTTAAAGGGCTAATAACGGGCCCAGGTTAAGATTTCTTCCTGTATCTTAAATACATACATTCGTCAAACTATAAATCTTAACATTCCTGGCATATTGCCCTTGGGATTAGAGTAGCTAGGTGCTATGTCTCCCGGTATTTTACAATGTACGTGCTGATATATAAAAGGACTGTACCTGAGTGCTTATATGAAATGTGCAATTAAACAATAAAGTCATTTTATAATTTTCTACATCAAAACTCAATCATTTTTTCATTTCTTTCTAGTTGACAGAAAATATCAAAACAGACATTTTACTTATAGAAATAGAATATTCCTATTACACAGTGATACGTATTGCAATGAAATAAACGGTACCCCATGCCACAATTGGAAAAAATAACTTTATTCTCTCAGTTTTATTAGTATAATCTGGAATGCTGACACTTAAGTGTTCCTTTAAGGTCTGAAAAATAAAACAAAAATTAGTCCAAGCAGAAAAATAGGGCTCTCTTCTTTCTGGGGCCTAAAAGAAAGCCTTCTTTCAAGTTTCATCAAAATAACTTATAAGTTATTGTTACAATTCTTCTCCATTCGTGGAGTTTAGAAAGTGCAGGACCATCAGAACGAAAATCTCACAGTTCCCTCTCATTCTTTAAATGCGAGTGAGCCATGGGTACAACGAGATAAAAAGTGGCATTATCTTGAAAGTTTGATTAAAGAATGGATCTTCAATGAGAGCCCAGACGGAGTCATCGTGGCTCAGTCTGTGTTGGGAAGCGGCTGTGGAGCCGTGGGTGGGTGACAGCATTCGGGTTTGTGTCTCCTTTGTGTAGTCCAGGTGTTCTCTGAGTTGAAGAAGGACCTTTTTGTGCATAGTTCTTTCAGTACTTTCTAACCCCCTCCAGTCAAACCATGGGTCAGACCCTCCAAATCGAGAAAGAAAACCACTTTTCTATGGGATCATAGAATTTTCTTCACAATGGGAATACACTAGCTGAAGAGGTCAATCCAAAACTTGAAACACCAAATGAAGGGCTTCAGTACTATAAACTAGAAGTTGCGGTGCTTTGTCACCTGCGGCTGCTCTTCTATCGAAGAATAGAGTAATTGCTAATTCATGATGATGAGGCAAAAGAAGGATATTATGCATGTGCCTGTACAATGGTAAGAAGTGGCACTTTGTTTCCCGTGGCTGCCACCCAACAAAGGCAGCAGTGAGAAGCAGGGTCTGGTTACCCTGGTAGCCATGGTGCCGGGGCTGGCCATCCTGGCATCCTGTCTTTGTACTCACAGGCTGCCAGTGCCCTCCCCGTTGAAAGGATGAATATGTGGGCCTTTACACAACATTGTGGCTCAAATTAGTTGGATACATGGGGCCTCTTGCAGCACCTGCTCCCGTTCTCAAATTCCAGCTCTGTTGGGAATTATTATCTAGCTCCCTTCTTCCCTCTCTCTCTCCCTTTGTAATTATGTTTAATCCCACAGACACCTGCCTTGGCTTTGGGGGACTACTGATAAAAAGAGATGAAAAGACCTTTTTTCCATTTGTATCCAAATCTACCGAATAAATACAATAGGCCCCAGCTAATTAAACAAGTCTAAGGGGAAGGTGTAAGAAACCCCTCAGGAATAAGACTCTGAGTGCATACTGTTCTCCCACTCTATTCGGTCATCTTTGTCTGGCTCCCAATTTAGGAAAATATTTTCTAAGCCATGTTTAAAATCTTCCATCCCTGAAGCTCCTGATGGCAGTTCTGCTTAGATCCTTTGTGGTGTTTTGATTTTCAGTACAGTATTTATTTGAAAAGCAGGGTATTCCTCACTTTCTTGACTGAGGGTAAGACAAATAAAAGACAGACTGACAGACTAGGTCATTTGTTGTTGAAATATTGAATTGAACGTTTCATATCGCTAAATGGAAAGGTTTCCCTTAAACATGCAATCTACTTCCTCCTCATCACCCTAATGTAAAAGTAATTATATTAAAATTATTTAAAAATAACTTTTATATTAAAAATTAGTTTGCATTGGCAATATAGCATAGGTCTTAGTCTATTATCCTCTGACATCACTATTTGAAATTAAACATTTTAGAAAACTGAATAGTTCTGAATTTTCATCAGCATGCTGTACAGAAACAATGTTTTTGCCTTCAAACAGGAAATGAAAAAAATCCTGGAATCTGCATGCTGTGGTGAAAATTAACTCACAGATTTAAGGTGAAAAAAGTTTGGGGAGACTGGGTAGGAAATGACAAAAGATTATAAATAATCCTCAACAATGTGTTCATATACAAAAATATTACCAAACAACAGAGATTTTCTTTCCTTTTTCCACCATAAGAGTTAATGTAATCAGTAATAACCCTGATAAAAGTCTGAAGCATTACACTTTAAGTTTGATGGGACATGGTTCTCATTTGTATTCAAAGTTTTACTGGTAACTGGGAGAAGCAGACGGTCTTTAGTTTCTGTGTTTATGGATAGATGTGAGTTCACGTGACTGGAGCAGTGTCAGTCTGGATTGTCTGCGTGTATGGATGAAGTGACATATTTTTTCTTGCTTGGGATTAAGGTATAAAAGGAAAACTATCTACATAGATAAACAAGTTTACAGTCAAAATAGATCATATGAGCTAAAAAATCCTGTGTATAAAACAAAAGCAAACCCGACATGCTATTGAAGTCCCCTGTTATATAACCAATGATTGCCACATAATTTGTTTTGTGTGTTGAAACCTAGAATGCAAAACCATACACACATATGCACGGACGTGTCTGAACTTTCTCTTTCGTTATATTTGGCATGAAAATATCAAATTAAGACTTATTGACCAAACTTCATGCATATCTGCCATAGTATTTCTTGTGTTTTCCTGGCTGCATGTGGCTTTTAATCTGTATCAAGTAGTTCTGGAACATGTAATTTAACACCACCTGAAATGTTGAGTTGTTTTGGAAGAGTGACTGGAATATGTTGAGAAACAGGAATATTTTACTGGACTGGGCAGGGAGTCAGATATGAGGCGCTGGACTAAAGACTGTGGGTGTGTTGATGCTAAGGCTACCTGGAGATCATTTATGGCTCGAGATGATAATTGCTAATGTTGAATGTGAGGAAAAAAAAAAAAACCCAGAACTTCTATTGATATTCATTTCTATCTAAAAATAAAGAATAAGTTGTAATAAAGGAAGTATACATGACATGTGAGCTGATTGACTCTGGGGTCCCCATTCTATCCATCTGCTGGAAACCCCGTGTGTTGTAGAGTAGGTGAGGTGTCAGGAGGGAGTGCCCACCCCCACAGAGGGACAGCCAATGGTGTCTTCACACTGTTGTTGGCTTCTGAAATTGTGTGATATATTGCAATTTGCATGCTCCTAATTAACTGGGATTTTAAATGACATTATCTTCTTTTAACTAAGCTAAATCCTTATGAAATGGACAAGGGGCTTAAACAGAGTCTTGAGGAGTAACTATGGGTCAAAAATAATGTGAATCACATAATGACAGCAAAAAATAGGAGATGGCAGAACTGGCAGTTGTCCACCTCATTTCAGCTCTTCATCAATGATTTCAGGAGGCGGATGGCATAATTGGATCTGAGAAAAAATTGGCACACTAGAATTAATATTATAAAGAAGAATTTTTTTGAAATATAGATTTGTATCCACCATGGTTAATGAACAATTGCCTTAACTATATATCCTGGTTTTAGATATTGTCTAAGAATGGTGAAGCTATCACACTTAGTCAGATACTTGAAAATACTAATCATTTCATTTCTTAATCTCATCTTTGAAGTTTTTTTCTTTTTGCTATGAATTTAATGATGCATAGACATACTAGTACATTATTACATATGCACACTATACATGCACGTTATTGCATCATGTGGTCTAAGAGGATTGCCTATGATGGTTGGTTCTCTTCTATACTCTGTGTGTTGTTGGTGAGTCATGTGACCCGCCCCCGCCCCAGACATCAGTTGTCACAACTAGAAAATGGTTTTCAGTTACCATATCCAAGTTAATTGCTTGGGTTGGTAAAGGCTTAATGATGCCTAGCCTAATGAATCTTCTGCCAAGTTTTTAATGAAAAATGAAAAGATCCCATATGTCCTTTCCCAGAATCCTTAACCAACAACCTATCTGTTAGACTTTACTTCACAAAAAGAGATCCATTGGTTAAGATCTCACGACTGAAAGAGAGCAAGAAAGTTGTCTCTGGGCTCTGACTGAAACAATTATATAGGTACAATTTCCAAGGTAGTGTTGCTACCAAAAATATATGGATATTGAGTAAATCTGCCTGAACTCTGAGTGACCTGAAATCTGCCAGCACCCATTACAGGCTGGGACATCTGGTGGTCAATAAACTTTTTATTTATTTATTTATTTTACATGAAGCAGCTGTACTTGAGCAGATGACCAGGGGCCATGCAATCAGAGTGTGAATAGCTGAATTAGTAAATCATATTAGGCTTCTTAGGCACTTGTTTAAAGGCTACATGTGCCTTTTTAATTTTCCTTTATTAAGGTCGGCCCCAAACATAGCAGTGTTAGCAGTAGGGTTATTAGTGACTTATTTGCTTCATTAAAATTTATGGCACATTTTACATCCACCATCTGGGGCAATCTCTCCCCACCTCACTGTTAAAATGTAACCTAAAACCATGGCTGGCACTGATAATGCCTGAAAAAATACTCTATAGATGGAATGCTTTTTTTTTAATGCCAGGATTATCCTGCCAGGAACTCAATACACAGACACCATAACAGCAAAGGCAATATTTCCAGTCAAATCCCACTCAATGACTGTTAGAACACAATGTCTTACGTTCAAGTGTTTTGCTGAAAGTTACTTGTTTGTAGGTAAAAAATAAAAGATGGTGGGGTTGTTATTTTAAAAGTTCAAATTCTGTGGAAAATGGAAAAGCTTAAAATGCCTTTGGCATAATACTGCATATGTTGATGTCTTATGGATCTCCATGAATATTTGAGTTTAGGAGACTGCAAATATAAAGTGACAGGAAAGTTTAACCTAAAAGATTGAGATATTTAAGTGTTGGTAGACTTTTAGAGGCCATCTGATCCATCAAATTGTCTGATTAAGTTTTCAGAAAAAATATTAGCCATGAGGGAGTCAACTTACAAGCTTAACCTGCTGTTCCAATGCCAGGGATGGGAGTCTGTCTGGTTGACATGGAAGACTCTTGTATATAGAACCTGAGACACATCTCACAGAGGAGCCTATGAGATGGGAAGGAGAATATTGACAATGATACTTTGTATCATTTGAGATATAAATCCTGTTTGTTAAACAATATTTTGTTCAAAACATATACATATATACATACAGTCACACGCCTCATAGTGATGTTTTGGTGAGCTATGAACTGCATATATAATGCTGGTCCCATAAGATTAAAATCCCATATTTTTACTGTTTTCTACATTTAGATTTGTTTAGATACAGACATACAGATAAAGACATACTTCCCATTGTGCTACAATTGCCTGCAGTATTCTGTACAGTAACAAGCTGTGCACGTTTGTAGTGTGGGAGCAATAGACTATAACCTATAGCCTAGGTGTGTAGTAGGCTTTGCCATCTAGGCTTGCAAAAGTGCACTGTATGATGTTTGCACAATAATGAAATCACTAAGGACACATTGCTCCGAAAGCATTTCTTTCTTCAAGTAACACATGACTATCATAGTAGAATATATGTATTGATGTACACACACATACACGCACATAATTGTAATTTTGTATTGTATGTGGAATGTTCTAATTGGGCTTAATGATCTTAAATATTTATCACTCTAATATCTAGAATTCTTCATCTAGATATTAAAATCATTCCTGTTTGTTACCAAGATTTAGCATCAAACTAAAGACGCTATGGTAAAGAATCAAGTCAGGATTGAAGTGTTCAAAGAGACCAAGTTCTGGTCGCATGTGTGCCACTTAACAGGTTGTCTCATCTCTTTATGTTTCCTTATTTAAGAGAAAAAAACGGTGAAACCCCGTCTCGACTAAAAAAAATACAAAAAACTAGCCTGGAGAGGTGGCGGGTGCCTGTAGTGCCAGCTACTCGGGAGACTGAGGCAGGAGAATGGCGTGAACCCGGGAGGCGGAGCTTTCAGTGAGCCGAGATCGCGCCACTGCACTCCAGCCTGGGCGACAGAGCGAGACTCCGTCTCAAAAAAAAAAAAAAAAAGAGAAAAAAAATCTAGACCTACTGAATAGAGTTGTAATAATCAAATCAGAACATGAATGTTAAACCTTTTTGAAAAGTTAAAGCATTATTCGAAAGCAAGCTGTGTATGTTGTTTTTTTTTTCAATAAGAAATAAAATGTTTGAATAGGAAAGGATCTTATGAGGTCAGAATCCATTCCTCTAGACAATAATTTAAAGAAACTCAATGATGAGATACTAACTTAGTTTTAAAGAACTTTAGCAAAGAAGTTTCAAAACTGACTTGAAGAGTCACTGCATGATTTAATAAACTTTGCTGCCAGAAGATTTTTCTCACTTCTAACTTAAATTTCTGCTTTTTTATCAGGAGCCCATTTTATCTTTCTAAAATGAAGTCTCTTCACTAGAAATGAAATGGGAGAATAGATAAGATAAGTAAATAAAATCTGAACAGATGACCCTTCTGATCCTGTGATTTTTACTACCTCTCTCCTCAGCTTTCAGTTTTCCAAGTAAAATCACATATTTTATTGTTTTCCCCAAAGTACTTATTTTATATCCTGAAAATCTTCTTGATTCTTATGATTTCTCCAACCCACTGTATCCTCAGAATAAAGAACTGAACCTAATATCCATCCAAGTATATAACTGGCTAAAGCATAGTCTGATTGGAAGTAGACTCTGTATTCCTATCAGTTAACTCAAGAACATGGTGAGATGTGTAACACACACCCAAACTGAAATGAGCCTTGTTTTTAGACCCAAGGTCTATAAGATCTGATATTAATCTAGTCTCTTCTAAGTATCCAAACCTTGGCTCTGATTTTTAAGTGCAGTTTTAGAAGAAAATGGAGACTTATAATAAAAGGATTTATGAAAAGATGATTGAGTTCATTCTCCAGTGATGAAAATTGTATTCACTTTACTACTCACATTCAATTAAACTCTCTCTGCCATAATAAATTGAAAAATTCCAGATGGAGACTGCTCTGTCAGCCTAGATCCTAGTGTGAAAATAAATCTGAGCAGATGTTTTGCCATCCTAAAATGGACAAGTAGTTTGAATGTTGTTTAAAGCTAGTGATACTGCGGAGTTATTTGTTATCACAGCAAAATAGAGCCCTACGTACTAGTACAGATATGAATTGCTTTTGATACAAATAGGAATAACATAAGCTTAAATGTGTTTGTTAATAATTCACACTTATTTCCATTCTTACTAAGGCTGTAGAAAGCTACAGAAAAATAATAATAAGAGAAAGCTGTCTAATTTTTAAAGTTCATATTCTTTAGCCCATCACAAAGCTCACATCAGAAGGCGATCTAATGAACTGAATCCCAAAAGTAATAAGACCCTGCAAGGAGAAGTAGGTCACATGGACATTTTATCTTTGGCAAGCATGGGGACATGAGGCAGCTGCCATAAAAGTAGGCAAGGAAACCACAACTAAAATATTAGCCAGTGATTCAAGACTGAGTACGGGTTAAAACAGTAGTGTAAGATTTCCGGAAGCATCCTCAAAAGTGTGCCCACTTGCTACTCATTGTCCACTGGATTCCGCTGGGTGCTTACAAAAGAGACTGGAATAAAGAAAAGAGAACTGCTAGTATGAAACCCTCATTTTTCCCATTATTTTCAAATTCATTTAATGAACATTTTTGATGGCTTATAAGTGAAATTCACTTTTGTAAAAGTGGAGATGAAAATATGTTAAAGGGGCAAGGTTTCATTAGAATGAATAATTTCCAGAGATCAATTGTACAGCATGGTGAACATAATTAATAATAGTATACTGTATACTTAAAGATTACTAAGAGAGTTGATTTCAAATCTTCCCACTACCAAAAAAGTGTGATGTGATGGATATGTTAAATAGCTTGATGTAATCATTAAACAATGCATACATTTATAAAAAGATCATGTTGTGCCCCCTAAATATATGCAATACAAAAATTTAAAGGTGGAAGGGAAACAAATACAGTTCACTTTTGGACTAGAAGGGGCTCAAGACAGAACACCTGTCCTTAAAATCTTAGCACCTCTGTTAATGCAGATAAACATTACTGATAGACATAAAGAGGCTTTTGATTGAGATTTAAACTTGTGATGTGAAAATAGTCTGTCTCATGTTTCTGAATTGAATTATTATATGAAACATGTTAAAGTCTCATACCATTTATGTGGTTGAATGTAACCTTACCATGATGTAGGGCAGAAAGAAATGAAACGTCCAGATGGATTGTCCAGGAAGAACAACGAATACACAAAAATCATGAACCCATTTGGTAGCACAGGTGTACAGGTTCTGCCTCTGTTTAAACATGGAGAAGAACTACCTGGAGAAGCCTGTCTATGTTCCAAGAGCTACATGATTACAAGAGGATGAACAGCTCCTCCTGCCCACCCCAGACCCTACTGAGACATGACTAAAAAAAGGCTATTTGCTGTTGGAAAAAGGGAAAGATATCATCTTACCTTCCCAGTCTCTACCTTGATTTCAGGCATAGGTCTGCTGTCATTGATGGAAATCCACCTCTGCAGTGCACTGACATTATGCAAAAGCATCTGCTACTACAGAGGGACTGCAAACCAACTGGTACGCAGGGTTCTGGATTGGTACAGGGTAGAGGTCTTCTTTTGCTAGGGAGAGGCAGAAAAGTCATTCTCACCGAATACCCCATTGTCTTAGTTCATTTACACTGCTATGAGAAAACACCACAGACTGGGTAGCTTTTAAAACACAGAAATTGATTTATCATTGTTTTGGAGGCTGAGAAGTCTAAGACCAAGGCACCAGCATATTTAGTGTCTGGTGAGAGCCTGCTTCCTGGGATCATCTTTTCACTGTGTCCTTGGTGAAAGGGGTGAATGAGCTTGCCGTAGTCTCTCTTTTAAAAGGGCACTAATCCTACCGTGAGGGCTCTACACTCAAGACCCAGTCACCTTCCAAAGGCCCCACCTCCAAATATCATCACATGGGTCGTTGGGGTTTAACATATGAATTCTGGGGGGAACACAAACATTCAAGCTAAAGCACCCACCAATATAGGAGAGAGTTTGGCTGGCATGGAATGAGGGTGGGGTGCTCACTCTTTAGACTCTGCATTTGAGGAGAAAGCAAAGCTTGTTTGACAGTGGGAATGGAACAAAAATGCTGAGAAATCTCATCCTTTGATGCTCAGGTGTTCATGACTTGCTGAAGACTGATACTGGAACAGAAGAGCTGAGAAACACACCTGCCCCTACCTCAAGCCCTGCACCAAGTAAAAGTCAGCAGAAATATACCCTGGGGAAAGGGCTAGAGTGTGACTGGAGATCTTGCTGAAAGCTGGAGGTGGAGGAGGAATACAAAGAAAAGATTTTAGTACTCCAGGCTTCACAGTAAGTAAAAGTAGCAGTCATCTACTACTAGAGAATTTTGAAGTCTCTGGTAGACTGAAAGTAACTAGAGCAACATATAACCAAACACAAGACAGCTACTGGAATGATTGGACCGAGTGACCTGACAGAAAAAGAAGCATGCCCATTTCCAGAAATAAATCCTTTTTATATCAGTCTCTCTATACACCATGTCTACCATTCAACAAAACTTATGAGAGACAAAACAAGGAAAAAACAACCCTCATTGTCCAGAGGCAAAAGTAATCAACAGAAACAGATTGAGAAATGATCTGGTGGCTGGAATTATTATACAGTAATTTAAAACTAACTATAATATGTTTAATGACATAGTAGATGAGATAAATGGGATGCATGAACAGATAAGGAATTTCAGAGAGATTACAACTTTATGAAGGAGTCAAATGGAAATGCTAGAAATGAAAAATGCCATATCAGAAATAAATAATTTTATCAATTAGCCTATAAGCAGACTGGATACAGGAAAAAAAAAAAACAAAAAAACAAAATCAATGTTCTTGGAGACAGGTAAATAGGAATTATGACAATGGTAATGCAAAGAAAAAATGATGGTAAACAGTAAAGCTTCCAACAGATTTGAGCTATTTAATATTTATAAAACATTCTCCTCAACAATAGCTGAATACAAATTTACATTAAATGCAACGGAATATTTACCAAGTTGTATCATTTTCAGGATGATAAAAGAAAATTCAATAAATGTTAAAAGATTAAAATCATATATGATTTATGATTTCAGCAAAATAAAACTAAAATCCAAAAGCAGAGTGAAGGGGGTTTGCCCCCAGCTTTATTGAAGTAAAATTAACAAAAACGTGTATGTTCAAGGTGTACAACTTCATATTTTGAGATATATGTGTGTGTGTGTATATATATATATTATGTAATAATTACCACAAGCTAATTAACCTATTCAACACCATGAGTGCATGCACACACACACACACATTCACATCACAAGAGGAAATAGAAAATACTCTGAATAACAAAAAAACAAACATTAGAATTTATGGAATGCAACTAAAGTGATTAGAGGGGAATTTATAATATTAAGTGTTTATATTAGAAGAAACATTTTAAAGCAATGATCTAAGGTAACACCTTTAGAAATTGGGAAACCAAGAATAATTAGATCCTAATTAAACAGAAGGAAGTTAACAAAGATAACAAAAATAAATGAAGTAGAATACAGAGTAATAGAGAGAATTTAAAGCAAGCAATGCCGATTACACAAAAATATCAGTGTAATTGAAAACATCTATCCAGACTAATTAAGAAAAAGGGGGAGAAGACACAAATAGTTATCAGGAATAAAAGGAATCATTACAGATAATGTAAATATTACAAGGGTAATACTCAAGTATTATAATGAATCTTATCAGAATAATGTCACAATATACAGTCATGCAATGCACAATGACAGTCAATGACAGACCACATCTATAATAGTTCCATAAAATTATAATTCCATATTTTTGCTGTACCTTTTCTATGTTAAGATGCACAAATATAGTATTATAATTGCTTACAATATTCAGTAATGTGCCGTACAGACTTGTAGTCTAGGAGCAAGAGGCTATACCATACAGCCTAGATGTGTAGTAAGTAGGCTCTACCATCTAGGTGTGTGTAACTACACCCTATGATATTTGCACAATGACAAATTTGCCTAAGGATGCATCTCTCAGAACTTATTGTTAAATGACACATAGATGAAAAGGACAAATTAACTGAAAGACACAAACTGCAAAAGTTTACTTGAGATGAAATAAATAGCCTAAATAGCCTTAATATTGATTAAACAAGCTGAATTTGCAATCTAAAACCTTGTTGAAATGAAAATTTCGGGCCTAAATGATTTCACTGTTGAATTCTATCAAATACGTAAGGAATAAATAATTACAATTCTACCCATATTTTTCCAGAACATAAAAGATAATAGTAAACATTCCAACTTGTTTTTTGAGGTTAGAATTTCCCAGATACCAAAATGAAACCGATACATTACAAAAATAAAAGTACAGACCAATATCTCAAAGTTTCAAAAATTCTTATAAAAATTAAGTTACATTCAGTCATATATAAAAATTATAACCCTTTATGTCC
Source organism: Mandrillus leucophaeus (assembly GCF_000951045.1). Lineage (NCBI taxonomy): Eukaryota > Metazoa > Chordata > Mammalia > Primates > Cercopithecidae > Mandrillus > Mandrillus leucophaeus. The sequence continues at coordinate 5,706,759 of NW_012106030.1, read as the reverse complement.
AAATAGGATGTATCCCAAGAAATGTAAAATTAGTTTAATGTGTGAAAAAAATCGATCAATTTAATTCATTATATTCACAAACTAAAAAAGAAATACTTAGTAGAGACAAAAAAGCATTTGACAAAATTCAGTATTCATTTGGCATTTTAAAAATAACTCCCAACAGACAAGAAATAGAAGGGAACTTTAACCTTCTTTCCTTCATAAAGTACATTTATGAAAAAATGAGAAATAACACATCATTTAGTGGTGACAGATAGAATACTTTGCTCACCCTTCCTTTCCTTCCTTCCTTCCTTCCTTCCTTCCTTCCTTCCTTCCTCCCTCTCCCCTCCCTCCCTCCCTCCCTCCTTCCCTCCTTCCTTTTCTCTCTTTCTCTTTTCTTTTGTCAGGGTCTCCCTCTGTCACCCTGACTGGAGTACAGTGACTGCTCACTGCAACCTTGACTTCCCAGACTTAAGCAATCCTCCCACCTCAGCCTCCCAGGTATCTGGGACTAAAGTTACATACCACCATGCCCAGATATATATATATATTTACTTTTCATAGAGACAAGGTCTCATTATGTTGACTAGGCTGATCTTGAACCTCTGTGTTCAAGTGATCCACCTGACTTGGCCTCCCAAAGTGCTGAGATTATAGGCATGAGCCAATATGCCTGGTCTGCTTCTAATCAGGAACAAAGCAAGGAGTCTCACTTACCACTTCTATTTACCATTTTATTGGAGATCCTAGCTAGGATAAAGATAAAAAGATAAAGCAAGAAAAGGAAATAAAAGGTGTTCAGTTTGGAAAGGAGAAATAAAACTTTTACTTTTTTTTGTTGTTTTTTTCTGAGACCCAGTTTCACTGTGTTGCCCAGGCTAGAGTACAATGGCATGATATCTCCCTGCAACCTCAGCCTCCCAGGTTCAAGCAATCCTCCCACCTCATCCTCCTGAGTACCTGGGTCTACAGGCACATGCCACTATGTCTGGCTAATTTTTTTTTTTTAAATTTTATTTTTGGTAGAGATGGGGTTTCACCATGTTGCTCAGGCTGGCCTTGAACTCCTGAGCTCAAGAGATTCATCTGCCTTGGCCTCCCAAAGTTCTGGGATTATAGGCATGAGGCACCACACCCTGCCTTAGGAAAGAGAAATCAAACCTTTATTTGCAGACAACATTATTCTCTAAATAGAAAAATCACAAGAAATTTACAAAAACCTTCTTGGAAGTAATATGCGATCTTAGCAAGGTGACAGAATACCAAGTCAATATATAAATTATATTTGTATATGCTATCAATGTTTAATTGGAAATTGAAATATAAGTATAAACATTTAAATATATCAAAAGTGAAATATTTGAGACTAAATTTGACAAAACACATGGAAGACCTGTACACTGAAAACTCCAAAACAGTGCTGACAGAATTTAAAGAAAAGCTGAAAAAAATTGAGTGATGTACTTTGTTCATGCATTGAAAATCTCAAAATTGTTATAATTTAATTTCTTCTCAATTTTCTCTAAAAATTCAAAGTAATCCTAATCAAAATTCTGGTAGTTTTTTAAAAAGCAATGGATAGATCTTTTAAAATTAACATGAAAATACCATAGTTTGATTTGTTAAGTGAGATTTTCTTTGTATTAATTTTGCTTGGTGTTTGCTAAGCTTTTTGAATCTATAATTTTTTGTCATTAATAAAATTTGTTGAATTTTCAGCCATTATTTCTTCTAGTATATTTTCTGCTCCATTTTCTCTTTCTTCTCTTTCTGAGTCTCCAACCACATATTTGGTATATCTTTTGTTCATCTCATAAGTTCCTGTGGTGCTGCTCATTTTTTATTGCTGTTTTTTTCATGTTTTTCATTTCTATTGAATTGTGGTCACATCCAGTGATTTTTTTTAAAACTTTATTTCTCAATTCCAGAATTTCCATTAGATTTTTAAAATATTTTCTATTTCTCTACTGGGATTTTTTCTTGGCGGGGGGTGGTGGGGGGATGGTCAATTTGAGCACATTTTCCTTTACAGCCTTAAGCCTATCAGTAAAAACTGCTTATGTGCTAATTCTACCATTTGCGTCATCTTGGGGTTGGTCTCTGTTCATTGTTCTGTATAGAATGGCTGATGTTTTCCTGTTTCTTCTTCTATTGAGTCATTTTGAATTATATGCTGGACATTGCAAATGACATCTCATCGAAACTCTGGACCTATTATATTCCTGTAAAGAGTTTCGTGTTTGTTTTTGCAAACTATTAACTTGGCTTAACTCAAAATGAAACTTCTAGTGTTTTTCTTTTCTCCTTGTAGGTGATGGCAGCTCAAATTTCAGTTCAGTGTTTTTAGTCTTACCAGGGCTGCTTGTAGTTTGCATTATTTGTGGGTTGTGCATGGGTCAGCCAGAGACTTAGGCAGATCATATACACAGACTTTAAGGGTCCTCCCCCATGTACTTTCTCCTTTCTGGAATTTATGCTTTCAATTTCAAGGAATATGGTTGCCCAAAACTCTGTTCTGATTCATCAAGCCAGTGATGTTGAGGTTTTTCTATTGGAATTGTAGCTGTCTCACATGGGATACCAGGAACTGCACTTGGAAAAAAACTGCAAAATAGGAAACTATGTATCATTGCTGTATTAATTTCCTAGCGTTGCCATAACAAATTACTGTGAATATGGTGACTAAAAACATAAGAAACTTATCCTCTCACAGTTCTGGAAGCTAGAAGTCCAAAATCAAGATGTCAAGAGAGCCTTTCTCTCTCTCTGGAGGCTCGATGGAAGGATCCTTCTTTGCCTTTCCCTGGCTTCTGGTGGTTGCCAGCAATCCTCAGGAATCCTTAGTTTGTAGACACATCATTCCAATCTCTGCTTCCATCCTCATGTGGCATTCTTCTTGTGTGTCTCCATGGCCAAATTTTTATAAGAAACCTAGTTTTCCCATGTGACCTCATCCTAACTTGATTATATGTGCAAAGGCCTATTTTGAAACAAATACTTGAAAATACATTCGCAGGCATCAGGGGTTAGAACTTGAACAAATCTTTTGGGAAACACAATTCTATCCATTACAATTCCCTTTTTCTAAATATTTCTCTCCAGTCTGTCTCTCTTTATTCACTCTCTGGAACTTTCAAGCGGTTGATGTCTATATTTTGCTCTGAGTTCACAGTTGTTATCTCTAGCAGGGTTGATTCTGTAGGAGAAATTTGGTTAAACTTACGGGGAAACTATTCTCTCTGACAGCTAAGTCTCTCTTTCTGTCTGTCTCTGTCTGTCTGTCTCTCTC
>NW_012106030.1:5687248-5703379 GCF_000951045.1 Mandrillus leucophaeus | reverse complement strand
CCTTCCCTTCCTTCCTTCCTTCTTTCCTTCCCTCCCTCCCTCCTTCATTTCCTTCCTTTGTTTCTTTCTGTTTCTTTCTCATCTATATCCTTTCTCTCTTGTGTTGTCTCTCTTGCTATGTGTGTGTGTCTCTCTACCTCTTTTACCACTGCACAAACACAAAATCCAAGCCCTTGTAACTTAGGGTAGAAAATGTGTGATTCCACAGCATTTAAGTCAAGATAATTCTTAGCTGTTTATTATATGCTTCCTCCTCAATCACAAATTTCTTTTATTCTTTAAAAAAAAATAGAATAAAAAATGAAATGGAAAATTAGATTTCCCTGTTTGCCTCATATTTTCGTGGCATTTATATCTCAAATTTAAACACAATGAAACATACTAAAACCACACATATTTCTCTATGACTCCTTTTCCTCCCTCTTAAAAAATGCTTTGAAAATTTCATGTGTTGGGAATCAGAAAAGTAGGCAAAAACATTCTCTGTCAATAAATACTTACGATTTTCATGGAGTTATTTGACTGTTTGAACCTCAGTTCCTACATTAGCATGAGGATTACTGTGAGGATGAAATGCATCATTTGAGTTACAATGTGTGGCACATTCAAGCAGAAAGAGGCCTTGTTCACTAGAACTTGGCTTTAAATTATCATTCATATTTTTCCATGCTGTCAGTACTTCTTGATAAATATTAATGGGACTTGAAAAATTACGACTTTGTAAATACAACAAAATATCGAGTTAAGGTAAATGGAATCCACCCTAAAGATAACTTGTACCATTCGTTGGCTTTGATTTGGGTTTTTCCCCTGAATCACCCCTTCAGGATCATTCCTGGATACTCGTACTAGATCTGGGACCATCCATAAGATTCCAAACAGTTCTCTCAAAATTGCTAGCTTTTTCTCTTTTCATCTCTCAAAGACCTAGGATTATGTGCAGCCACCTTCTCTGTAAATTTTGCCTTAGTAAGAAATGCAGCAAGACTTTTGTTAATTTGAGTATTCAAGCTTTTTAAGTATAGGATTCACTTACTCTTTTTTGTATCCCTAGGCACTCAGCTTTGCCATGCCTACAATGTGGATAATAACATGTGCCTTATGCATGCTTCTGAGAAATGCAAGGAAAGTTAATTAGAAAATGTCAAGAAAGCTCTCCAAGATCCTCAGAGGAAGAACATCATGTGACCACAATGTATCATTAGTATAAAAATAAATCATTCCCAATCCCATAACTCTTAAAGGGTCTTTACACATTGCTAGTGCATTTAAGAAATAAAATTATAGACTCACTGAACTGGAATGAATCTCAAGATGTCAAACAATCCATTCTCTGCTTCAGGAGAGACCATAGTTCTTCCATCCCCTATGACTTCCTAACCTATTTTTAAGACTTCTAAGGAAAATTGTTCTGAAAACTCGTTTGATAATTTGTGTCTACTGCTTTGTATCTCTCCCTACCACAAGCATGTTCTTTTAATCTACTTTTTAGGAAATGTAATGAAATCCAATCGAAAGGACTGTGATTCAAGACACAGACTGGAATTTCATAGTCAAGAATCACTGACTTCAACTATTTTTACACAGCTAAAGTCAGTATTAGATATAAGGCAGATGACAAAAATGGGATTTGATTCTGAAATTAGGTCAGTGTCTTGATGATAAGTCTTTAAAGGAATTTTGTAATTCAATTTTATGAATCTATTGCCGCATTAAGTTGTACAAGATGTTCATCTCCATTCTGGTTTTAATTTTATCTATATTTATTATAGGGACTATCGATGAAGACTCAGATTTTTAGAAGAAGTCATGATAGGATTCGAGCTAAAAAATTAGGACATACACTTGAGGGAATTTTAGATAAAGCTGGCACTTCCTCAATATATTCCTGAGTATAGTAAGAATGATCATCTGTGAATATTCATAAAAGTCATTAGGCCTCATTCTACTATAGCTTGGCATTCAAAACAATATAAACATTGACCAAATGGATTTATTTTAGGAAAGAAAATGTTTATGCACTGTTTCATTTACAGGTATACATTTTAGGTGATATTCATCTGAAAAACATATATAATATGAATTTTTTTCATTTTTTATAAATTTTAAAGAAACCAAAGTTACGCAGTTGTCAAAGAACTCACTTGACTGTTTTCCAGAACAGATAATGACCTCTCTTCTTTTATAAGGGACTTGGTGTCTCGCCTGAACCATGACCTGTTCACCTGTGTCTGGTCTTTTCTCTACTACTTTCTAGTTCTCTGTTCTTTGGCCAGTTTTATGATACCTCTGAACTCCATTGGCCCTTGGACCTCTTGAGTTTGAAAAATTCTTCAGCCAAACAAGGAGAGATATCAAGCAGATCATTGCAGAAAGCCTCAAGATTTATTAACTCAGCAAAAATTATGAACTTGTAGTTCTATAATAACTTCCATTTTAAACTATCAAAATCTTGTTTTAACAAATACCATTATCACACACTTTTATATGACAACCTATGGTCAAGATTTTGTAATAGCTACTACTTTTGAGCAGTTTGATGTTAAAAACATCCAATATTAAAAAATAAGTTTATTAGAGTTTATATTAATAAGATATGCCTTTAATGGAACATTTGATTTTAACTCTTCCCCTTCTGTACATTATTTGGAATTATGAAGGGGATTATGTTGAAAACCGAGTCATTTATTTATTTCCATGCATCCAGATCCTATAGACAAAGCACACATTGGAAACGGGGGGAAAAAACAAATTAGAAGCAGAAGATAGCAGACATGCATGTGATTTCTATTCGACAATCTGGAACTGATTTTTTGTCCATAAGAACATCAAAACTAATGTCAAGCTTTTTCTAGTAGCAGTGATTTAAACAAACAAGTGTGGGGACTTATTTTTAGACATAAAGGTATATGGCCAGAGGTTTTATGCAGGATTGCTATTAAATAAACTCCCCTCAGGTTCTTGTAAAAGATGGTATTTGAATTATGAGTAGACATATCCCATTTTCCACATTCTGCAAGCCACTGGCGATTTCTCACTGCCTAGACTGTGGCAAGAGAACCACCCCCTTTTGTATTTCTATTGAGTTTTCTCTCTACAGTAATTATGAGTTTGGGGATCATTAAAAGTCTGATTTTTATTTCTTATTTTTGGTAGAGAAGACTGCTTTTGAAGCTCTGTGGCTGATCAACAACATGTTTTAAAAGGCTTTTGATGTATACATGGCTCATTAAGTAAAGGTCAAAATTGGACAATGTCCTGTTAATTTCCTTTTGCTAGAAAAATCAATATCTGCATCAACATTCATTAAATTTGACAGAAGCTAAGAAAGTTAGATGTGAAATGTAAATCAATACTTATTCCTGGTAGGATTAACTTGCTGTACAGAGAATATAAAGCATCAATTCTTTATACACATTGTTCCACCCAATATTCCACTCTGGCTTTAGGGAGGCCACATTTTGCCTTTGTGGCCTTCAACCCTAAACTGGTTTTGGGTTTCTGTTAGCTGGAGCTAAATACTCTATCCTTGAACAAGTTTTACCGTTTGTTAATATATATTAAGTGTGATCATTCCTTTTTTATTAAGTTTGCAAGTTCACAGTGTGCAACGTAATCGACTAAATTTAAAAAGCTAAATCATGTCTTCAAACACACACAATCTAAGCATTTTAAAGTTTTTAGAATCAATGTGTAATTTGCAGATTAAAAACCTTCATTTTTCCCCACCGTATAATAATTAACAGACCATTTGATATGCTATGAATCCTAGAAGAATTTGGAAAAGTTTATTCATACACAAATGCCTGAGAGTTTGGTTCATTGTTATCCTCAAGATTGTGTGCTGTATGATTATGTATTTTCGTGAACCCAGACCCTATTTTTTGTTGACACTCATGTTCATAATTATAACTGTGCTACTGAAAGATCCTGAGACACCTTTTGAAATGAAGAATATTACATGATGCGCACCATAGTTGCAGTTGATGCATTTTGATTTTTTAAATGAAAAATTAATACAAGACAGACATTTACCCCCACTCAAGCAGTAGATAAGGATCTCTGGTTATGTCATATTTACCCAGAAGTCTGAATAAGAAATTCTTTCTTTCTCCCTCCAAACAAATTTGGGTTTGTCAAAATTCTCACTGGGGAACAGATGCTGGAGACCACTGCACCCGGCCATGTCCTTCCTCTTCAGTGGTTTTCTGTTCACTCAGGAATTTCTCTGTAGTATCAGAACTGGGCTTGGTTTGCAAAAGGACAAAATCAAACCAGAGAGAAATGGACTCCATGGGCTGAATTGAAGGAAGTTATGTTAGAGGGATTATAACAGAAATGAAGGGGGAAACATTCAGACATGGGAAGTAGAGATGTTGACATTTTTCATGCAGAAGTTAGAGTGAGTGATCATTTTGAAGAATAAATAGGGGCCAGGTGCAGTGGCTCACACATGTAATCCCAGCACTTTCAGAGGTGAGGAATGAGACAGGCTTGGGCAAAAGAGTGAGACCCCATTTCTACAAAAAAATAAAAAGTCAGCTTGGTGTGGTGGCACATACCTGTGGTCCCAACTACTCTGGAGGCTGAGGTGAGAGGATTGCTTGAGTCCAGGAGTATGAGGTTGCAGTGAGCTGTGATCATGCCATTGTACTCCAGCTTGGGTGACAGAATAAGACCATGTCAAAAACATTTGACAACAACAAAAAAATACAGAATTTTATTATTTTCCCACTTTAAAAGTTTCAATAACTTCCTAGGCAACTAAAGTGCCTATTTCTTAACTTGGTCTCTAAAATCCCATGTGCTCTGCCACCATACCTCCTTCTCTGTATTTCTCTCCTATCACATCATGTCTCATCTGCTACCTGTTTAGTAGTGTTTTTTCCTTCCTAAAACATACCACAGGTCAAACATTTTGTCTTTTCTGTTTCACTATGTGAAAGACGATTCCCATAGACTGTCCGGTGGCCAACTCTGATCACTCAGGCCTTGGCTTGAGTTTCATGTCTTCAGAGACACCTTTCCTGATCATCCTCTAGAGAAAACAATCCTCCGACCTTGGACATGCCTTATGGCATTATGGTCAGTTTTTGTTATTACTGTTGTTGTTTTTTGTTTGTTTGTTTTTACTATAAGTTCTGGGATACATATACAAAACGTGCAGGTTTGTTACATAGGTTTACACATGCCATGTGGTTTGCTGCACCCATCAACCCATCATCTACATTAGGTATTTCTCCTAATGCTATACCTCCCCTTGCCCCCCACCCCCCGACAGGCCCTGGTGTGTGATGTTCCCCTCCCTGTGTCAATGTATTCTCATTGTTCACCTCCCACTTATGAGTGAGAACATGTGGTGTTTGGTTTTCTGTTCCTGTGTTAGTTTGCTGAGAATGATGGTTTCCAGCTTCATCCATGTCCCTGCAAAGGACATGAACTCATTCTTTTTTTATGGCTGCATAGTATTCCATGATGTATGTGATAGCCACTTTTTCATAGCACTTGTCAATCAACTGAAATGATCTATTTAGTTTATTTTATTTGTATGCCTTCTCACTGGAATACAAACTTTATGGGTGAGGGATTTTGTAACTAGAGCAGTGTCTGGCATACTAAGCATTTAATACACACTTATTGAATGTATATGTATATGTATTGAATGTATATGTTCATTAGTAAATGAATTAACAGGAATAAATTAGAACCCCTTGTTTAAATGGGCTCAAAAGGCAGACAATTCCAGTGAGCTCAAAAGGCAGACGTTCAGGTGCAGGAGACCCAAACGGGGATCCAGTGAATTAATGTGCAGTAAAATTGAATCCCACATTTATGTTGAACTCCAAGTCTGTTAACGGGGTCTTACCTATTTCCCTGTGTCAGACTTCTTGTCTTGGGAGAAAAACCTTTGGAAACCAGAGGCCATGCTTGTTTCCTAATTCCAACTTTGTGCCTCCAATTCTTCTTAGTTCTTCTAGCAAGCCCACCTGATTAAATTCTCTTTTGTGCTGCCCAGACATTGACAACTCACTCACAGGCCATCTGAGACCTCTGGATGTTAGCTCATGTCCCAGTAACTCTGCCTACTCCTAGATGCTAATAACTATCCACTGGCAAAATCTGGCTCCCTCTGTATACCTTCTCCTATGACCTTAGTACAAGATCTGTCTAGTTTCCCTGTTACAGGTCAGCCTAGCTTTGTCCGCATACTAATGCTACAGGACTTCCCAAGTTCCCCCTGGTAGGGTCAGAACTGGCCTGAGAAGTCTACTTAGAGGAATGTTGGATCATTGCCTCCACCAATTCAAATTTTGAAGATGTAGATGAGAATGAGTATTTATCAATGAGACTGCTTAGCATACTTGAAAAGTTAACAGATCTATCATATTTGGATTGAAATTTCTGGAATTACCTGAGTATATAACTTTCACATATATAAAATCATAAGCAAACGTACTCACTGTAAAACTGAAAAATTTTAAGTTTCAGAGCCTTTTCTTACGTCAGACCCTCCCATGGCCTTGAGAAGAACACTAAAACTTTGTTAACATGGTCACATCTTCATAAAAATTTAAAAAGAGTATGATATTCCCTTTCTGATTTCCTTCTATCACATTTCCCCCAGGTTCACTGGTGTTGGAGTAGCTGTAGGCATTTTAGGGGGAATCTAGTTAAGAGGAAGTTAATGTGGGAATACATTTATGGTGGAATTATTGGGATATATTTATGTGGTTTGCAATCATTTTCATGTACGCTGAAATTATTGCTAGCCATCCTGATGAAGCCTCAGGTTTTCTCTCAGATTAGATCTTCTCATTAGTTATTTAATACTAATAGAAAGACTTCTCACGCTAAGGAAACAATGAGCATATCAAAGTAAGTCTTGTTTTAGAAAGATGTCTGCTGCTAATGTGTATGGTTTTGCAGGTGACACAATTCACACTGCAATAGAATAGTGCCTTTATATTTTACTGTGGCTGTATGTCACATACATACACCCTTGGCTTTCCCTGCAAGTTCAGAGATAGATGCATGTGATACAGGGGTTCTAAAAATTTTTTTAATTAACATTTTCTGTAAAAAAAAAAGATTTCCCATAGACCATTGTCTCATGTGAGCACTAAGAAAACAGCATGTATTATTTCATAATAAACTTTATATAATCATGTATGTTTATCAGAGAAAATTTGTCTCCTTCAAAAATCAAATTAGAACTATGAAGTATAAAAGGATAAGGTTTTCCTCCCCCTCTTGATCAAAATAGCACACTGAGTAGACTTGATTTGTGGTTTCATTATTGATGTTGGACAAAAAAGATGACAAAAGAGTAAGTAATGTGCTGCCAGGTATGTCTTTGATTTGGGCTTGATTAGGGTAGTAGGAACACAGAGATTTTACAGCCTAATGGTGCTGTCTGGAAGCAGGCTGGGGAGCTGGTTCGGCTTTGAGTTGAACTGTCTCTCCATCAGAACACTCACCCTCACAGCTGGTACTAATCGGGCCATCCTGCCTGGGCTTAGCAGATGGGGTGAAGAGGCAGACTGCACTTTCACTGGGGCCGATTTGCTCCAAGCCACAAGTAGAGGCTGGTGTCCTGCTGTTGACCCATGCTGTGCTCACCCTTTGGCTAATCAGGATATCTCTGTCTCTTGAGCTGTCAGCCTCACATCTTCCAAGATCATTATTTCATTAAAAACAGTCTACAGCAAAACATTGTGAGCTTTTCTGTCTGCTGCACTGCCTGGATGAAATGGCTTTAAGCCTTCAGCAAGACGCCAAAATCCTCAACTCGGTAAGAAAAAGGATCACTCAGAACTAAGTATTCGACAAAAAGAAAGTCTTTGCTTTTGAAGCTAAGACACCTTTAGCTTACAGTTGTGCAACATTTCAGGAAATCAGATTTTATATTTCGAAGCAATATAATGGCATTGAATCTTGGAAGAGAAGTTAAAGTAGCAAAGAAAATTTTTACCAAAGGATTGGTGGGAGAAAAGGAATTCCATAAAACGAAAAGAGTAGGAAACAAGGCACGCGAGTGTGAAGAGCCCTCGGAGAATGACAAGGAATTGACAGAGAATACAGAATGTTTTTATTACTCAAATACAGACGAAACTCAGAATGTTTTTATTACTCAAATACAGATGAAACTAAGGTGGATATGACAATAACTTTTTTGCCAACTCCAGTACATGTTTAACAGAAATATTTAGACCATTGTTAGAAAATATGACATCTTTTTAAATGAAAGAACACACTCTAAAGTAGTAAGTTGTTCTGCAGTTGAAATATAAACTGAATGCAGTCCACATTCCAGGCCCATTTTTATAATGGCTTTTATTTCATTTCCAAGAGAAAAGTAAGGCATATTTCTTTCCCAGCTCTAACTTCTCGCATGAGGTCCTGTGGGATAAAAAATTCTGAAGATTAATGAGTTCTTAATGACCTAGTTACCTCTTAATTATTGAGACAACATGTGTTAATAATCATCAACCTTTCTCAATGAAAAAGTTTCAAACATGTGCCAAATAAATATGCATTTTATTCAGTCTAACAAATAGTGCCAGTATTAAATTAATAGTAACAATAAAATGGGGGCACAACAACCATTTCATGCTTATATTAGGAGGCTGCAAGAAAAATGTCTTGCTACCTGTGTGGGAAATTAAGAATATCCAGGGAGAAAGCATAGATACTTCCCATCAGGTATATGATAGAATGCTGCGCTCCACAAGATGAGAAAATAATATGCACTTTTAAAATGGCAACACTTTTCATCCCACACAGGTTATTCAGTAACTAACAGTGACCCCTAGAATGAGTATGTTTTTGTCATTTCAAAAAGACAGCACATACCTTTTTGTGTTTCCAACCTCTTATTCTTTGCTTTAGGGCATTTGAAATTGGATACAGGGGTAAATTCTGATGTTCTTTCCATTATTGTAAAATGAATCACTGGAAAGCTTGAGGGGTTCTGCTAGCAATTGTTAATGAGGCTTTATTAACCTAGGACACCACCCTATGGAATAAAACCATGGTAAAATAGATGGACTCCTAAGACACACTTGTTTTATTAATAATGCAGCGGGGACGTATTCAAAGGCTCTGGAGAATGAAAACGGCCAGGTGAATGGGGTGTGTGTGACTTTTCCTTTTAGATCAGCAATTCACCTCTGGCTCAAGGCAGATATGGCCCCAATTATACATCACAGTTATTAAGTCAGTCCTTGTAGATTACTTAATGCTGGAACTGACAGTCTTTCTCTGTCATCTAATTAGTTAACCTTAATTCTGTGTCTAAATTCATGGACTTTTTAAATTAAAAAATGTAATTTCTACCTGACTTTTGGGACTTCAAGATTTGAAAAAAAAAAGAAACAAAATAAATATCCACTATAATATGGTCTAACCAGTTTTTGTGGTTTTCAATTTGAGGCATAGTTTTGTTTGTTATCTGTGTTTTGAAATTTAGTAAGGTCAGAGAAGGTCCAGGAAAAGAGAAATGAGCACTATAGGGTGTTTGAGTACTGAGGTTAAGAAAGAAAACAAGATTCACATTAAAAGTGTGAAGAGAAATGCAAACACAACAGACAAAGGTAGGCACAACTGAGTGGAGACGTAAGGACACCCACACAATGTGCACATTTGCATTCTCTCTCAACGCTCCATGAATCTTCAAAGAAAAAATGTTAAGCTTGGTTGAAAGTTTTCAAGGAAAAGAGGCTCCCCTCAAACCAGCTAAATTGAATACTACAACAATGACCGACAAAAAACTACCATTCTAGTTTTGGATCCTCTCAGACTGAATTTTCAATGTAGCTCCACATAGCTGGCGTTTGGTTCTGGGTTACCCTTTGAGGACTTGCTATACTGACTGTCTGCTTTGAAGAGGCAGAGAGAACCCATTAACTGGCAAATGCATACTTGTAAACAAACAGACATGGGAGTTTTGTATAACAATTTGCAGTTACTGCCATCTAGTAAGAATTTGAATTGGTGACCAATTTAGATACAGGGTTTTTTTTTAAATGCATTTAAATATCATTTATCCTGAGAAGTACACATTACTGAAATGAACAGGAGACCCCATTGGGACTTAATTAGAGAAGGCTAAACTGGGAAGTGACAGTTTCCATGCTGTTTTGGAGCTGTGCTCTAGCCCTTGTTCTGAACTCCTGTGTAATACAATTAATATCCTGTATCTAGTTTTAATAGAGGCAGTAACTCTAGTAAGACACATTATTGCTTCTTGGCCCAAAGAGAAATGTTCATATATTTCTCTCCTCACTGTTATCTGTCAAGCCGACTGGCTTCGTCTGTACCCTGAGACATTACATATTCGGGAAAGCAGTTGTTTCCATATGTCTTGCGGGAAAGCTATCATTTTTCAGAAAGGCATGAGGTGCACAGAACATTTTTCGTTTTTGCTTTCCCTCTGCATATATCAGGTGGTAGCCATTAGAGCATTCCCAGTACATACCACTGATGCGAGAACTGGAGCTTCTATAACCTACAGTTTGTATTTATTTCATTGGGAGGCAGAGTTATAAAGCTGCTTCCTGACATACAGCAACAGCTGCTAAGCATCTGTACACCCATCTTACAAAAGAATTCGGTAGGAGCAAGAGAAATGTGGTTAAGAACGGCTACAAGGAAACTTAACTATCATCTGAAATTAAATTAATAACAAAATTCTCAGCATCGTACTTTTGATCTATTTACTAACATAGAGCATAATGAAGATACTACTTTTATTTTTAGCCAATATTTTTATTATAATTTGTTTCCTCCAGACTCCTCCTACATCTGTTGTTCAAGGTTCAGCCTCAATATGCAACTAATTTATGAAGCCCATTTAGACCACAGCAACCCTGATGCAAGATGCTAAGGAATTTATTTTTTTCCCTACAGTAACTAAAGACTATTTATAATATCTGTGTTTCCTGTATACATTATTAATGCACATTTTAGAGCAGTTTTAAGTTTACAGAGAAATGGAGCAGAAAGAATGGAATCCTCATATTACCTTCATTATTAACACCTACTATGGTATATTTGTTAGAATTGATGAGCCAATACTGATAGGTTATTATTAACCAAAGTCCATAGTTTACATTAGAGTTCACTCATTCTGTTGTACATTCTATGAGTTTTGCCAAATATGTAATGACATATATTCACCACTAAAAGCGTGGTGGCTCACGCCTGTAATCCCAGCACTTTGGGAGGCCAAGGCGAGTGGATCACCTGAGGTCAGGAGCTTGAGACCAGCCTGGCTAACGTGGTGAAACCCCATCTCTACTAACAATACAAAAACTTACCCAGGTGTGGTGGCAGGTGCCTGTAATCCCAACTAATTTGGAGGATGAGGCAGGAGAATTGCTTGAACCCGGGAGGCAAGGGTTGCAGTGAGCTGAGATCATGCCATTGCACTCCAGCCTGGGCGACAGAGCCAGACACTGTCTCAAGAAAAAAAAAAAAAAAGTATCAGAATAGTTTCACTATACTAAAAATCCCTTATGCTTCACCTGTTGGATCCTCCCCACTTTCTCCAAACCCTTAGCAACCATTGATCTTTTCATTTTCTCCTTGGTTTTGGCTCTTTCACAGAGTGAAATAAAGTATGTCTTCATTTCAGATGCACTTATTTCACTTAGCAATATGCTTTCAACGTTCCTCTATGTTTTATCATGGCTTGATAGGTCATTTCCTTTTATTGTTGAATTACATATCATTGTATGGATGTACCACAGTTTATTTATCTACTAAAGAACATTTTAGTTGCTAAAAAGTTTTGGCAATTATGAATAAATCTGTTATAGGCTGGGCGTGGTGGCTCACACCTGTAATCCCAGCACTTTGGGAGGCCGAGGTGGGCGGATCACGAGGTCAGGAGATCGAGACCATCCTGGCTAACATGGTGAAACCCGTCTCTACTAAAAATACAAAAAAATTAGCTGGGCGTGGTGGTGGGTGCCTGTGGTCCCAGCTACTCGGGAGGCTGAGGCAGGAGAATGGCGTGAACCCGGGAGGTGGAGCCTGCAGTGAGCCGCGATCATGCCACTGCACTCCAGCCTGGAAGACAAGTGTGAGACTCCGTCTCAAAAAAAAAAAAAAATCTGTAATAAACATCCATATGCAGTTGTTGGTGTGGACATATGTTTTCAACTCCTTTGGATAAATAGTGAAGAGCCTGATTGCTGGACCTTATGGTCGGTGTAAGTTTTAGTTTTGTAAGACCCTACCCAACTATCTTTCAAAGTGGCTGTACAGGGCACAGTAGCACATAGTGTAGTCCTAGCTACTTAGGAGGCTAAGGCAGGAGGATCACTTGAGCCCAGAAGTTTGAGGCTATAATGTGCTATAATTGTGCTTGTGAGTAGCCACTGCACTCCAGCCTGAACAACATAGCAAGACCCTGTCTCTAAAAATTAAAAATAATAAAAAAAAAACAGTAAAAAATCCCCACAAAGTGGTTGTAGAATTCTGCATTCCCACCAGCAATGAATGAGAGTTCCTGTTGCTCGATATCATAGCCAACATTGGGTGTCATCGGTGTTCTAGATTTTGGCCATACTAATTGATGTGTAGAGATACCTTGTTATCTTAATTCACATTTTCCTGATGACATAAGATGTGCTGCATCTTTGCACGTGGTTATTTGCCATCTGTATGTCTTCTTTGCTGAGGTTTCTGTTTTGGTCTTTGGCCCATTTTAAAAATCAGGTTGTTAATCCCAGTACAGTGGCTCACACCTGTAATCCCAGCACTCTGGGAGACTGAGGTGGAAAAATCA
Source organism: Mandrillus leucophaeus (assembly GCF_000951045.1). Classification (NCBI taxonomy): domain Eukaryota; kingdom Metazoa; phylum Chordata; class Mammalia; order Primates; family Cercopithecidae; genus Mandrillus; species Mandrillus leucophaeus. The sequence goes on along the minus strand of NW_012106030.1, from coordinate 5,690,586 downwards.
CTTGAGTTTAGGAGTTTGAGACCAGCCTGGCCAACACGGTGCAACTTCACCTCTACTAAAAATACAAAAGTTAGCTGGACGTGGTGGTGCACACCTGTTGTCCCAGCTACTTGGGAGGCTGAGTCACGAGAATCACTTGAATCCAGGAGGCGGATGTTGCAGTGAGCTGAGAAGGCACCACAGTGCTCTAGCCTAGGTGACAGAGCAAGGCTCTGTCACAAGAAGAAAACAAATAATAATCAGATTGTTTATTTACTTACTGTTGGGTTTTGAGAGTTCTTTGTGTTTTATCACATGTGTCTTCTTCAAATATTTTCTCTCAGTCTGTAGCTTGTCTTGTCAATCACTTGACATTGTCTTTTGCAGAGCAGAAGTTCTTGATTTTAATGAAGTCCAGTTTATAAATATTTATCTCATGCTATAATGTGGATGGGGTTTGTCCCCACCAAAACTAATGTTGAAATTTCATTGCCAATGTAATGGTATTGAGAGGTGGTGAGGCCTTTAAGAAATAATTATGTCAATAAAATGGATGAATGTCTTTCCTGCAAGACTGGATTGGTTCTCTTGAGACTGGATTAGTTTTCCCAAGAGCCAGTTGTTATAAAGCAAGGTTGCACTTTGTGTTTTACACCTTTGGCATGCCTGCTTTTCCTTGCAGTTCTCCACTGTATTAAGATGCAGCATGAAACCCTTACCAGAAGCTAAGAGTATTCCATTACAGCAACATAAAACAGACTAAGGCAACTTATTCATTACTGATATATAGGTAAGAGATTGACATTTGTATATTAATATTGCATCCTGATATTGTTGTAATTGTCTGTTAGTTCCAGGAAATTTTAAATCTGTTTCTTCCAATTTTCTGTAAAGGTAATCACGTCCTTTTTGAACAAAAATAGTTTCAGTCTTCCTTCCCAATCTGTCCTCATTTATTTACTTTTCTTGCCCTATTTTGTTAGCAAGAGTTTCAAGTGCAATGTTTAAAAGAGTAATAAGAGCAGTTGTAATCCTTGTCATAGATCTTAGAGAGTAAGTTTCTAGTTTCCTTCCATTAAATACGATGTTATCTACATTTTTTTGTAGATAATGTGCATCAATTTTAGGAAGTTTCCCTCTATTCCACTGAGAGTTTTTTTCATAAATTGCTTTGGATTTTGTCAAATTTTTTTCTGCATCGATTGACATGATCATGTGGATTTTTTCCTTTTTAGCCTGTTGATATGATGGATTACATTAATTGATTTTTGAATGATGAACCAACCTTGCATACCTATGACAAATCCCACTGGGTCACCATGCATAATTCTTTTTATACATTGGTGGATTCCATTTGCTAATATTTTGTTGAGGATTTTTGTATCCACTTTCATGAAATATATTGGTTTATAGTTTTCTTTTCTTGTGATGACTTTGCCTAGTTTTGGCACTAGGGTAATGCTGTCCTCATAGAATGAGTTTGGTTGTATTCCCTCTGCTTCTACCATCTGGAAGAGACTGTGAAGAATCATATAATTTATTCTTCAATTGTTTGATACAACTAATCAGTAACCCATTGGCCTGGAACTTTCTGCTTTGGAAGATTAATTGTTGATTCAATTTATTTACTAGCTATAGGCCTATTTAGACAATACTGAAATTATCTTGTGAATTTTGGCAGATTGCATCTTTCAAGAAATTGGCCCATTTAATCTACGTTATCAACTTTGTTGTTTATCATACTCTTTGATTATTATTTTAATGTCCATGGGATCTGTAGTGATGTCCTGTTTTGCATTTCTGATACTAATAACTTGGGTCCTCTCTGGTTTTCCTTAGTTAGCCAGACTAGAGTTTTATTCGTTGTATTGAATTGTTCTAAGAAATAGCTTTTGATTCCATTTGTTTTTCTTATTGATTTCTAAATTTTAATTTTAATAATTTCTGCTCCATTTTTTATTTCTTTTCTTTTGCTTACTAGGATTTAATTTGCTTTTATTTTTCTAGTTCCTTAAGATAGAAATGTACATTATTGATACCTGATCTTTCTTCTTTTCAAGCATATTCATTTAATGTTCTAAATTTTCCTCAAAGCACTGCTTTTACCACATCCCCTAAACATCAATTATATTTTCATTTTCATTTACTTTATATTTTAAATTTTTCTCTTGAAGTTTCTTCTTTGGTCCATGTGTTATTTATGAGAGTGTTGTCTAATCTCTAGGTATTTTGGGAATTCCAGTTACCTGTATGTTATTGATTTTTAGTTTACTTTCATTGTGGTCTGAGAGCAGATATTGTTTGAATATTATTTTTTAAAAATTTGTTCAGGTGTTCTTTTATGACCCAGGATGTTGTCTCCCAGGAGTGTAGTCCATAAGAGCTTGAAAATAATGTGTGTGTGTGTTTCTGCCGTTATTGGATGATATAGTCTATAGATATAAATTAAATCCAGTTGATTAATAATGTTCAATTATGTCTTTAATGATTTTCTCTGCTGTTCTCCTTGAAGTTTATAAGTTTTTGCTTATTTAGTTTGATGCTCTATTGTTAGGTGCATCCATGTTAAGGATTGTTATGTCTTCTGACATAACAGAAGACATAACAATCTTTTGTGTAATGCCATTGTGTAATGCCATTATCATTTATCATTATGTAATGCCATTGTTAATCCCTAATAACATTTCTCATTTTAAAGTCTGCTCTGTATTAAATTAACATAACTACTCCTGCTTTTTTTTGATTGGTATTAGCATAGTGCATTTTTTTTTCATTAATTTACTTTTAATCTATATGTGCCTTTATATTTAAAGTGGTTGTAGACAACATAGGCTTCAGTCTTATTTTTTGATCCACTCTGACAATCTCTGTCTTTTAAGCCATCATTTTGACCATTGATGTTCAAAATGATTATTGATATAACTGGATAAATATCTACCACATTTTCTATTTGTTGCCTTTGTTCTTGGTTCCTATTATTGTGTTCCACTCTTTTCTGCCTTTTGAGATTTTGAGCATTTTATATAATTGTGTTTTATCTCCTTTCTTAGCATGTCAGTTTCATTTTTTTTTTACTCTATTTAGTGTTTGCTCTATAGTTTGCAATACACATTTACAATGAATCCAAGTCTACACTCAAATAGTGTTATACCTCTGTACATGTAGTGCAAATACTCTATCATAACTAAACATTTCTACTTCCTATGTCCTATCCCTTATGTTATTGCTGTCATTCTTTTCACTTATATAGAAGCATGTATATTTATGTGTGTATAAACATATATAATCACATATTATGTTGACATTATCATTTAGAACAAACTAATATACTTTAGCTCAATTAAGAATCAAAATTTAAG
>NW_012106030.1:5684232-5687198 GCF_000951045.1 Mandrillus leucophaeus | reverse complement strand
GTTATTGATTTTTAGTTTACTTTCATTGTGGTCTGAGAGCAGATATTGTTTGAATATTATTTTTTAAAAATTTGTTCAGGTGTTCTTTTATGACCCAGGATGTTGTCTCCCAGGAGTGTCGTCCATAAGAGCTTGAAAATAATGTGTGTGTGTGTTTCTGCCGTTATTGGATGATATAGTCTATAGATATAAATTAAATCCAGTTGATTAATAATGTTCAATTATGTCTTTAATGATTTTCTCTGCTGTTCTCCTTGAAGTTTATAAGTTTTTGCTTATTTAGTTTGATGCTCTATTGTTAGGTGCATCCATGTTAAGGATTGTTATGTCTTCTGACATAACAGAAGACATAACAATCTTTTGTGTAATGCCATTGTGTAATGCCATTATCATTTATCATTATGTAATGCCATTGTTAATCCCTAATAACATTTCTCATTTTAAAGTCTGCTCTGTATTAAATTAACATAACTACTCCTGCTTTTTTTTGATTGGTATTAGCATAGTGCATTTTTTTTTCATTAATTTACTTTTAATCTATATGTGCCTTTATATTTAAAGTGGTTGTAGACAACATAGGCTTCAGTCTTATTTTTTGATCCACTCTGACAATCTCTGTCTTTTAAGCCATCATTTTGACCATTGATGTTCAAAATGATTATTGATATAACTGGATAAATATCTACCACATTTTCTATTTGTTGCCTTTGTTCTTGGTTCCTATTATTGTGTTCCACTCTTTTCTGCCTTTTGAGATTTTGAGCATTTTATATAATTGTGTTTTATCTCCTTTCTTAGCATGTCAGTTTCATTTTTTTTTACTCTATTTAGTGTTTGCTCTATAGTTTGCAATACACATTTACAATGAATCCAAGTCTACACTCAAATAGTGTTATACCTCTGTACATGTAGTGCAAATACTCTATCATAACTAAACATTTCTACTTCCTATGTCCTATCCCTTATGTTATTGCTGTCATTCTTTTCACTTATATAGAAGCATGTATATTTATGTGTGTATAAACATATATAATCACATATTATGTTGACATTATCATTTAGAACAAACTAATATACTTTAGCTCAATTAAGAATCAAAATTTAAGTTTTTGTTTTCTTCATTTATTCCTCCTCTTCTCTTTTCCTTTATGTATATTGTAGTTGCTGATCTACATTATTTTATTTTTCTTTAGCAAACTTTTAAAAATATTCCTTGCAAGGCAAGTCTACTGGGAGCAAATTTTCCCAATTTTTGTTTATTAAGGGTAATTTCACAGAGTACAGAATTTTGTGTTGGTAGCTTTTTTTCTCTCAACGTTAAATATTTTAGTCTACTCTCTTCTTGCTTGCATGATTTATTAGGATAATTGAATGTAATTCTTATTTTTTATAGGCAAGATATTTTTCCTCCCAGCTTATTTTAAGCTATTTTGTCTTTGATTTGCTATAGTTTGAAAATAATGCACCTGTGTGTAGTAGTTTTTGTTCATTTTTTGTTTTTGTTTTTGTATGTATCCTACTTGGTGTTTTCTGAGCTTCCTGGATTCACGGTTTGGTGTCTGGCATTAACTTGGGAAAATTAACTTTTGCCCATTTTTAAATAAGTTTTTTAAAAATTGTTCAATTTTGAGAGGTCTATGTGTGGTATGCATGTCTGTCCTTAATAGATTTATGTTTTACAAAGATTTTCTCTCAGTCTGTGGCTTGTCTTTTTATTCTCTTAATGATCACTTTTCATTTAATTTATATAAGCAACACTACTTACTCTAAACCTTTCACTAGCCTTGGTGAACTGCTGGTCCAAGCAGCATGAAAAATATGAGCAGACTTGGACCCAACTAGCAGCTTGAAAACAAGCCAAGTCAAGTTAAAATTAGTTAAACTCTAACCTAGAGATACACACAAAAGATGTATGCCACAGATTTTTTGTTGTTGTTGTATTTTATGCATCAATGGCTATCAAAGACATGATAATAAACTACTTATGGTGATAGTAAATGGATTAGAAAAGGGACAGGGGTCAAATCTTGAAATTGCCAACATTTAAAGATTGGGTTGTGGAGGATCAAGGAGTGGTCAGAGAAGAAAGAGAAAAATCAAGAGCCCACAATGCCATAAAAGCCAAAGAAGTAGAATTTAGTCAACTGGACAAACTTTAGCTGTAAGTTCAACAAACATAATTTGGCAACATAAACATTTTTGGTTATATCAGCAAGAGCCATTTCCATGGTGAGAGAGGTGATTATATTGGTATAAACTGGAAGGTCAGTTTAAAATAGAAGTGGCTAGTACAGTACAGCTAACTACTTCTTCTTCTTCTTCTTCTTCTTCTTCTTCTTCTTCTTCTTCTTCTTCTTCTTCTTCTTCTTCTTCTACCTCTTCCTCTTACTCTTCCTCCTCCTCTTCCTCCTCCTCTTCTTCCTCCTCTTCCTCCTCCTCTTCCTCCTCCTCTTCCTCCTCCTCTTCCTCCTCCTCTTCTTCTTCCTCTTCCTCCTCTTACTCTTCTTCCTCCTCTTCCTCCTCTTCTTCCTATTCTTCCTCTTCTTCCTCTTCCTCCTCTTCCTCCTCTGCTTGGCTTTTGGTGAGAGCCTCAGGCTGCTTCCACTCATGGTAGAAGATGAAGGGGAGCCTGCAATTGCAGGGATCACATGGTGAGAGAGGAAGCAAGAGAAAGAGGGAACAGGTGCTAGGCTCTTTATAAGAACTAGATCTCTTGGGAACTAATAGAGAACTGACTCACTCCCAGAGGAATCATGAGAGCATTCATCTATTCTTGAAATACCCACTCCATGACTCAAACACCTCTTGCTAGTCCCTACTTCCCAACACCACCGCAATGGGGATGACATTTCAACATGCGATTTGGTGGGGACAAGCCATAGCAGAGGGCCTTCTTCTTCTTCTTCTCCTCCTCCTCCTTCTCCTTCTCTTCCTTCTCCTCCTCCCCCTTTCTTCTTCTTCTTCTT
>NW_012106030.1:5679042-5683919 GCF_000951045.1 Mandrillus leucophaeus | reverse complement strand
GTGTGTGTGTGTGTGTGTGTGTGAACTTAGAGAGGATATGATGTTAATTTGCTGATTTAAAAGTTCTAGCGGAGCGGGAGAGAGAGAGAGAGAGAGAGTGAGGCGGGGGGGAAGAAGACAAAATAACAGGAAAGAAAATACATAATTACTAGCACATATCAAATTTAGGAAAATTTTGAAGGAGATGAGTTATGGGCCACAGGCTGAAAGATTGGCATTTTATAGCTGAAGGAACAGCTTTATGTAACATGTGGGAAGGAGGTTTCATGACAAGAAATTGAGAAAATTCCAGTCTACCACCTTTTTTCTGATTATTACTGTATAAACTTGATATCATCTTCTAAGAGTAAAAATGAACTGTTTTTACTCACAATACTTCTGACATTAAATGCATGGTGACTTTTCTAACAACATTTCTCCAATTCTCTGACATCAGCTAGGTGTGTTATAATTCAGTTCAATTCTGGCACTATCTACCTGGAGTCAGTATCAGATCCCATAAATTAAGGGCTCAGTCCTATAAGACTGCCCTTATTTCAAATGCCAGTCATAAATTCAGGGTTATCACCAGTATTTCTGACTAACGGGCTTTAAATTCAGGGAGTTCACACAACCTCTGCTCATGTTTAATAATTTAAGAATTTACTATGTTGACTCACATAACTGAAGAAAATGCTTTACTTATTACTGGTTTGTTATAAGAATACAACTCAGGAACAGTCAAATGGAAGAGCTCCACAGGTATGGGAGTGGAGATTGCACAGAGCTTCCATGCCCTCTGCTATGGCTTGTCCCCACCAAATCGCCATGAAATGTCATCCCCATTGCAGTGGTGTTGGGAAGTAGGGACTAGCAAGAGGTGTTTGGGTCATGGGGTGAGTACTTCATGAATAGATGAATGCTCTCATGATTCCTCTGGGAGTGAGTCAGTTCTCTATTAGTTCCCAAGAGATCTAGTTCTTATAAAGAGCCTAGCACCTGTTCCCTCTTTCTCTTGCTTCCTCTCTCACCATGTGATCCCTGCAAATGCAGGCTCCCCTTCATCTTCTACCATGAGTGGAAGCAGCCTGGGGCTCTCACCAAAAGCCAAGCAGATGCTGATGCTATGCTTCTTGCACAGTCCACACAACCATGAGCCAAATAAACCCATTTTCTTCATATATTACCCAACCCCATATCCTTCTTTATAGCAACTCTGCATAGATTCTTTCTAGCACCTTGGTGTGTTCATCAACCTAGAAGCTCTCAGAAGCCTGTCATTTAGGGCATTTTATGGAGATTCTATTGCATAGGCCAGATTGATTAAATCACAGGCCATTGGTGATTAAGTCCATCTCCAGCCCCTCTCCCCACTATGAAGGTCAGTTGGGGGACTGAAAGTTACCACCTTCTAATAATGCTTTGGTCTTTCTGGTGACCAGCCCCCATTCTGAAACTATCCCAGGGCCCCCACCTACTAGTCGTCTCATTAGCAAACAAAAGACACTTATCACTTTGGAGATTCTAAGAGTTTTAGAAGCTGTGTTCCGGGAAAAAGAACAATAACCAATGAACTTATGATATCACAGTAAGAAAGTAGGGAATTCAGATGCTGTCTTTATTGCAGGATCTTGCTTGTTGCTTTTATGCCATAGTAGATGCTATGCTGTGTTGCCTAGATCCATTCTTCAAGTATGAGTGGGAAGAGAATGGCCTTTTACTTTACACTGTATAAGAGGACTAACCCTGCTTGTAATGAATAAGGAAAACCCATTTGTTTGAGAGCTTCCACTGAAAGTTTGAAAGTTTTTGTTTTATTTTGTTTGTTTTTAAATCAAAGAATGGTCATATGTGAGTTAAGTACATCTTTACATGAGTGAAAATATCTGCATTAAATCATTAAATCAAAGTTGCATCCTTTTATTTTTCTCTCCACTCCTCCATCTTCTGTTATCAGTTATTTTACATTGCAAGTAAGCACGTACTCAACATTAAGTTGAAAACTTGGCTCTTCTCCCTTTTTCATTATGAAGTACTCATTCCAAATTTCAAAGTTCAAACTCACAGAATAGACATATGAAGCTTACATAGGTTTGCAAAGGAAGGGTAAAACGTAATAGAAGAGGAAGAGAGATTTTTATGATTAATACTCTGGATCATCTATGCAGTATAAGTTTTAACCTTGAACTTCTTCCAGAATTTTCTTTTCATGGGCTTTATGGCCAACTGCCTCCAGATAGACACATTTCTTTCTACAAATATCCTTTAAAATTTGATACTTAGGCCATATGCTATGCTGTTTCACTGATTTTCAGGCAGAACTCTCCTCAATCTACATTTATAGTCATGTACCATATAATGACATTTTGGTCAATGATGGACCATATATTCCACAGTAGTCTCATAAAATTATAAGGGAGCCAAAAATTTTTATCACCTAGTGACATTGCAATGTTGCAGTATGACACATTACATTTTCTATGTATAGATAGGTTTAGATACATAAATACTTACTAGTAAATTAAAATTGCTTCCTGTGTTCAATATAGTAACATGTTATACAGGTTTGTAGCCTAGGAACAATAGGGTATCCCATACAGCTTAGGTGTGTAGCAGGCTATATCATCTATGTTTGTGTAAATAAACTTTATGATGTTTGTACAACAACAAAATTGCTAATGATACATTTCTCAGAATGTATTCCTGTTGTTAAGTGATATAGGACTGCAGTTATGTGGAACATTGGTCTTGCTAAAGGCTTCCAGCTCTACTAGAATCCCCTGGAATTTACTACCTCTCCCAGATCAGAAGCATGGATGTTACCTAGGACAGCAAGATACCAAGTAGTTAGAATATCTAAAGATGTGTTCAGAACCATTATTTGCCGGTGATTTATGACATTCTGATTCCAATTCTTTTGGAAGATTCTTGCTATAGAAGAATATATTACCTGCTTTGGTAAGTTATTGATAACTTTATTCATTAGAAAGGTAAAGGTCAAGGCAGCTCTGCCTGAGTGGTTGGATAATAAGGATCTCATTACACAGTTTGGGTGTAAAAGTTATGTTGGTCTATAGTCATCAGTCAGAGGCACAGTTATCACAGATTAACTAGATGTCTTTATTGCAGAATCTCACTTGTTGCTTTTATGCCAAAGTAGATGCTTTGCTGCACTGCCTAAATTCACTCCTTGGGCACTCATTTCCCCAATGGCTGAAGAATGGTACAGATGACTCTGAGCCCAGGAATTGCCCTAAAAAGAGCAGTTTTGCCTCATATTATACCCTCATGACGTAGGCCACATTCAACCACTGGATAATGTAGGAATCTAATTCTGATCCCCTTTGCCCTATTAAGGACCCCTCTGTCGGACTATCCCAGCCTCTGAGTTTTCTATGAGATTATCTGGGACCTCTCATGCAACTGTACCTGAGTGCCACTCTTCCCTCTGTGAAATCCTGTTCCCCTCCCTCTGTTAACAGGTGTTTCTGAGAGCATGTCCCAATAAACCATCTGAATGCAAATCTCCATCTCAGCATTTGTTTCCCAGGAAATCCACAGAACATACTTAGTGTCAGGACTAGTCATAGGGAATAGGCTTTCAAAACGATTGTGGACTTGGATCTTCTGCCAGTCTGCTAACAAGGACCACACTATTCCCACTAGATAAACCAATGATAACCCCTGGAAGGTTGTGATGTATTAGATACACTTTCCCCAGTGGTGAATTGGGATGGGATATCAGTGGAAGACATGCATGGACATGTGAAATATCCTGGGCATTTGAGAGGTTCCAGGGATGCAGAATTATAAGATCAGATGATTGTTACTGAGGGCTATCAATGCATTGAAGTTGGGATGAGGGAGATTAACCAATTTAAAGCAGAGTAAAAGCCAGAGGATATCTTGGCATTGTATAAAGAGACTCTCATCTTTTGTAGCCAGAGGGCAGGAAAAGCTAAAGATTAGACCCAGGACACAATCCTGAGGGTAACTATGCTCTAGAGAATGTTGCATTTTAATTCCCAAGAAGCCAGCCATGTCAAGAGGAGGGTGTTGACTAGGAAGAATTGGTGACCTGAGACTTGGGATGGGAATATATGTTTCAATGCACTCAAAATTCTTGCGTCTCTAGGTACTTACTCCTCTGGGCCTGCAGAAGTGACCCACTTTATTTTTAAAAACTAATGCCCTTTTCTCTTTGCTTGAAGATGATGCAGAGGCTTTTACCTTTAAGGACAAAGTGTACCCTCCTGCCCCCCTCAGGATCTACTTCCATGACTCCTCTCAGTCACCAGACTATTAACTTAGTTTACATCAAACACTACTTGACTGAGGAAGTACTGATCTGCTGAGAGGCCATACTCTGAAGAAACTTCCAGATGGAGCTAGCATATATCAGCAGGAGCCAGGAGAATGCATGTGGAATTGTGTTCTGAGAAAACTTGATCAAAGTGAACAGATTCCTTGAGACAGGATTAAAATCCATGCAGGGGTCCCAGGAGACAATGTTAACATGATACTAGAATGGCTTTTTAAATTATTATTATACTTTAAATTCTAGGGTATAATATGTGCCCAATGTGCAGGTTTGTTACGTATGTATACATGTGCCATGTTGGTGTGCTGCACCCATTAATCATCATTTACATGAGGTATATCTCCTAATGCTACCCCTCCCTCGTCTCCCCACCCCACAACAGGCCCCAGTGTGTGATGTTCCCCACCCTGTATCCAAGTGTTCTCATTGTTCAATTCCCACTTATGAGTGAGAATATGCGGTGTTTGGTTTTCTGTCCTTGCGATAGTTTGCTCAGAATGATGGTTTCCAGCTTCATCCATGTCTCTACAAAGGTCATGAACTCACCCTTTTCTATGACTGCATAGTATTCCATGGT
>NW_012106030.1:5627300-5678025 GCF_000951045.1 Mandrillus leucophaeus | reverse complement strand
GGATGTTCAGAAAACTGAGGGCAGCCACTTCAATAAAAAGCCAAAATCCTTTGCCCAGTTTCTGTAACTTAGACAAGTTTTAAGTCCAGAGCTTATTGTCTACAAGAGAGATCAGGTGACCAAAGAGGAGGAACCCTACAAAATCTCAGCTGGTAAATACAGTGCCAGTTTCTCCAGATCTTCCCCGAAGGTACCTATGGCCATATACTCAGGTAACTGTGTGTACTGGGGAAAGGGAAATACCCAAAGACTTTGAGAAATGGTGGACAATAAGGGTTAGGGAATAAGTGGAGTCTTGGGCCACGTTCAGGTCAAAGGGGGTTAATTGGGTCCACAGATATATCCAGTGTTAGTTTTCCCAGTTTCTAAATTTATAATAGGCATGAAAATATTTGGAAATTGGTAAGACTATCGCCTTGATTTCTTGGACAATGGGACAAGAGCCACTCCACTGGGGAAGGCCAGACTGAACCCTTGAAACTGACCCCTTTGCCCAACCAAGTCAAGATAGTAAATAAAAAGCCATATGACATAATGAGAGAACTGGCAGAGACCATTACAAACCTTAGTGACCTAAAAGATTCAGAAGTTATCTTCATCATATCCACATTTAATTAACCAATCGGACCCTTTAAAAAAATCCAATCTGGGAAGATGATAGTAGACTCAAGCAATTTGTCTATTTGTAGCTGACCAGATGTAGTATATTTACTAGGTGACTATACATCTGTCACCACTAAGAAGAAAAGACAATACATGGTATGCCTCTTCAAGTTTTGGGGGTAGCACATATCACACTTGGGTTACTTTGCCAACTAATTTACCAAGCAGCACAGAAGTCCCTCAACTTGGGTGAAGTCTGGAGCAAGAAAGGGTTCTACATCTTGTCCAAACTATTATATAGGCAGCTTTACCATTTCCCATGGTCTTAGAGACAGCTATGCTGAGGAAGTAGGGCAGAAACACATGTGGAGTTTTCTGGGAAACTCATTTAGGAAACCACAATGTGGACCTCTAGATCACCAAATCAAAAAATCAGGCCCAATGCAGTTCATCATAACATGGAGGGGATGCATCTAAGATCAGGTGTGAACAGGCAAAGAGGATGCAAGTCAGCTGCACCAGCAGATAACTCAGACTCCAATGCCATCCGCCAATATTGCATGTCACCTTTCCCTTGGCTGACACCTGTCAGCCCCATGAAGGGTTCCTGATCACCAGCTGCCTGGGGAGAAAAAAGGCCATGCTAGAGTCACAGATGGGTTTACCTAGTATGTGGGTTCAAGCCCAAAATAATAGACTGCTTCTGCACTATAGCTCCACTCATATGTGGCCATGAAGGACAATGGTGAAATGAAAAGCTTTGTACAGTGTATGTGGTCACCACATTGTGTATAAAGAGGAGTGGTCTGAGGAAAGTACCTACTCAGATTTATACACAGTGGTAAATGGTTTGGTCAGTAGGTCCGGAGCCTCAAAAGAGAAAAGATTGGGGGCAAGGAAGTCTGAAAAAGAGGTGTATGCATGGACCGATATAAGAAGGGAAAGATGTTTAAAAATCATTGTATCACATAAGATCCGCCAGAGATCATCCGGTATGGAAGAGCCACTATACCAGAAGTAGAAACAAGGACCCAGCCAGTTAACATTAGCCAGGATTTCTCATTGGCTACCCACACACGGGTGCTTGAGTGCATGATCAGTGTACTTCAGGGTAATAGGGATGAAAGCTGCGCATGGATCTGGTGCCACTGGTTTCCACTCATTAAGGCTGATCTAGTTAGTCCTATTGCCAAATATTCCACAGTTCAGTAACAGAGCCCCTAATATGGCACCATCCATTGAGGAAACTAGCCACTTAGTGGCGAGTTGATTATATTAGACCCATGGTGGAAGGGAGAGTGTTTCATCTTGAGTGGAACTGGGATATACTCTAAATTGGGCCTCTGTCAGTATCATTATTTAAAGGCTTATCAAGTGTTTCTTCCAACACATGGGATAACATTGCATTTAACATAACATAATATAACGTAACATAACATAACATAACGTAACATAACATAACATAACATAACATAACATAACATAACATAACATAACATAACATAACATAACATTGCATTGAACCAAGGAACACACTTTACAGAAAAGTTGGTGGAGCAATGGCTACAGTACCACGGGACCCACAGGTTCTCTTATAGACCATACGATTAGAAGCCTGGTAGGGTGAATTATAGCCATGTGAGTACACAATTAAGATGAGATGATGCCCTGCAAGTTACCATGACAGGGCATGAGATGGTGAGATGGTATTGTGTCCCAGTAGGTAGATGATACAAGTCCAGGAACCAAGAGTTGGAATTAGGAGCGGCCCTGCTTGCCATCAGTGTTAGTGATATACTTGAATAATTTGCACTTCCCATCCATGTCCCTGCAATGATGCTCTGAGGGGAAGCTCCACCCTGGCAGGAATACTTGACCCAGATCATCAGGAAGAGAGAGACCTGCTGCTGCACAATGAGGGCAGGAAGGAAGTTTACAGGAGCAACTTGTTGGTAGGAGCACCTCAGGGTACTCCCCTGATCAATTCTGAAGGCAAGTGTGCAGTGCAGCATGCACACTGAGGAGGGGACATAGTGATGAGAATCTCAGACCTCCCAGTGACAAGGTAAGTCACATTCGATCAGCAGAACTGTTGGTTAAGGGTGAGGGGGAATCTGGAATAGACAGTAGAGGACAGAGATAATGTGCACCAGTTATGGCCCTGAGATCAGCTGTAGCAGCAGCAGAAATTCTATTTCATTCTAATAGATTTCCACTTAAAAACCTCCAGGAAAGTTTGGGTGCGGTGGCTCACGCCTGTAATCCCAGCACTTTGGGAGGTGGAGACAGCAGATCACGAGGTCAGGAGATCGAGACCATCCTGGCTAACAGGGTGAAATCCCGTCTCTACTAAAAATACAAAAAAAATTAGCCAGGCATGGTGGCATGCACCTGTAGTCCCACCTACTCAGGAGGCTGAGGCAGGAGAATCGCTTGAACCCAGGAGACAGAGGTTTCAGTGAGCCGAGATCATGAGATCGCGCCACTGCACTCCAGCCTTGTAACAGAGGGAGACTCCATCTCAAAAAAAAAAAAAAAAAGAAGAAGCCTCCAGGAAAATGAACTAAGGTGAATCCTGGAGGAGCAGTTCCAAGAAGCGTTGAACTTTTATACAAATGGATGCAAGTGACATAAGGGAGGACTAGTGAATGTTGCTGTCGGTCACTCAGGTGCTCTTTCATAACCAAGGCACTCAGTTCTCTAGCTACTGGGAGCATTGCCTGCTGATGGTTCATATCAGAGTCCCTCTCAGGAATTGTCTCAGGTCCAGAGAGAGCTGCCTTATCCTTCCCCTACAAACACATTGCATCCAAGGACTGCTCAGCGCAGGTGTTCAACGTCCCAACCCCCTCAACTCAGGACATCTCTTAAGAGCTGTCTCAAATTTAACACTCCCACTGCCAGGATCAAGTGAGTCCTCCAACTTGGTGAAGTGAAAAGCTTTGTTCAGTGTATGTGGTCGCCACATGTCTGAGCAAATACGTACACAGATTTATATGCAGTGGTAAATGGTTTGGTCAGTAGGTCAGGAGCCTCCAAAGAGAAGGATTGGGGATGAGGAAGTCTGGAGAAGAGCCATAATGATCTTTTCTTTCTGCTTAATCCTTCTTCACTCACTTCCTCCCTTCTGGGTATCATTCCCTGGTGCATGCCCCAGGAACCCTGTGCTATGAAAATCCTCATCTCCAGCTCTATTTCCTGAGGAAATCAACTAAGACAAATGAGACAAATGCTGGATCTTGACTGACTACGGGGGACTTATTTTTCTCAGGTTGCCCTTTTTATCTTGCTATTATTTTCTAACAGTAATAGTTTGCTCTAGAAGGGTAACAGCATAGTTGTTTTTCCAGGCTTTCTCCAGTAAATATTTCATATGTTGATTCCTAAATAGGGATTCCTAGTCGTAGTCCTTGTTATTTGATTATTTTTTCCTGAAAATTTATTCCTAAAATTTGAAAACTATTACCAGATAGTATTAGTGGCACGAGTGGTGTGGTGGAGAGGACATTGAACAAAGTCGGAATTTATCCAGAAGTAGATAACTGAGGCAATGGAGGCAAAGGTCAACAAAAAACAATCCCTAAAAAAAAAACAAAAAAAACAAAAAAAGCAAAACCCTCTACACATTAATGTTCCTCTTTTACGCAATAGTATACTGTCAAAATGCTAATAGAAATATTAGAACACTTCTTCGGGTTGCTTATTGCTGTGAAGAGCTTACTGATTTGTTCACTGTTAATCAGGAGTGAGCTATAAAACAATATATTAACAAGCAAAAATAAATACCATTTCCCTTGTTATCAATTAACATTCAAGTTAATTTCATTCTAATTTTCATATCTAAATAGTTTCTAAAGTTTAATAGTTGGGACAAGTCCTTAAGTCCGTTTATTAGCTCTGTGATTTTAAACATTAACTTTTCTAAATGTCCTCAACACTTTGTTTTAAAATATTGAAAGAGTACTGTGTTAGGCTGTTCTTACATTGCTAGAAAGAAATACCTGACGCTGGGTAATTTATAAGAAAAGAGGTTTGGCCGGGCACAGTGGCTCATGCCTGTAATCTCAGCACTTTAGGAAGCTGAGGCAGGCAGATCACCTGAGATTAGGAGTTCGAGACCAGCCTGGCCAACATGGTAAAACCTCATCTCTCCTAAAAATACAAAAATTAGCCAGGTGTGGTGGCAGGCACCTGTGATCCCAGCTACTTGGGAGGCTGAGGCAGGAGAATCGCTTGAACCTGGGAAGCAGAGGTTGGAGTTCGAGACGAGCCTGGCCAACATGGTAAAACCCTATCTCTCCTAAAAATACAACAATTAGCCAGGTGTGGTGGCAGGCACCTGTGATCCCAGCTACTCGGGGGGCTGAGGCAGGAGAATCGCTTGAACCTGGGAAGCAGAGGTTGCACTGAGCCGAGATTGCAGCACTGCACTCCAGCCTGGGCGACAAGAAGGAAACTCCATCTCAACAACAAAGAAAAAAAAGAAAGAAAAGAGGTTTAATTGGCTCATGGTTCTGTAGGCTGTACAAGAAGGATAGCATCTGCTTCTGGGGGGCCTCGAGAAGCTTTTAGTCATAGCAGAAGGCAAAGCACAATCTGGTACTTCACCCATTGAAAGCTGGAGCAAGACAGAGACAGTAGAGGGCAGGCGCTGCACCTGTTGAAAGGACCAGGTGTCACAAGAACTCACTATCAGGAAGACAGCACCAAGCCACGAGGAATCTGCCCCTATGATCCAAACACCTCCCACAGGCCCTGCCAACATTGGGGATTCCTTTCAACAGGAGATTTGGGTGAGGGAAAATATCTAAACTATATCGGGCACTAAACACACTGAGATAGTGACTTTTCTACTTCATGGTGTCCTATTTAGGATATTTAATATTCTATCATCTCTTTCCTCTTTTTTGATGAGAGAACAGGAAAACGCTATATAAGCTGGAGCCAATGTCATTTTTTTTTTTCTGCCTGTTTCTTTGTTCTGTCATGTGGTGGTCCACTGGATGACCTCCTCAGGGTCATACTGCAAGCTGAGTGTCTAAATTGCTAACTTACTGTAGTTTTTGATATTCAAACTTGTTTTCTCTTTTCTATTTTTTTATATTCCTCACTATCCTGCCCTTCCATAAAGAGCTAATTATTATTCTTCCCATTATATATATATATATATGTATATATATATGAAGTTTTTTTAAGTACATCTATGATAGTGCTCTTTTTAAATAGGCTAAACCTTTCTCTTTTTAAAATTTGTTTTTTGTTTTTATACAGAGTCTCACTTCAGCCTGAGCTGGAGTATAGTGGTGCAATTTTTGCTCACTGCAACCTCCACCTCCCAGGTTCAAGCGATTCTCCTGCCTCAGTCTCCCAAGTAACTGGGATTACAGGCACCTGCCACTACACCAGCTAGTTTGTTGTATTTTTAGTACAGACGGGGTTTCACCATGTTGGCCGGGCTGATCTTGAACCCCTGACCTCGTAATTCACCCTCCTTGGCCTCCCAAAGTGCGGGGATTATAGGCATGAACCATCGCCACCAGCCTAAAATTTGTATTTTTAATACTTTTTTGCTCTATGGAATTCTAAACTGAGATTTTCAGTTGTTAGTTGTAGGAGAAATCCAGTGAGCAGAGTAAAGTTGTAACAGATGGAATGGGGCCAGGCCATAGTAAATATCTGTGATTTGGGGAGGCTTTCAGGGAGCTGACCTTCTGGGTATCAGGGCCACCTCTACACTGATCCTTGTTTTAGTAATGGCAGTTATTTATAAAGGCAGACTATCGGTTTGAGATGAATAGCTCCTATTCTTTCCTTATGTGTTATCCCACTGAAATGCAATAGATTAAAAAAAAAACAACAACAACAGCATAGCACTCCTGATCATCTATAGGGAGTGTAATGTATTCTAACCAGAATTGACCTTATTTTGTATAATCGTCGATTTCTCTGCCCCTATTATCCTTACTCTTTGGGGTGGTATTAATTAAAAGCCATTGATTTTCATCTAATGTCAATCTATCCATTCTCCCAGGTGCCCTGAAAATTCCACTTATTTTTATTGAGCAGTAGCATTCATTACAGATACTGCTTCTTTCTATTCATCTTTCTTTCTCTTACCAAATCTTCCTACTTCTTTCAGAAGAGACTGTCCTTGACCCACGAGGTTCCTTTCCTTTTTCCACATCTCTTTGTGGCCTCTTTTGGCTGAATGCTTTAGTGACAATGACTACATTGACAATTCTGAAACCTCTCTGTTCACCTTTAACCTCTGTCCCAATATATATCTTCTCTGTCAATCAGAGTTTCCCTCTAGGCATTCAAATGCATACTCCATCTATTTAAGAATGAAAGAATCTTTCATTTTGTCCCTCTTCCATTCCATCATTTAGAATCACCTTAGGCATCACTCTTCTAAAGTCCACATATGCATTTTGATGCATGTCAAGATCAAGATGTATCTTTAAAGACAGGCAGTCCCATGGTCAAAGCCCTTCTGCTGAGAGGCATTGCAGTGCACAGATGTCAAATTGTGGGAGAAAGGCTGGATACAGCGCAAGGCCTGGGAGGTAACAGAGAGGTTTCTTCCTCTCAGCAAGTCCAGAATCTTCATTTTAGCAGCTTACTCAGAGGTGATTAAACGTTAAAGAACAAATTCGGGCCAAAACAAACACACACAAAAACTGATTCAGACACCAGAATATCAGAAGATGAATGTATAGTGGAAGAGATACCTCACAAGATGAGCTGAATCAGTAACTTTTTCAGTTCACGAAGAAACTGCTGCTGAAGTAAACTCAGTAGAAAAAATTAGAGCCCTAAAGGTTGCTTGACTGAAGGAGAACTTGAAGGGTATCACTTGGTAAGCAAGTTCTCCAATAGAAGACCTGTAGCTCAGCCAAGTAGACTGAAGAGTCAAGCTTCAGTTTGGACCTCAAGCCCCAAGCTCCTTTCTTATATTATGTCATTTATTCAGATGACTACGTATGTCTATTTTGTGTTGATTTTTACTAATTTCAATTTCAGAGCACTATTTCCTTCACTGTGGTCCTTCCCTGTCAAATAAAGGGTAGTGGTCTATAGTTCTGCAGTCTTCTTGTATTAATCACAGGAGGTTTCTTTCATTCTGGCCAAAAAGGTTTCATAGATAATCCTTATTCCACTGAGAAAGAGAATTAGATCTAAAAAGCATGTGCAACAAGTAGTTAATTTCCCCTGTCAACAGCTCTTGAAATGAGATCCTTGATACTTAGTTTTTTGATGATTACTGGGACAGGTCACTTGAGGTGTAACTGATATAATCTAGGAGGATTTATTCCTTTCTGAAGAGCAATCATGAGTAGACAAGTACTATTAGCACATATTAAATATAGTTAAGGCTATTTTTTAAAAAATGCAATCGGCTACAATTAAAGAGATTAGTCTGGTTTAGTAAAATGCACAATTTGGAAACAATACTATCCTGTTAATTGCCACATTGTGCATTTTTAAGAATTACTTTTAGTTTCTTCATTCACTGCACATACCCTAAGAGATAGCAAAGTATATGGTTAAGAGTATAGTCTCTGGACCCAGACTATCTGGATTTAAACACAAATTTCTATATTCTAGCTTTATGACTTTAATTAGTGCCTTAATTTCTCTGTGCCTACATTTTATCATCTATAAAAATGGGGGTTAAAAATAGTGTCTGCTTCATTAAGTTGGTAGAAGATTAAATAATATTGAGCAGTAGAACAATGTTTGGTATAGAGTAAGAACTGTTTGCTGTTATTTTTATAGAAATTGATGAATGTAAACATTTATATGGTTTTCCAAAAAGTAGATTTGGGGGACTTTTGAGGAGCTGTGTTCTCTCTTTTCCCTCTATTTCCTCCTCTACTCACATCAATGCCAACACCCTCAATTCCATTTATATCCCTGGGAACCCATGTTTCAATGTTTATGCGTAGTAAATATTTATATGCATTATCTGAATTTATATAATTCAGAGAATATACATATATGTGGAACAGTTGACAAAACAAGCATTTTGTTTTACGGAAGTGATAACATATATAAACTTTACTACATCTTTCTCCTCTCAAGTAATTTGTGATAGCATGAATTTATGGCTGGTACGGTGATGGGATATATAATTATTTGTAAATTATTTGTCATTTGATGGGTATTCATTTCCAGTTTTCTAAAACATTATAAGCAACACTGCAATAAATACTCTTTTATAGAGAAATTTTATGTATTTTCACTTTTATTTCTGGGGGAGAGATTCCCACAGTGGAATTGCTTGTTTGAAGGATATATACATTTTAATTTTCATTAACGCTGTCAGGTTGCCTTCCAGAGTTGTAACACTACACACTTCCAAGAGTTATGAAGACAGCACCCCTTTCCTGCACCTTCAGTTGTGATAGGTGCCACTCTTTCTAATTGTTACCAGTCTGATTGATAGAGAAAGTCTGATTATTTAGGGAAGGTTAGAGGACTTGCCAGGATGACGTTGACCATACTGCAACAGGAAACACAAACAGGAATAAAACAAAGGAAGGAGGGTAAGCCAGAAGCTGGTGGGAGCTTAGTAAAACTGAAAATGAGGAACTGCTTTCTAGGAGGGTGCTGAAAAACGGAAACAAAATTCAAACCGAAATGTGGTAAATTCACTTTAACTCATCCATTCTGTTATTCATTCAGTTAGAACTATCTTTTAAACATCTGTTAAAGACCAGATATTTACAGAAAGGAATACAGCCACTAACAAGATGAACAAGTTCTATGCATTCAAGAAATACTCTCCTTTATGCAGAGTAGCTAGAGTCCAGAAGTGTACGGCCATCCAAAGTTCAAAGGGGTCAGATGTGGGGAAACATTTAGTGGATACAGATGAATAATCACAGTGGAACAATCAATTGCATACCGGGTATAATAGTAGAATCCACTTCAAATTAAAAAGCCGGAAGGGGGATGGAATCCACGTCTACAACAAATGGAGGCCAATAGGAGTAAAGCTGGAAACAAGCCCTAGTTGTTTAAGATACATGGTAGGAATTACTACTAGATATCATTGTTTATGGGATGGGGGCAAAGAGACTGCAAGAACCCTACGTATCTGAACTGAAGGGGTGTTCACCACAAGGCTATTTAATTGAAATGGAAGAGCTGCTGCCTATGTAGCTCTGTTCAAGTACCTAAAGCTTGACCTTTTGAATACCACACAGAGCAGAACTATTTTCAAATTCCAGGGAACTGTGGGACCAATGTTTTTGACATACTGATTAGACAGATGCTACTAGTTTTCCAGGAAAAGAGTGAAACAACGGAACACTCGTTTTAAAGAAGTGGAGTATAGCTAAGGCTTTCTACTGTGGCCATTCTGCAATGCAATGCCATGAGGGCACAGAGGATTGTTGTAGGAAATATTGGCAGGTGCTCACCAGAGATTCAGGAAATTATACTGAGAAAGGCTTTGGGGCCTAACAATGAGAAAGTAATTGATCAGTTTCGAAAAGAGTTTTTCCCAGAATCCTAAGAGCAGAAGGTAGATTTTAGGGAAACTTATACAGCAAATGAGCCCTGGGGAAGTAGAGACCAAAAAATATAGACTACTGTTTTTTGAGTTCTTTTAATTATAGGAAGAAAGGTGACAAAATAACAGATAGGCGAAGTGTTTTAAGGGAAAAATATTTTTCTTAGAAAAAAAAGATATATGCATACCAACAGGTAGATAGGGAACAGACAGTAAATATTGATGAAGTTAAACAGCAAAGGGAGCTGCAACAGGTCTAAAGGAAGCTGGAAGGTAGAAGGTTAGATCAAGGGCAGAGACAGAAAGTTTAGTCTGAAATGGCCAGAGAAGGACTTGGAGCTTTCTGCTCCTATAGATCTAGGTAAATGGAGTGTTTGAAAATACACACACATACACACAGAAATTTTGAAAGCAATATCATTGAAAAAATTTATTTCTGAAAAATAGTTTATGTGTATGTAGAAAATATCTAGAGGGATACACATTAATGCATTCCTAGTGTTGCTTTTGTGGAGTGAATTTCATTCATTAAATATTTAGTGTCTAGTCCTTGTCAGGAGCTGTCTAGTCCAGTGCTGAGAATATAAATGTAAACAAGTCTTGACTCCTGTAGAATTCATATTCCAGGAGAGAGGCAAATAACAAATAAATGTAAAAGTGGTACCAGTAATGAATGCTATTAGAAAAACATTAAGCAAGGTAAGAGAATAGGGAGTGATAGTGACTGCAGTTCTAGGTAAGGGAGCCTCTTTGAGCAGGGATCTGAATGAGAGGGGATAAGCAAATACCTGTGGGGAGAACATCCAAGCAAGGGGTTAGCAAGTGCAAAGACCCTCGACCAGGAAAGTGTGGATGAGCTCTGAAGAAATAAAAAGAGGTGCATGTTTTTAGCGTAAGGTGAAGAAGAAGAGCAGGAGACAGTTGTTTATACAAGGACTTGTCAGTAATAGTAAGAGCTTTAGATCCATTTAAATGCAATGGGAAGCCATGGGAATGTTTTGAGCATGAAAATGGCATGATCTGACTTATATTTGAATGAGATCACTCTGGCTGCTGTGTGCAGATTAGAAAGTTAAGGGCATGAGAGGAGGCAGGGAGCCTGGGCAGAAGGCTTTTGACACAGTCTACATGAGAGAGGTTAAATGTGATTGAATTCAATATAAAGAAAATTTACTGATTGGGGATTTGACTTTTCTGTATGGTTAGATTTTTATTTTCTTTGCAATGGAAATGTACAATTTTGATAATTTATGTCAAAAAACTTAATATTATAAAATTGCTGAATACCAAATTGACCAGCAACTTCAGGTTAATAGCATATTAAGACAAGAAGAACAACAACAAAAACACATAAGCCAAAACAGAATTCTTCTAACAATGAAGTGATAAGCAAAGCTTTTATTCAAAAGATACAATGGTCTTCAGTAAGGTTAAAGTTGAAAGCAAACTGAACTCAAATTGTAGGAACCAAAGAAGAGTCTTAGAGCTTAATACAATAAGCTACAGTATTAGTCCATTTTGTGTTTCTACAAAGGAATACCTGAGGCTGGGAGAAAAGAGGTTTGACTCACGGTTCTGCTGGCTGTGAAAGAAATATGGCACCAGCATCTGCTTCTGGTAAGGGCCTCAGGAAGCTTCCAATCATAGTGGAAGGTAAAGGGAAAGTAGGCAGTCACATGGCGAGAACAGGAGGAAGGGAGAGGAGGTACCATGTTCTTTTAAGAAACCAGCTCTTGGCTGGGCACAGTGGCTCATGCCTGTAATCTTAGCACTTTGGGAGGCTGAGGTGGGCGGATCACCTGAGGTGAGGAGTTCGAAACCAGCCTGACCAACATGGTGAACTACTATCTCTACTAAAAATACAAAATCAGCCAGGTATGGTGGCACATGCCTGTAATCCCAGCTACTCAGGAGGCTGAGGCAGGAGATTCGCTTGAACCTGGGAGGTAGAGGTTGCAGTGAGCTGAGATCACGCCATTGCACTCCAGCCTGGGAGACAAGAGTGAAGCTCTTGTGAAGTGAAGAGTGAAGCTCAAAACAAAACAAAAACCAGCTCTTGAGTGTACTAAAATAGTGAGACTGACTTATTACCATGGGGAGCACATCAAGCCATTCATGAAGGATCCACTCCCATGACCCAAACATCTTCCACTTGGCCCCACCTTCAACATTGGAGATCAAATTTCAACATGAAATTTAGAGAGGACAAATATCCAAACTAAATCGGCTATTTTTCCTCTAGCTTTCACAAAGTGTTGCATTGAAACTGTGGCTTTGTTTTCTGAAAGTCCATAGATCAAGCCCATGGATTATTAATCAAATCAAGTGGTTCAGTATAAAGTTCTCTTTATGGAACAATTATGGTATTTGTTTTTGTATGAAAATCATTTGGATTGAGTTTGAACTTTGGATCCATTAAACGTCTGGGTAGTCATTGCTAGTGAACTTTCCGGGGTCTAAGCAGACATTCAATTTTTTCAGTTTTCTGCGTAATTTGAGATCAGGGAGGGAAAAAAAAAGTACGGAGTTAACATTAAAAAAAAAACTTATGCTGTCAACAGAACAATTACAGAGTTGTCTGCTGACCAATCAGAATAAAGAAAAAAAAAGCAAAGCAAGTTTACTTTTTTTGTCCTGAATTAAACTTTCCATTCGAAGGCTACTAAAGGATTGATTTTTCTCTCTGCTTGTGAGATGAAAGCAGGGAGTGTTCTACCCTTGACAAGCAAACTGCTGCTTAAATTACAGTCTGACCTTTGGCTTGCTGGTGGGGCAACATTTCCCTGACATGGCTTTGTCAAACTGTCCTTTCTCTTTGCAAACCTCAAGATAGGACGTAATGTGCCAAGCAAGTTCTTCCAAAAATCTTGCAGAGAACAAGCTGGCAACTTTTCCACTAATTTGTGGTTGTGAAAGATGAATAGTAGACATTTCAGGAAAGGGAAGTGTCCTGGGGCAAAGCATTATATAGATACTCACTTCTGGACTGGAAATCTCATTCTTGAGGTATGTGTTCATTTAGTTCAAATCTTAGTTTGACAACTTGAACTCTGAAATTAATAATTTTGAATAGAATAATTGAGATGCCTTTCATACTTTTGTTTATAGATTGAAAAATGGGACTATCACTATCACCCATCTCATCTATAGCCATCATGTTCTTATTTGAATCTGCTACTAAGTCAGAATGTTAATACCACAGCTAAACTTTAACTCTGACTTGAAAAATATGTGTTTACCTACCATTGTCAACCCACTCATTCCCCACTTTAAGGACAGAAATATATTTTTGTGGTCAGGACGTTTTTTTTAGGTTTCCCAGTCCATGTCATTGAGTCTGAACTCAAGTTCATTTTAACAGAAGGACCCAGGCCCCCTTACATGCTACAGATGGGCATGGCTGGAACTCCATCCTCTTGTAAATGGAGAGATTTTAATTATGTTGCTTTGGCCAACACCTTTCTTTCCTCTATTTTCTTTTGTTTCCTAGACCCTATGTTGGAAATTAACATTTTGTGAATATTTTTATATGACGTATACTGTGACAGTGGCTTTATATGCATTATCTCATTTAAAACTTGCATCAACCTAAGCACTGGTGCAGAAGTATAATGACACTCAGTTTATTCATGAAGAAACCAAAAAGACAGCTGGTGAGGTAGGGAAGTAAGGCTTTAAACCTGATCTACCTCTAATCCTGTTGCTCCATTATTCAACATATTCACATTTTTTCCACAATTAAATTTATTAAGTTATTTTAAGGATTTTAAGGAGAGCCTCAAAGTAAAATGAGATGGTTTTTTTGGGGGGAGGGGGGCTCACTTACAAGATAATCAGTGCCTATGAGTAATAACAGTATCTTCTTCTATTTGTTTCTGTCAATGTATTGAACTTCTACTACATAACTTATGCCACAGAACTCTAAAGTTAAACTTGAAATTGCAGTTAAATCTCTGGTCTAACAAGCATGAAAAAATTATGATTATGGTTCTCCAAATCACGAAACCTCACCTCTAATTTTATTTCCCTCCCATATGATCTTCCTTACCTTCTATTTGACCAAAAAGAATATGAAACTGTCTAGTTATGAGATTTATATAACAAAGTTAATCTTTGAATCTTTGAAATAGAGCCTATCCTATTACTCATGGAAAGGGTAAATAGTATGCATGCATGAAAGAGTGCGTGTGTGTGTGTGTGTGCAGGTGCATAGCTACACACACGTGTGCATTTTTTCTTAGTTTACTCTGAAGGAAAGTAAAGGTAAAGTCTTGTTTAATGGGCTGATACAGACATGGCTTCAGCCTTCTTTACAGGGTGAACATCCTTGAGAAGGGGACGCATGACTGTTTTGCATTTTGCACACCTCACTTGTGGGCGGCCGATACATACTGCTAAAGGGAAATCCAGGGACCTACTTTGAATTTTTAAATTTTTATGCTAAGGGGAAATCTGTCTCATGTTCTTCTTGGTACATGTGTGGTACTTAAAATTATTGAATATATGAATTAATGAATAAATGTAACCAAAATAGACCATTTTAGGGAAAATCTGTTGAATATATTTTGTTATGTGTGGGCTTTCATAGTGCAACCAGGAACTTTCAGTTACCACTCAAATGAATAATTTTTGAATTAAATTTTTAATTAAAAATTCTGAATCATTCTATAAACTCAGTATTTATATTTACTATATTATATTTGTATCTCTCAGAGAGAGTGCAGAAATCCATTTTTTTTTCCCATTATGTATGTCAACAATGGTAGTGATAGTTTCAGGAAACTCCAAGAGTCAAACTCTGAAGGTAGAGAACCTTCCTCTTTGATGAGTAGAGCTGTGGCTTTAAGAGAGTGAGGCTGTCACTGGTCATATTTGTTCTCTCATTCTATGCTCCATTACCAGGGATAAGTAGAGATATTATCTGGGATAAGCCACCAAAAGCATCCATTAAAAAACTGATAAATAAGACTCCATTAACAATTTTAAAATGTTCTCTGTGAAAGACATTCTTAAGAGAATTTTTAAAAAACACATAACAAAACAAACTACTTATGGAGACAAACTAATTGAATTTTTTATGACAAAGAACTAATATTCAGAGTATATAAGTTACTCTCAATATTCAATAATAAGAAAACAAACAACCCAATTTTAAAATGAGGGAAAGCCTTGGAAGGACACTATATTAAAGAAGACATAAGGATGACAAATAAGCACCTGGAAAGATTTTCAACATGATGAACCATTAGAGAAATTCAAAATAAATTCTTGATGAGATATTGCTGCACACCTATTAGAAGGACCAAACTAAAAAAAAATAAATAAACACAGATACTCCATATTGCTATAGAAGAAGATGCAGCAGCTGCACGTCTCATACATTGCTGAGGAAAATGCAAAA
Source organism: Mandrillus leucophaeus (assembly GCF_000951045.1). Lineage (NCBI taxonomy): Eukaryota > Metazoa > Chordata > Mammalia > Primates > Cercopithecidae > Mandrillus > Mandrillus leucophaeus. The sequence goes on along the minus strand of NW_012106030.1, from coordinate 5,662,501 downwards.
TGGTACAGACACTCTGGAAAATGGTTTGGCAGTTTCTTACAAGCTTAAGCATATACTTGCTGTACAATCCTTCAGCCCACTTTAGGGTGTCTACTCTAGAGAAACAAAAAGTTATGTTTCTCTAGAGTGTATGTGTGTGTGTATGTGTGTGTGTGTATGTATGAGGGAGAGAGACCCCATCCCCTAACTGCCCAGAAGTCATATATAATTTTGACTCATATATAATTATGATTCAAGTCAGAGTGAATCTCCTGACCCTACAGAAATGCACAGGAGCTAGGAATTGAAGAACAGCATGTGCATATCTCATGAGCTTATCACTTGATGCTACCTTTAAGATATTATTGAAATCACATAGTCTTTAATGACAAATATTATTCCATTAATACCTTATTCAGAACTAGAAAATCAGATCCTCTGTCTCTGAAGCTGAGTTATAGTTCTCCTCATTTTAGAAATCTGAACTTATATTTCACCTATTTGTTTTTAATTAGCATAGAGTAAAATGGACTTTTTTCTTTTGATATACAATTCTATGAATTTTGATATATCCAATGATTCATGAAACTAACACCAGAATCATGATACAAAACAATTCCATCAACCCCAAACATTCCTTCAAGCCATCCCTTCATTCTTAGCCCCTTCACTGATTCCTGACCCCTGATAGCTAGTGATCTATCCTTCATAGCTAGGGTGTGTCTTTTAGAAAATATCATATAGGTATTACCAAACAATATGCAATCTTTTGAGACTAATTTATTTCACTCAGTATAATGTCTTTGAGACCCATTCAAGCTGTTGTGTGCTTTGGCAGTTAATTCTTTGTATTATTGAGTGATATTCCATTGTATAAATACACTATAGTTGTAATTTTCAAATCAAATTTATATATATATAGTTATCTGGAAACATAGATAACAAGTAGTGTAAAATAGATATGTGTCCAATAGCCTGGGTGTTCTTTAAGAATTTTTGAAACATTTGTTTTGCTAAGCTATGAACTGTAATATACTATTATTATGACTTGATTATATTTATGAACATATATGTGATAGAAATACTCTGTACATGCTCATGAGCATACAAACTACACATGCATAGACAGCATGAAGGAAAGAAAGGGTGACACAGAGTGTTTATTCATGGGAAATTCCCTCTCCTCGACCTCAGACAGTCTGTGCATCTTTTTAATTTGTGCATAAGGAGACCCAGGGTCTACTTTTGCATCTGGCATCAGCTGTATGACTTTGAAAAACAAAGAAGGCTGGTTATTGCAGTGGTTGTGAAGTTGGGGTAAAGAACCTGAGAGGTAGGGTGACCAAATCTCCCAGTTTGCCTGGGACTGAGGAGGTTCCCAGGATGTGGAACTTTCAATTCTAGAAATGGGAAAATCTCAGATAAACAGGGATGGGTTGATCACCGTAGGTGAAAATTATAGGAAGATCTTGAGAATGGAGTGGGACGTGTGGTTTTAAAAAGCATATTTAGTAACATTGTTTTTATTATTGAATCGAATAAAATTATGTTTAAAGAAATATTTTTGAGTAAACATTTTGCAGGTAATTGCCATAATAATAGTGAATACTTTTACAGTACTGACTGTGGCTAGGCCTTGTCCTAAATAGTATATGTATATGAACTTATTTAATTTTTGTAACATCCCTATCCCAGTTTTCATGATTTAAGAAAATATATTCGTATGAGACCTACTCTTGAAAAATCTACAAATACAAAGTCATGTAATCATGATTTGGGCAATCTTGTGATATTACCTTGGATTAAAAATAATTGAGAAACACTATATCAAGTGCTCACTGAAGTTCTTTCTAGATTCTTGGAATATTGTCAAAATTTCATGGACATAAATTAGGTAATATATAAAAAATCCAATAACTCTTCCTGATAAGCACTGATTGAAATAGGCAAGCTAAATAAATAGTACAGAGAATGCAAGTAAGTTAAAAATTAAAATGTCAAATGCAAGCATGCCAACTTCAAAAGAAATAATAATGTATTTGATCACAAGCCTCAAAAATCACTATTTGGTCTTTCTGTGGAAAGAAAATTAAAATATAAATGCATATACTCTTCATTCTATGAAGAAGTTTTGGAAAAATATAAAGCAATACATTAATTAAGGAAATGTTAGGTAATATTGCATCTATAAAATTCTAAATCTTCTTTTCAACTCTGCAAAATATCTGACTTATATGTTTATAGACTAATCTGAAATTTTGCTTTATTTTTATTCCTTTCTTTTTGTTTACTTAAGGTTCATCATTAAGGAAACCAAGCTACAAAAAACAAACAAACAAACAAACAAAAAAACCCAGAAACTGATAAAACTCAATTAGAAGGAATTGTCACATATTGAGACTCCTGGTCCAAGCTTCATTAAAATACTCCATAAAAACGTATTTTATAAACCAGAACAGTTGGGAGTGTTGTGATTGTTAGCAGGAAGCACAGCATGGTTAAGAGCACAGTTGAGCATTCACTCAACAGTCCTCTGAGTCCTCTCAATCTTCCTCACTCCACATCTGATTCGTCAGCAAATTCCACCAGCTGGATCTCTAAAGGGTGTTAGTCATCATTATTATCGCTTTTCCTTACTGGGCTCCCTGCTTTCATCCTTGCCTTTTAAGAGTCTGTTGTAAACATGCATTCAGATTGATCCTATTTCATGAAAACGAGATTCTGTCACCGCTCTCCTTAAAACCTCTAGTGGTTTCTCATCTCACCTGGAGTCGGAGCCCACATCAGAGTCCTAACAAAGGTATAACGTGTATCTCAGCCACTCCTTTTATCTCCCTGACCCCACTCCTATCTCTCTTTCTTGTTGGTCACTTTTTCCTGGTAAAATTAGCTCTCTTGCTATTTCTCTTTTTTTTAAAATTTATTTTTATTTTTGTATTTTTATACTTTAAGTTCTAGGGTACATGTGCATAATGTGCAGGTTTGTTACATATGTATACTTGTGCCATGTTGGCGTGCTGCACCCATCAACTCGTCAGCACCCATCAACTCGTCATTTACATCAGGTATAACTCCCAATGCAATCCCTCCCCCCTACCCCCTCCCCATGATAGGCCCCAGTGTATGATGTTCCCCTTCCCGAGTCCAAGTGATCTCATTGTTCAGTTCCCACCTATGAGTGAGAACATGCAGTGTTTGGTTTTCTGTTCTTGCGATAGTTTGCTGAGAATGATGGTTTCCAGCTGCATCCATGTCCCTACAAAGGACACAAGCTCATCCTTTTTTATGGCTGCATAGTATTCCATGGTGTATATGTGCCACATTTTCTTAATCCAGTCTGTCACTGATGGACATTTCGGTTGATTCCAAGTCTTCGCTATTGTGAATAGTGCCGCAATAAACATACGTGTGCATGTGTCTTTATAGCAGCATGATTTATAATCCTTTGGGTATATCCCCAGTAATGGGATGGCTGGGTCATATGGTACTTCTAGTTCTAGATCCTTGAGGAATCTCCATGCTGTTTTCCATAATGGTTGAACTAGTTTACAATCCCACCAACAGTGTAGAAGTGTTCCTATTTCTCCACATCCTCTCCAGCTATTTCTCAAACATGCAAAGTGCAAGCCTCAGTGAGGAGTTCTCGATTAGGACTAGCTTTGGTTGTTCTCTCTTCCTGGCAAGCTCTAACCCAGTGTGGCTTACTCCTCTCCTCCTACAGACCTTTGTTCAAATATTGGCTGGTTATTGCAGCTCTTCCCAACCATCTTATTTAAATAGCAAGTCCCCTGTGCTCTTACTCTACTCTCTCTAACCCTTCCCTGCTTTACCTCCATAACATCTGGCACATAACTTATTTGCCAATTTAGTTATTGTCTTCTCAATTGAAGTAAAACCTGTATGAGAGTGAGGGATTTTTATTGGTTTGGCTCACAAATATATTCCCAGAGTCTAAAATTATAAGTGCTACATAGCAGGTCCCAAAAATAAGTATTAAATGGATTGAATTTTTGTGGAATATTGACCACATCAATATTTTAAGATTTGAGAATTTGAAAGAGGAGATAAAAAAAAGGTGTCTACTCTCATGGAATTCACCCTTGAGAATTTGAATGCAGAGAATTAATGTTCAAATTCAGGCCTGGTTACCTCCTGCAAGAGTCGAACTAGGTCACACAATCTCAGGTTCACCATCTTCTCATTTATGCAAGGGAGCTCCTAGTCATATCTACCTCAAAGGGGGCTGCAAAGATTAAAGGGAATAGTGATGAATATCAAAGCATTTAGTACATCAGAAGGTTCTAGATGTATACTTTAATATGTTTTACTATGATTTTACATTCTCATTAGAGAGACAATGACTTTTTTAAATTGAGAAGGCAAAAGGGGATGCAAAATGTGACTTCAAAGTGGAAATAATATTTAAAGTTTAAGACATTTCATTAGGCTGTGGGTGGGCTAGACATAATCATGCAGACACAAGTTTTTAAATAAATAAGCCATGTGGGAAGGGAAGAGGAATTTGAAAAAAAAAAAAAAAGAAAAACAAATTGTAATCACAGAAAACTGTTAAATGCCTTTTCAGGCATAAGTTCCCTCTTTTGCAAAGTCACCATGCACAGTTGTTCAGGATGTTTACTGAACAAGAGTGCCTGGAAAAGTGTTTCGAAAAGGAGCTAAAGTCCACTGCATGCTTTCTTCGATAAGCCAACAGTGTAGGTTTGCATCCGCCTAGAGGAAAGAGTGCCTTTTCCAAATGAGCACAAAGACACTGTACGAGCTCTTCAAAACACTGCACCCTTGAGTCTAGGTGACCCTGGGTAAGATCAGCCTGTAGACATCTCTCCCTCCTATAAAAGCCTATAGTTCTTGTGATCAGCTCTGTTTATGAGACATTATCATGTGATGCATTTTACTGTTAGCATTTTTTTTTTTTTTTGCTGTCATGATCTGTCAATAAAATTTTTATTATGTAATATATATTTATTGAGCATCTGCAGTGTGGGGGGCTGGTAGTCTAGATGTGGACGTGTTTGTAACTGATCTCTCAAACAATATAAAACACATCTTGAACGTAGGTGTAGTTAGAGTTTCTTGAATTTATTTGGGCCTCTTGTGCAATGCCCTGTTTAGCTGCTGAGATGTTTTTGAAGAGGTTCACTGATGGATTGATCGATTGATTGGGATCAAAATAGTCCAAGGAAAGCCAAATGGCAATGATAACAGACAGGGAAAAATAAGATTGTAAAATAATGACTAAAATTGGAAGTGTAAATTTGGTTTGTAGCAGGGGAAAAACTAAAGTCATACCATGAAAGTTTGGGATGTGTTACTTCCACCTCTTCATCTGCTGATCATATTTTTAGTTTTAGTATTTTTATCTTTGACTTTTTCTGGGGTGATAACATTTAATTTTAAATTACTTTTGCATTAGAAATGTTCTTAAAATGACTTTGACATATTATTCAATGTGATTTCATGTTTTCAAATAAATGAATAGGAAAATGGGGGTACATTATGCTGAAGTTTAGTAGAGAGTTTATGACAGTTAAGACTCCTCAATGATGTGAACATTGGGGACCAAATTTCTCTGTGCATTTGTGGGTCAAATTTATTAAGACACTGTTGCTCAAGACATCATCCATTGTGAGACAGATTGATTTTAGGAACTTTTAAATGAGAAATGGGCTATCTTAGGCATGATGAAGCAGGGTATGGATGAAAAGTAGTCTGGGTTGTGTGCTGAGGGTGGTGGATGGAAGGGTGTGCTCAGCTCTGCAGATGTTGAATTTAGGCCATCTGGGGAGATCAAAGCATAAGACCTCACTCTGGACCCAAACGAGGTTCGGGTTGAATAAGAAAGACACAGGGTCAGGAGATTCAAACAGGTGACTTATAGCTCAAAAGGGGTTCAGCTGACCAGAAGGAAGCCCAAGTGGCAGGCAGACAGAAATGAGGTATTTTCCCAAGGATTCAGATGTATGAGGGGCTTATTTATATGAATTAGGTACAGTGGCATCCAGCATCACATACAGACCCCTCAGTATCCATGGGGGATTGGTTCCAGTACTGCCACAGATACCAAAATTTGTGGATGCTCAGGTCCCTAACATGAAATGGCATGATATTTGCATATAACCTATGCACATCTTCCTGTATATTGTAAATCATCTCTAGATTACTTATGATACTTAATGCAATGTAAATGCTATGTAAACAGTTTCTATGCTGTGTTGGTTTCTTAATTTGTCTTATTCTTATTGGTGCATTGTTGTATTTTTTATTCAAATATTTTTGATCTGTGATTGGTTGTATCTGAGATGCAGAATCCATGGCTACAGAGAGTACATGTGGATTTGTTAAGAAGATTCGGGTAACTAAAGTAAACTTGATTCCCCCTCACAAAACCTCCACAGGAACTTAACTATTTCTCCTTAAGTAATAAAACAGAATTCAAGGTTAAATTTAACATTCCCTACATGAGTATGTGTAAAGAAGGATAAAATATGAAATATAGTGTGCTTCATAAAAATAATAAGGGAGGCCAGGCATGGTAGCTCAAGCCTATAATCCCAGCACTTTGGGAGGCCAAGGAGGGCAGATCACTTGAGGTCAGTAGTTCAAGACCAGCCTGGCCAAGATGGTGAAACCCTGTCTCTGCTAAAAATACAAAAATTAGCTGGGTGTGATGGTGCATACCTGTAATCCGAGATACTTGAGAGGCTGTGGCAGGAGAATTACTTGAACCCAGGAGGCGAAGGTTGCAGTGAGCTGAGATCGCGCCACTGCACTCCAGCCTGGGCGACAGAGTGAGACTTTGTTTCCAAAATAATAATAACAATAATAAGAATGGAGAATAAGCTGTTCTGATACTGCAGCCCACTTCTGTAAATAGATAAGCAAAAGATTAAAACATGATATAATCAAACAAAAACACCTTGATGCTTATGCAACTGTTTATTTTAATTCCACTGCTTTTTATGTTGCCTGCTGCTTTTATAGGGCAAAATTTGTTCTCTCCTCCACACTCCTGTCGAAGGCAGCAGTTGCAGTCTTTGCTTATAGCCCTGGGAAAATGCATTAAAATAGCTTTTATGAGAGTGGAGCTAGAATAAGGGTATTTACAAAAGATGCTTATTCCTTAGATTATGAATATCACCTTTATATTAATACATGAAAAAAATCACTGAGATAATATACTAACATTGTCATTCAAAGTGAAGCTTTGGCACAACGGAATTTACTCCAACTTCTACACAAAATCAAATTATAAGGGTTCTTCATCAACAGAGAAAAGTGTAGAACTGTAAATGAAAAAAAAATATGCAGATTTCTTCTCACAGGAGAATAAGGTGCTTTATCTCTGTGGAATGTGACTTGAGGCTACGAGGGGTAGGGTAAGAGAGCTAAAGAATAAGGAGATGCTCTAGAGGTAACAGAAAAAAAATGTGTTTCCTTCTGGGATGGAGACAGGGCTGGCTTATATATGATTCACTGTCTTCAGGTTAATATTGACTGCATGATTATAAGGTTATAGATTCTATAAGGTCCCTTATAATCTAGCTTCTCAAATCTCATTTCATGCTATTTTCCCCATGCTCTCTACAGTCCAGCAATTCATTCTTTAAACTAAATTTTATTTATATGCCATAGCAGACTTCTTGTAGTTTTCCAATAGTGTCATGCCCTGCCTTGTCTACAGGTCTTCACGAAGGCTGAGTTCACTTTTTATACGCCCTTGACTCCCTGCCTACCAACTTCAGTAACAACAACTTACTCATCCTTTAGGGCTCTTTTTATATACACTTCCTCTTAGAAGCCTTCCTGACCCCTCAAGCCAGGTTAGATTCATTGTTTTGTTGCTTAACAGCATGCTGTGTTTACAACCACAGCCTTTTACAGACTATTTATAGTTACTTATTGACCTGGGATGGTTTCCCAGTAAGATTGTAAATTATAAAGGGAATGAAACTCATTTTTGCAGAGGCTGATAATTGCTCACCTAAATCTGTTCTTCCCTTGATTCATGGTAATACATTGCTCACTATCCCCACAAGTCCATTCTTCTCTTCTTCTGTAGTGATAGAATTGTAACTACAATACAGCTGTCCAGCCTGGGATATCCCTTGCCACTTTGTCACCATATCACCACATTTTTGGCAATTTGGATTACATGTGATGTTTTATACTTCAGACATGCTCATTTCTTTGCATGTCCTTTCCCATCCCCATGAACTAGAATCTGAACATGCCTGAGATTCAGTGCTTTGCAGGTGCAGAGAAACAAAATGGAAAGGACCTGGGTCCCTGACTGACTGCATGGAATGAAGCCACTGTCCACCTTTCTCCTTTGGCTATTCTGAGAAAAATAAGCTTCTGTCTTCTTTAGGATATTGAATTAATTTGAAGTTTGTTAGAGCAGCTGATGCTTTTTTTTTTACTCAAAAAATTGAGTAACAGAATAATGCTACAAGCAACCTTAATATATGTTGTTACCTTAGGTGTTAGGCTGCAGGGGAAAAAAAGCACATTGTAGACTACAAGGCTGGTGATTCTTCTTGTGCTGTGGCAAAATATTTCATAAAACAATAACTTAAAAGCTAAGTACAATTGGCTCTAAAGAAAACATTTTACATCCTATTATTAGTGTATATCAATTCCTTGCTGATTATGTGAAGAAATTATAAAAATGATGAACTCAGGCAGTGATTAGCTGATTTGCAAGTAGAGGTCCAATAAAAGAGAGGGCATATAAAAATTGGAAGTCCCATAGTCTTGTGCAAGCCAATGGTTTCTCTTACCATACAATGGCATATGATTATTGCTATTCAGAACCTTTACCCAAGGCTACCTGTTATGCCAGCAAGGGACTGAGTTGTAACTTCCAGGCCAGGGATTCTTTATAATTCCTGCCCTTCCAGATTTTAAATGTTTCACTAGTGTGCTGTTTGTTCTATACTTCAATTTTCTGAATGAAGGTTTCTATTGAATTCTTTTTTTGTATTTTGTCCAAGCCTGAGAAAATAATTCAGATAATATAAAATTTCAGCAGGATAAAGTGAACTGGGGGAGTTTTTAGTTATTTTTCTTGAGTGATACTGACAGTATTTTTTTATGAATGGGGAGAAGTTTGTATACACATTTGGTAGTAAAATGGGCAACCTGTGGTGGAGAATGCTATGTGTTGTCAATAAAATATCCTTTTTTGAGCTAGGAGCAGCGGCTCACGGCTGCAATGCTAACACTTTGGGAGGCCAAGGCAGTGGATCACTTGAGCTCAAGGGTTCAAGACCAGCTTGGGAAACAAAGTGGGACCCGTGTCTCTACAAAATACAAAAATTAGCCAGGCGTGGTGGTGTGCACCTGTAGTCCCAGCTACTCGGGAGGCTGAAGTGGGAGAATCACCCTGAGCCCAGGAAGTCGAGGCTGCAGTGAGCCGAGATCATGCCACTGCACTCCAGCCTGAGTAATGGAGCAAGATCCTGTCTCAAATATATATGTAGTCCCCAGCTGGGTTAGTGTTATCTCAGCTGGGGACTACATATCCCAGCCCTCCCTGTAGCTGTAGGTGGTAATGTGATTGCTCTTACCAATGGAACATGGGCACAATAATGGATGCCTCTTCTAGACCATTATTCCATGCTCATCCATTCATCTTTCACCACAGTCATCCATTCTTTGACCTTCTGGACACTGTCTATGCAGTTCTGATTCTTGATGTCTTATAACAACCTTATATACATGAGGCACTCTAAATCTCAGCAAAATTTTGTAAGGTCCATTCCACATAGACAGAGCAGGTAACATTTCTTCTCTATGGGCTATTACCACTCCTAGGACTCTATCCAGGAAAAATACTTAGATGTCGTCTTTTCTCATTACCTGAAAACTATCTTAAAATATTTTGCCTCCCAAGGGCTCAGTGTAGGAAGCAGCAAAATATCAATTCTTTTCCTTGGGTAATCACCGACTCTATTTTCTTCCATTTTGAGTGTCCTATATCTTCTTAGCCCAATAAATTTATTTTTAGTCTTGGGAGGGTATAGTGGAAGAAAAAAAAAATATCTGATCCTCTATATTAGTCCTTTTTGTGCTGATGTAGAAGAATACCTGAGAGTAGGAAATGTATGAAGAAAAGAGGTTTATTTGGCTCATGGTTCTGCAGGCTGTACAGGAAGCATGGTGCCAGAATCTGTTTCTGTTGAAGGCTTCAGGAAGCATCCACCCATAGTGGAAGGTGAAGGGGGAGCAGATGTGTCACATGAAGCAGAGAGGAAGCAGGAGAAAGAGGAGAGGAGATGCCAGGGCTCTTTTGAAAAACGAGTTCTTGCATGAACTAAGAGTGAGAACTCACACAACACCCGGAGTACAGCAATAAGCACTCTTGGGGGATCTGCTCCCATGACCCAAACACTTCCCACTAGGCCCCACATCCAACATTGGAGGTCACATTTTAAGGAGAGATTTGGAGAAGACATTACATTCAAACCGTATGACCGTTTTTGTTGCCCCAAATATGTTTAGGTCATGAGTCTTCTTAATTATCTTATGAACAGAACCTTTTGAAATTCATGTAGGGAAAAATTCATTTTATTATTATTATTTTTGTATTTTCCTCTGTTCTGTAGTCATACATACCTTTCCTGATGTCTAAGTCCAGAAAAACTTTGCTATCAAAATAGAGGTAAGGGCCAAGAGAGAAAAGAAATGCCAAATAAAATATCACATTGGTTAATATTTTTCATTTAATAGGGCAAATTACATGATACTTATTTGAGAATCTAAAATTGGTTCTAATTAAACCCATAATAATATAACAAGGAACGATTCCAATTTTAATTACACATTGCTTGATTTCAACCAGAGCAAAACATATGAGAATGTTATGGCAGATCATAATCCTCATATCAACTATAAGCTCTCTGGCATTCCATAGTAGAGCATTAGGAATCCTGTTTTCTGAAGAATTGATTGGTATCCTAGGAGAAACTGGCTTCAGCAATAGTCCTCAAAACCTAAGACCACAGGATAAAAACTATTCAAAATGTGGGAGAGAGGTAGGGAAGCTGGTAGGCAGAAGAGATTTGAAATGCTCAGGCCAGGTCCTGGACACTTGTTGTCACACTGACAAGTGTCCACCAACCCAGTCTCAGGTCCTTAAGAAGAGCTGCGAGGTCCTAGGGATTCTCCTTGGCAAGAGATGGGAAATGAAACTGTCTTTGTTATCATTGTGATTAATGTTTTTAGTTTTCTTCTCTCTGATTGGTGAAACAGAGAGGAGAAAGATTACAAGTTGTCAACTGCAAGCCTCTGAAGAAATAAATAGGTAGATCAGTACAATTCCTTTTTCTGGAATGTAGGGAGGAATCTGAAGGAGGCCTTGGCAGGAAATTTGAGTATCTTATAGGAAAAGGCAGTAGTGAATTTGACATGCTAAAGAAAGATACCATGTGTCATGAATGTTGTTTCACACGGTAGTGCAAGTGGTCAAGACCCCGTGACACTGAAGGAAAGACAGGCTCAGCTGGCAGTGTGGAATTGAGTGCTATGATTTTTGGAAATGTTTCAATGACCAAAATGTAACTTCTGTGTCTGAGAGCTGACCAGAATGGGCATTCAATGAATTAACCACTTTGTGGAAGTGGCTCCTAAACATCACCAATGCCAACATTTAAGGTCTCTTTTACATTATTTTCTATCAGACTTTTCTACACTTTTTGAAGTTGAGCAACTTCTTGAAAGCCTCTCCACCCTGATCACTGAGAGATCGTGCCTCCTTCTCTTTTAGTTTTTTAGCCCCTTTTGTCCTCCTAACTCTCCTTTTCTACCAGTTCCTTAAAATGTAGGGTTCCCCTTATATTCTGAATTCTGTTTTCTTAACTTCCAGTTTAGCACTGTTTCCCCCTGGAAATGCCACCTACTCAGCTATCATGAATATATTGAAGATTCCCACTCAAATCTGTGAAGTTCTTTCAGGTTTCTGTAGGTAGAATAATTGCACCCTTTTTTGTGCTGTCAGTTAAATTTCCCCCTAGCTCCGTGAAACCAGGGTAGCTTCTGTTCACTCATTCTTCTACAACTAGCCCCCAGCACAATGTCTGCCACATACTGGATATTTCAGTGTGTATGGACAAATACATGCAAGAATGAATGAATGTTTGCCTACATTTATAGGTGTTATAAATTAGCTTTTAGTGCAGGCATTTTTAGTAGCAATTTAAAGCAACCCATGAGCCTCAGAACTGAAGGCATGCAACTTTTTAAACACACTTTTGAGTTCTTTTTACTTTAGCCCATCTTCTCCATCAAGTGGCTTTCTGTTCAATTTGTTAAAAAAATAAAAACAATAACATTAACAACAAGGAAAACTTGTTTTAAACTATGGTTACTGCAACAAATTCTAACACGGAACACATGTTTCAGTACAATCAAGAAAATGGCTAACTGCAAAAGCAGTTTTGTAAAAAGAGTAATCAAGCCAATAGCAATGTCCTTTAACATATGAATTTTAAATATCCAATGTGTTTGTAGGGTGGAGGAGATGTCATTAGTTCTATGTAAGCTTTTTGTTGTTGTTGTTCTTGTTGTTGTCCTGGTAGAAGATATATTTCTTACCTTATGTACTGACATATCATAAAGAAGTTACAACTATAACTGATCTCCAAAGTGAAGGAGAATGATTGATTGAGACACAAGATACAAAATTTCAAGACAAATGCTGCCCTTTTGTTAACTTACATTGTGGTGGTAATTTGTTTACCTTCAATGAATAGACAAATAGCCCATTTATGTTAATACTAACATTTTGAAATATCATAAGATTATTACCATGTCATTCTCAGGTGTCACTTGTTGACTTTTTCCTAAGAATTATAGATATTTTCAGCCTAAAGGGAAATCAAGAGATCATCTTATCCAGTTATCTGCTTTTAGACAGGTAAGGTATTAATATTCCCATCTTAGGAAGAAACCACTACCGAAGATGTGAGAAATTGAATGACTTGACCAAAGTTCACAGTTAGTTAGTTAGTGGTGGAATTTTAGATTTCACATTTTCCAAATTAGTGCTCCTGTTTCTATTCTGTTACTGATTTCTGCCTGCAGCATTTATGACACTGTATTAACCTTATAAAATGCTATTATATTATGGCATATTAAGAGGCACATTGTGGTGAGACTCAGGAAGGATACATTATAACCTTATAGGGCCAAAGAAAGGAAAAGCAACAGTAAGTTTTAGGCTCCACTTTTACACTGTAAAGATTTCACACAAAAAAACAGATGAAACTTTAATGAAAAAAAAATCATAACTGTGACCTTAAATGTTTATATTTGAAGAGTAAAATAGGGATAGCAGTAATGTCAGTAGGTTGAAAGAAAACTCTAATTCTTTATTTTGAACTTTTTTTTCTACTCAGAATGCTATGAATAAACAGCAGAATCCTATTGTTATTCTATTTGAGCTATGCTCATATGGAAAGAATGTAGTAAGGAGAAAAATGCCCATTATGTGAATGTTTTTGTACTTGAAACACACTTCTGATATCTTAGAGTAAGATATTTGCAGAAAACATCAGTAAATTATTGTGATTGTGCAATAAACAATCATGCATGCCCTTGTCAGCTCTCCTTCTGAAACTGTCTCAGCTAAAAGCAGCCTTCTTCAGCCTTCTTCTGCCACTGAGAGATATATTAAATTAGAATTATAGAACTCTTCTCTTTGAATCTGTTATATCTGTCCTCCTCAGGTACTGACCTGTTTTGAAATCATTTTCTTTTCTCCTATTTCTCCATCACCACAACAATTCCTATTTCTCTTATTAAAAGTAAAACACAAACTTTAGACTAAATAAATTTCACAGAGTTTATTTGAGCGAAGAACAATTCATGAATTGGGCAGCCCTCAGAGGCAGAGGAGGTTCAGAGATCTCCACCCAGCAGTAGTAGTATAAGCAGCCAGATTTTATAGGCCAAACATAGAAACCAAGTAGTACAATTACCTGTTTGGCTACAGTTAGGTCTCGGCCTCATTTGAGCGTGGTGAGTACTTGCCTTTTTTGGGCATGGAGTGAGGAGTTAGCTGAAACTCAGCTATTTGTTATACTCCTTAATTAGGTTTTAGTTTGTTTACAGACCAAGTTAGGTTGAACTTCGTTTTGTAGGAACTCAAAGTGCAGAGCCAGCCTCAGACAATCTTGCTTCCTTCTTCTTTAATTTAACACATTACAGTAGCTATCATCATGTACTCTGTGATGATCATCCCAGCAGCCATTCACGTCTGCCAGTTATGCCTCAGTTCTAGGTGTTGGCCACAGTCAGTTCCAGTCAATCAGAATGGTCCATTCTCCTGGTCACAGTGATTCACTCAGGGAAGGGCATATATTGAAACTTGGCCCAATAAGGGTGAATCTCATAACTTTGCTCATGCGAAGAACAGGGAAGACACGATGTCTTTCTTTGAGTGGTACGGGATGCAGATATGAGGTGCAGAATGGCTCTGGCCATTGTCTTATGATAAGGAAGGCATCTTAAGGATGCAGGTGACATGTGAACAGGGGGAAGATGTGAGAACCACACAGAAACAGTGAAGTAACCAACATACCCTTGAAGCTTTCTTTTCCTCTTCATATTTCAGTCACAAAGGCTAAAATCCAAGAGGAATTCAGAGGCAAGAGGCTAGTTTTCATTAGATATTCTTTCACTTAACTGAAAGTGTCTTAAGAATTATCAGAGTAAAGGAAAGGTGTCTTACAACACATATAATGTGAAATTCACAGAGCTGAGGGTGTCAGACCAAGGACAACGAGGAGCCCACCCTATCAGAGAAGAAACTGACAATTTTGTTTTGTGTCATCTTGTTAAGGGTGTGGGCACCAAATTATGAACTATTGATGCTATAACATGTAATTTCGTGATATGATTCGTTCAAATTATTTGCACCTTGGAGGTGACTTTTTAACTCCAAGGGAATGATTTTCTTATGCTGCAATTTGTGTAAGTTAGTTTTTGGAGTTTCCTATTTGCCTCTCAAAATATATAGACTACTCTGTTGATACATGTGGAGTGAAAAAAAATACAATCTCACTGTTGATTTGGATAAAAATAATGCCATTCTTTAACATATTCAATAATTTTTCTTAATGCTCATCTGTACTATTGCTTTTTCTTAAGTGCCCAACTATATTAACACTTAATTTATAATTAAAGAACATCTAGCATGCTTTCAGTAGCATTTTGGATGCTCCCAAACCTCAAGTTTTTGTCAGCATTGTTTTGTTCTATCTTTTTAAATTTTCTTTTGGTAGAGACTAAACACAACTGAGTTGCTACATAGGACACGGCCACACAGAATTTCAGTCTCAGCTGCATAACTAAGGCAGATGGAAAGACACAGCATCTGCTACACATTCTGGGTAAACATTCTATAGCCTCTTAAGCAAATATAAATTCAAGGTGCCCTGTCCTTCTGCCCATACTTTTGGCTGGCCTCCAGGAGCCCTGGTGAACCATCTGTCCATTTACATTTGTACTGAATTGTCAAAGAAAATCATGATGTTACCTGATTTTTGCTTGTTTACAAATATGGTCCATACTGTGCACTGGGAAGACGCTGGGGCAGGGAATAGAGAATACTGGGTTCTGGTCATAGTTTTTTGTCTAACAGGCAATGTAATCTCAGAATGTTTCACTTCTCTTGGTTC
This sequence comes from Mandrillus leucophaeus, assembly GCF_000951045.1. NCBI lineage: Eukaryota > Metazoa > Chordata > Mammalia > Primates > Cercopithecidae > Mandrillus > Mandrillus leucophaeus. The sequence continues at coordinate 5,646,821 of NW_012106030.1, read as the reverse complement.
CTTTCCTTATCTGTATATCACAAGGTAGAACTAGATGTTCTCTGAGATACCGTCCAAATTCTATGGAACATTTTTCTTTATGGCAAAATATCATCTCCCTTCCATACAACTTGGTAAAGAGCCTGATGGTCTGCCTTGACCAAATCCTTTAAGACCTGAGGAAATAAATTTGGACTTATGAGGAAGCCATGTGAACTAAATAAACAGTGGTCGTTACTTTGATGAAGCACCAGTCTAACAGATTCTCTCCTTGAGTACAGCTACATGTCCATCCATTCATCCATCCATCCATCCATCCATCCATCTGTCCATCCATCCATCCAACATGTCTTGAGCTCTCACAGTGATAGCGACTATTGTATTTACTGAGAGAATAGGACAATGCCAGGAATGGGCGGAAATAACACAGAAAAGTTCATTTCTCTGTGCTGAAAAACAGAGTTCACCATCTTGTAAAGGGCCAGAAATAAATGAGCAATTAATTTACTAACTTCCTCTGTGGACTGGGGACCAAGGATTAGAAAGTGAAGGAGAGTAATGAGGCTAAATAAAAAACTCAAAAGAAGGATACACTCTGGATATTAGAGAAAGCTTGTTTTCGGTTGCTTACCCTTTGCCACCAGAGTTAGAAAACTCTCTGAAATAAATGTATCCCATAATTGCCAGAGCCTAATAAGGAAGCATAGGTGATTAAATATACTCTTTATAAATCAATTTCCTGGATAATGTGAGCTTGTTGAGTCCTGAAACTCTGTCTGTTTTGTACACAGCTGCACCCATTACAATTAGCACAGAACCTAACATGCAGTAGACACTCAATAAATACTTGCTACAGAGGCTATTGGATGAATTAACTCAACTAATTCTTTTTTTTTTTTTTTTTTTTTTTTTTTTTGAGACAGAGTCTCGCTTAGTCGCCCAGGCTGGAGTGCAGTGGCGCGATCTCGGCTCACTGCAAGCTCCGCCTCCCGGGTTCACGCCATTCTCCTGCCTCAGCCTCCCGAGTAGCTGGGACTACAGGCGCCCGCCGCCTCGCCCGGCTAATTTTTTGCATTTTTAGTAGAGACGGGGTTTCACCGTGTTAGACAGGATGGTCTCGATCTCCTGACCTCGTGATCCGCCCGCCTCGGCCTCCCAAAGTGCTGGGATTACAGGCGTGAGCCACCGCGCCCGGCTTAACTCAACTAATTCTAATTGGAGCAGTGCGATGTATTCTTTATCAATTATCAGGTAAAATATCTAATATGTCTATGTGTATGAAAGGAATTAGGCTGATTCATGGAAAACAGCAGAAATATTACAACTTCACTTTTATAGAATTAGGAAGGCAGTGACGAGTACATTCTTTTAAATAATTTTAATACTAAATATTAATGCTTAGAGAAGGTAGAAGTAAGAACTTTGTGTGATTATAGGGCTATTACTACACCATCTAACATGGAATTTACTAATTACTGATTATGATTACATTTATTAAAAAGCCACTGTTACCCTTCAAGAGTCCAGACCTGTTGAATAATCCCTCTCAGTGGATGGCATTCAGATCCAGGGTGGTCAATTTACAGCATAGGTTTAAGCAGCCTGAGAAACAAAGATGCAGCATTTCATCCTATGCTAGGCCTTGAAAATTGCAGCTACAGCCTCAGGCCAAGGGGTAGTGAGTGTGTGGCTCCCTCACTGTCCATCATTCCAGCAATAGGCCTTCTACGGTCACCCTGAGAGCAGCAGCAATAATGTCATCAAGACTGTGTAGCAACTGCCAACCCTCTCTTCTTTTTTTTTTTTCTTTTTTTCCCTAAACAAAGGAGACCAATATATATATTGGAGGTCCTTACATTTTATTTATATACAGTAAGACACATTTTGGATGCACCATTACTTTTATGTAATTTTTACTGAAGGGCCTTATTCTTTTAGTGAAAGAAATCACAGGCCTGAATGTTGTCAAGTGAAAATAATTTTAGCTTTTATAGGAGCCATAGGGTCGTTTGAAGCAGTGGGAATGTCTTAATGATTAAGGATAGATATTTTTCAGTGTATATGTGACTGATAGAATAGGGACTTGGTCAAATCTGTGTGGAATAGACTAGAGTCAAGCAATCAGAAGCTTTCAGAACATTCTGTGGCTTCAAGGGAAAAGCTTTCAAATCTTTTAAAATTGCTCTGTACTAAGGCATTTCAGAGCCCACTTCCCTTTCAGATTCAACCATTACAAAAATGGGAAGCATTGCAATCATTCCAAATGGGCACAGTGTACAGAAGATAAGAGGAGAATTAGGGGTATTAGAGCACTTTATATCGGTATATGCTCACTCTTTCACTCAGTTAATCTGCTAGCAATGATTCTAAAATGCTAAAATCACATGGTGTGAGCCAGGAATTTTGTGAGATCTCTGCAGAGGAAAAAAATTCTGAAGAAAATGGTTTGAGAAAGAAAAATTGAAGCTTGAAGAAATTAAAGTGCTAACATATCCCCTCTCCTCCTACTGGTCTAGACAATCCACTAGTGCCCCTCTGGATGAAGTCTGCTGTGGGCAGAGGCCATTAGGAGTTAACTCTCCGTCATACCTACTGCTGTGTAAGTTGGTGCTTGGTAGAGTTGCTGATGAGGGCTTTGTCTTTCCTTTAGAGAATGGAATAGTGAAACAAATAAGGTAATAGGAGCTCAGCTTAGCACATGTCTCCAGCAGATACTACCAATTGCCCATCCAGAGCATCATCTGACCAGACAGAGCTTGGATGCCCTCAGCCCTCTGGGTGAATGGAAAGAACTCAGGTTGGCTGGAGCACTTCAGTGGATACTGCCTGCCACAAAGACACTAAAATCCTGTTTCCTTCAGCATGCCACAAAAATCAGATCATTTTTAGATTTGCATGACGTTAAACATGTTAGGAAGTACTCACCTTCCAGATCTCTGTTCTCCCCTTCTTCCTTATTTAAGATAATCTGAGTTTGTTTGGGGCAGAATGTGTACAACATACTCAATGAAAATATTTAATATGCTAGTTCCCTTATGGATAGGCATGTCCGGGTAGCATAGTTGTTTCCAGTATAAAGTGAGCAGAAGTTTACTAGATGGGCCTTCTAGAAAACAGAGTTCCCTGGACTGTTGGTTCTCAAAGTGTTGTCCCTTATTGGCAGCATCAACATACCCTATACCAACAATCACTCTGCACTAAAGCATTTCAGGCCCCACCCACTTCCCTTGCAGATTTAACCATTACAACAGTGGAAAGTATTGAAATCATTCCAAATGGGCACAGGGAAACAGAAGGTAAGAGGAGAATTTGGGCTTTTAGAGCACCTTATATTGGTATGTTCTTGTTAGAAATGCAAATTCTTCATAAAGGGCTACTAAATAAAAAACTGGGAATGAGGCTCAGCCATCATTTCATTAGGAAGTGTTTAGATAATTTTGATGAATGAGCAATTGTGAGAATTAATGTCTTAAACCTAGAGTTACAGTTCCTAGACTTGACTGAGAAGTGGAGTCACCGGGGTGACTGATACTTGGGTACTAATGAAACCACCTTTGCAAAAGTTATAACTGAGACAATTATTAAAGTGAAAGCGATCTGACTCGATCTTGCTTCTAACCTCCAAACTGTCCTTGTTCATTCCTGGGAGTAGGCCGAACTAACTTGGGGAGGAAAGTAGTTTATAATTTAGCTTGGAAACAAAGACAATAACAGCTCTTTCCCCCCAAAAAAACTCCTTCCTGCCTGAGGACTAGACTGCCTTTGCAGGACTAACAAATTAGCCACAAGAATAGAAATTATGGTGTAGGAGTCAGGCAGCTGGAGATTACAAGATTCTAAACCTCTCCAAATTGCTCCTGGGGATAACATCGCTATTATAAAACCTAAGATCAGTGCTCGAGATATTTTGCAGACCCTGGACTCGATGGATCAGCCGGCACCACCCAAATCGATACACTGGCTCATCTGTTCTCATGGCCTCCGCCCAGGAACTGACTCAGCTCAAGAGTGCAACTTTGACTCCCTGTGATTTCATCTCTGACCTGACCAACCAGCACTCACAACAATCTGGCCTTCTGTCCACCAAATTATCCTTAAAATCTCTAATCCCCAAATTCTCAGGGAGAATAATTTGAGTCTAATATTTAATAAGCCTGTGGTCTCCCATATATCTGGTTCCCTATGAATTACTCTTTATTGCAATTCTCCTGTCTTGATAAATTGACTTTGTCCAGGCAATAGGCAAAAAGAACCCCTTGGGTAGTTACACTAGCCCACAAGTTCTTTTTGTATTGTCCTCGGAGGTGGGTTGTGCCCGCCCCAATCTCCTGGTTGAGATACCGCACTATGGTTATGCCAGATGTTTCCCTCTTGCTCCTCCGGAGGTTCTACAGAGTGTCAAGGTCAGCAGAGCCTAACCTCTTAGTGGCACATTCTACTCTGCTCAGAGTTATTCAGTGATCAAGAAGACTAAAACTGAGTCTGCATTTTTGTTTCTGTTCACTTATTAGTTGAAAACGTCACTTTAAAAGTTAGCAACCAGGAGAGCTGTGCCAAGAATCTGTGTGTTTCTTCCTTACCCATTCTCTTCTCCTCACAGTTGTCCTAGAAAAGGATGAGAGGGTTAGATCTCAAAGGTCCTAAAGAATGTTTAAATATGGTAGCAGTGGTAATAGCCCTGTGGAGCAACCGAAGGAACGTTGCTTTATGTTCTCTCCAGGATCCTCACATTGGAAGACAGAGTTTTTTATGTATGTTAAGTGGCACAATGCCACCTCCTATGGGCTTCATCTAGGGCCTCCAGCTAAGACTCCTGCTGGCTGTGCCCCAGTGTGAGGTATGCTAAGTAAGCAACTCAGTGGTTTAGACTTGGGGCACTGTGGTTTGCGGCTATCCAAGTTTACTTGTTTATTGGCCTCTAGGCTTTCCTAATTGTTGGAGAAGGGAGCCAAAATGGGCACAGATAGTTGAAACAACATTCTGAGCAGTGTTTAAAAATTGGGTTGTAGTGAATGAGCCAGACTGGGTGGAGCTGATGCATTTGGTAAAACACATGTTAGCCAACGGTGGTGGTTTTGTTTCATAGTGAGGGTGGACGTTCACAATGGCGAACCATGCTTGGACACAGTCAGCCTATGCAACTTGATCTGCAATTAGCAAGTAGCTGAACTGAAAAACAATTTAATTGGAGTTATTTTGATAAAAGCAACCTCACAGAAGTGACGCTCACTCTCCCCCTCAGCTGCAGAGAATTGTAGCAAATGAATGCTTAGTTAGGACAGCATTTCTCTAATTTAAATGACATACACACCAGTTTAAAAGGAAAAACAAAAGCTTTCAGTAGTCCTAGTAATAACATAAGATAGTTTTTTTTTTTTTAAAAAAGAAGTTACCTATAAACAAAGAAAAGTAGCTACTGGATATTAAAATTATCACCAATTTAGTATGATAAATCATATTTGCTGAAGAAAAAAAATCTTGTTTCAATCACAAAATTATAATTTTTTTATTGATGTATGTGCCAGTCTGGATCTGCTGTGAAATAGTTGCCAACATGAATATGCAAGAATTTTGTTAAGAGAAATGCCTGTGAGAAAAAAATGGGGAGGGAACCAGGGAGCCTGACAGAAGTCTGACTATTACCGGAAAGGGGTCCTGATCTAGGTTCTAAAAGAGGGTTCTTGGATCTCAAAAAATTCAAGGCGAGTCCACAGGGCAAAACAAAAGCAAGTTGATTAAGAAAGTAAAGTGGTGAAAGAATAGCTATTCCATAGACCGAGTAGAGTGTTCCCTAGAGCAGGGGGAAGAATGTGCCCACCCTAGCTACAATACTTGTTTGTATATAGGATAAAAAAAGATCATAGGGAGATGTACTGTGTCAAAAAGGTTTGGGATAAAGGATTAATTTTCTTAATTACTATATTGTGCAGGAATCAATATTATTATCTTTAAAGCAAAATTAGGAATGCTTCTGTTCTCAAGATATCGGGATGTCAGGACATTCCTAAGTCTGTGTCTGTTTAGTAAATGTTATCAATCTGTTCCCTTAACTTTAAAAATCTAGAAGTTAGGAACACCTAACTTTCTGGGAATGCAGCCCAGCAAGTCCCAGTCTCATTTTCCAAGCCCTCACTCAAGATGGAGTCTCTCTGGTTCTGACATGATCACTTATGAAGGAAGGAAAGGAGGTTGACTGGAGTGTCTTAGACTGTTGGGCTGCCTACAGAAGATTCATCAAGGCCACTGGGGAGTCATTCAGCTAAAGCTGTCCATTATAGGAGTTCCAGTGTCTCCGGGACACCTACTCTAGTGTTCCTGTTGTGTTTTCATTGTATACTCTGGCATTTAGCAGCAGAACATATCTGAGTCACATGGCACCAAAGTATGTTAGCAGTACTGAATCCCTATGGATTTGCAGCAACTTTAGTCCTTGCCTCCTCAGAAGAAAGAATTTGACCAAGGGGCGTAAGGCAGAGTGAGAGACCGAGACAAGTTTGAGAGCAGGAGCTAAAGCTTATTAAAAATTTTAGGACAGGAATGAAAGAAAGCAAAGTTCACTTGGAAGAGGGGCCAAATGGGCGACTGGAGAGATCAAGTACACACTTTGACCTTTGACGTAGGGTTTCATATGTTGACATCCTTCCTAGATCTTGCATCCCTTCTCCCCTGAGTCTTCCCTTGGGGTGGGCTGTCTTCATGCACTTTGACCTGCCAGCACTTGGAAGGGGCTGGGGCTGCATGCACAGCATGTTTACTGAAGTTGTATGCATGCTCACTTGAGGCATTCTTCCCTTATTAGTTGAGTGTTCCTGTAAGGTCATACACCAGTTAAACTCCGTTTGCTTCTTAGTGCACATGCATGAGCCCACTCACCCAACTCCTCAGATCTTATCCGGAAGTGGCTAATCACCAGCTTCAGGTGATTTCTATCTACTGGGAGACGGCCCTTCCACAGCACCAGCTGTGACCAATGATTATTTTAGAGGGACAGGTTAACAACCGCCTGACGGTTGCATGATAGTCGTCTGACATTCCTGGTGGGGGCGTTGACGAGCTGTCCTGCCCTGCTCATCTCTGCCTGACTACCTATTATAACATTTCTAGTAATAGATCATTACAAGTTAGCACATAGATGGTATGCATTCAAGTTGAAATAGTACTACTAACATCTTTTGAGATGCAGATGTGTATAGAACCCCATAATATTCCATGATTCAGTTTTTCCACCACTTGTATATATTGTGAAATATTACTGGTAACACTTCCCAAGGTCATTGGAACTTCACTTGCCACAATTTCATCATTTTCATTTTATGTCTGTCTCTGTTCCTTTCTTAGTTGCCAGAAACATTTAAAATGCATAATATTTACTTTATGCTGTTTTTGCTATTGCAAATCTAATTTTTAAAAAGTCATTTGTTAAACTACAGTGTTATTCCTCCAAAAACATTTTTTAGTTTTGAATGACTAGTGCAATAAAAGGGTGGGAGGTGATTTTACAACTGGAAAAATATCTCAACATGAATAAAAGGCTGCCTTTGTAAAACTGTCATTCTGATAATAGAACAGAGCAGCTTAATGATAGCCAGTTACACTTACTGAAATAAGAAAAGTTAAATATCATTGTGTTACTAGATTATTTGTTACAAATATGAGTATAAATATAAATGCAGTGGCAACACTGCATCCACGTGGTGGTGTAGGGTGTTGGGTGGCTGCCCAGATAACCTACATCAATAATTCTCAATCCCAGCTATGTAATATAATCAAGGCACTCCTAAAATATGTATCAGTGCCTGAACATTACCCTTCAGAGATTCTTATCCAATTGATCTCCAGTAGAGCAGAGTACTCATATATTTTAAACTCACAGTTTTTTAATGAAAAGACTTACGAGTTTTTTGGTTATCTTAAAAATGAGAAAATAATTAGCATAGAGATCTCTTTGATCTTCGAAAATATGATTGTGGATAGTAGAGTCACTTTGAAGACAGTTCAGCAGTTTCTTTTAAAAATAAACATACTCTGACCATATGATTTAGTGATTATACTTTTTGGGTTTTACTCAAATGAATGAAAAACATATCCACACAAAAACCTGCAAAAAGATGTTTACAGCAGTGGTATTCGTAATTGCCAAACTTGGAAGCAACCAAGATGTCCTTCAGTGGGGGAGTGAATAAACTGTGGCACATCCAGAGAATGGAATATGTTCTTCAGCACTATAAAGAAATGAGCAATCACGCCATGAAATGACAAGGAGGAAACTTAAATGCATATTACTAAGTGAAAGAAGCCAAGCTTAAAAGGCTGCATACAATATTATTTTGACTGTATTACATTTTGGAAAAGACAAAACTGTATATTACGAGGATTAGTGGTTACCAGTGGTTGGGGAAGGGTAGGATAAATAGAGTACGAGGAATAATGACATATATCCACCGTGGCAGTGTTGTACATTGGAACTTCTCTGTACGACACTGCCATGGTGAATACATGTCATTATACATTTGTCAAAACCCATACAATGTCCAACAACAAGAGTGGACTCTAATGTAAACTATGGTTTTGGGTGATAATGATGTGTCAATGTAGGTTCATTGATTGTAAAAGATGTACCATTTTGGTGAGCAGTGTTGCTAGTAGGGGAGGTGGTGTGATTGTAGGAACAGGAGATACATGGGCATTCTCTGTATCTTCCACTCAATTTTGCTGTGATCCAAAACTTGTTCTAAAACATAAAGTTTATCAATTAAAAAATATGACCATGGGTCTAATAATCGACGATTTAGGTTTGGTTTTATTTGGGAATTAGAATTGGTTGTACATACTCTTATTTCTCTTTCCTTACATTTACCATCTCATCGATTTTATTTTCAAAATATCAATTATTTTTATAATATTGTAACTTTGAGGCAGTTCTCTGTAAATAAAACTCCATAATGATGCAGTAGGAGTATTGTATTTGAATTTATTTGAACACAGTTGCAGAATGCTTCCCAGGCGAAAGGAGGCTCAGGGGTTCATTGATGTTGGCAATTGGTCAACATCAATGAATCAATTGGTATATTGGTAAACAATCTCCAGTAGTTATATCAATAGAATTTCTGTAATAGAAAAATTTTGGTAGCAAAGGACTATATGGACATTTCCGACGAGGAAGCTGGAAAATTTATAATGATGAAAGCTTGTAAATTTTTTTGAAAAACTGGGTGCTGGAATACCTTTGTTGTATTTGTAGCTACTGGGCGAATAGACAATTTCCTGAAATTTACTGAAACAACTAAAAATAAAACTTTTATAATACTAAGGGAGTGAGGTGTTTTCTTTTATTTAAGTAGATTTGCAATAAAATATTAAGTCTCAAAGAATAGCTTGATGTTATTTAAAAGTCTTAAGCTTGGGACTCTTACAGACCTGATGCTAATTCTGGCTTTAGCTCTTACTAACCGTAGTCCAGGAAGGAGATTAACTTCTCTTGACCTCAGGTCTTCAAATTGCAACATGGGAATAATTATAACTCATAGTTTTTTCCTGAGACTTAGGCAAGATAATGTATGTAAATTACCTGGCAATTGGAGCATACTTGTGGTCAAATTAATTGTGAGTTATTATTATTATTGACAAAAATATGTATATAATTACAATGACTCTTGTCCCTTTTCCAATCAAGGGATGATTCCCATAGTTTTCATTTATTTGTTTTGGTTCATGGAAAATCTGGGTATTCTAATAAATCAAGATCCAGAAACAGGGACATACGCCCAGGCTCAAAATTATGTATAAAATACCCCAAATTTCAGGAGCACTCAAAAATCTGTGTATAATCTCCTTAGTTTTAGGGCTATTTTAGAGTTTGTTCTGAAGATGGTCTCATAGAAATAGGAACTGTGGGTTTAGGAATGGTGAAGTGTGATTCTGTATTAGAGAACTCAAGGGACATCTGAGAACACACATCACTAAAACTGTAAGTATGCTGCTGCCAGTTTCTCTGGTATCGTGGCCTCCACCTTCCCCGACCTCTGGTTCCTATGGATCTGCCTTCTGTTTCTCAATCTCTCTGATTTTGATTTTTATTCATCCAGATTCACTGTACCTGACTAATCTCCCTTGAATAAAATAAATATCATATCCTGAGGCTCATTGTCAGGTTTCCTCTCTTTTGCAAGACTTCTGGCACAAAAATGACTGGTCAAGATGGTCATTCTAATTTCCTTCCCATGGAATCTAATGTGTCGCAGTAGAGATCCTTCAACTCCACTTATTCATTCAACTGATGTGATATATTAGAAGCTCAAACAGAAAAGTGGATTCTAGGAGGCCTATACCTTCTGCCATCAGCAACACAATTCATGATTCCATGAAAGGTGACTGTGAATCCCTGTAAGCCTCAAAGCTGATGAAGGCAGGAGCTCCCATACCATGCCTCTTCCATTAGATTTTTTATGCTAGAGCTTCCTTCTCTATTATTTTTTTTTGAGAGAAGAGGTCTCCCTTTGTCCTTCAGGCTGGAGTACAGTGATGCAATCATAGCTTACTGCAATATTGAACTTCTGGACCTAAGAAGCCCTCCCACCGCAGCCTTCCAAAGTGCTAGAATTACAGGTTGAGCTGCCTTGACTGGCCCTCCTTCTGTTTTTTAATTACTCTGTTTTCTTTTCTGGTTGCAATGCAAAAAAAAAAAAAGAGAGAGAGAGAAAGAGAGAAAAGTATGTTATTATTTATCCTTAATCTTCCCCTTCTCCAGATTATAATAACTACTCAGTATTTCATAACCTTGATGCTTTTAAAGAGTACTAGTAAGTTATTTTTTCAAATGTTTCTCAGTTTTGATTAGGCTGTTGTTCTCTTGTAATTGGATAGAAGGTAGGCATTTTTGTCAAGAATGCCAAATTTTTAAAAAAAATGGTACTGTGTCTGATACGGTTTGGCTGTGTCTCCACCCAAATCTCATCTTGAATTGTAATCCCCATAATCCCCACATGTCTAGGGAGATACCTGGTAGGAGGTGATTGGATCCTGAGGGTGGTTTCCCCCATGCTGTTCTTGTGAGAGTGAATGATTTCTCATGAGATCTGATGGTTTTATAAGGGGTTCTTCTCCCTTTGCTCCTTACTCTTTTCTCTCCTGCTGTCATGTGAAGAAGGTCATTGCTTCCCCTTCTCTTTCCACCATGATTGTAAGTTCCTCGTGGCCTTCCCACCCATGTGGAACTGTGAATAAATTAAACCTCTTTTCATTATAAATTATACAGTCTCTGGCAGATTTTTATAGCAGTGTTAAAGTGGACCAATACAGTAAACTGGTACTGTAGAGAGTGGGGTATTGGATAAAGAGTCCGCAAAATGTGGAAGTGACTTTGGAATTGGGTAGCAGGCAGAGGTTAGAGCAGCTTGGAGGGCTCAGAAGAAGACAGGAAGATGTGAGAAAGTTTAGGACTTCCTATAGACTTGTCCAATGACTTTAACCAAAATGCTGATAGTGGTATGGTCAATGAAGTCCAGGCTGAAGTGGTCTTAAATGGAGATGAGGAACTTATTGGGGACTGGAGCAAAGGTCACATTTGCTATGCTTTAGCAAAGAGACCGGCGGCATTTCGTCCCTGCCCTAGAGATCTGTGGAACTTTGAACTTCAGAGAGATTACCTGAAATTGGAATTTATGTTTGAAAAGAAAGAAGAGCATAAAGGTTTGGAGAATGTTCAGGCTGACAATATAGTAGAAAAGAGAAACCCATTTTCTGGGGAAAAATTCAAGCCAACTGCAGAAATTTGCACAAGTAATGAGGAGCCAAATGTTAATTCCCAAGAGAATAGGGAAAATGTCTCCAGGACATGTTAGAGGTCTTCATGACAGCCTCTCCCATCACAGGCCCAGAGGCCTAGGAGGAAAAAAAAATGGTTTTGTGGGCTGGGTCCCCTGGCCTTGCTACTTTGTGTAGTCTCTGGACTTGGTGCCCTTTATCCTAACTGTGGCAAAAGGGGCCAACATATAGCTCAGGCAATTGCTTCAGAGGGTGCAAGCCCCAAACCTTGGTGGCTTTCACATAGTGTTGGGCCTGCAGATGAACAGAAGTCAAGAATTGAGGTTTGGGAACATCTATCTAGATTTCAGAGGATGTATGGAAATACCTGGATGTCCAGGAAGAAGTTTGCTGCAGGGGCAGAGCCCTCATAGAGAACCTCTGCTAGGGCAGTGCAGAAGGGAAATGTGGGGTTGGAGCCCCAACACAGAGTCCCCACTGGGACACTGCCTAGTGGAGCTGTGAGAAAAGGGCCACCATCCTACAGACCCCAGAATGGTAGATCCACCTACGGCTTGCACCATGTGCCTATAAAAACCACAGATACAAAATGTTAACCCATGAAAGCAGCCAGGAGAGAGGCTGTACCCTGCAAAGCCACAAGGCAGAGCTCCCCATGACCATGGGAGCCCACCTCTTGCATCAGCGTTACCTAGATATGAGACATGGAGTCAAAGAAGATTATCTAGAAGCTTTAAGATTTAATGGCTGCCCAGCTGGATTTCTGACTTGCATGGGGCCTGTAGTCTTTTTGTTCTGGCTAATTTCTCCCATTTGGAATGGGTGTATTTACCCAATGCCTGTGCCCGCATTGTATCTTGGAAGTAACTAACTTGTTTTTGATTTTACAGGCTCCTAGATAGAGGGATTTGCCTTGTCTCAGATGAGACTTTGGACGTGGACTTTTGGGTTGGTGTTGGAATTAGTTAAGAATCTGTGGGACTGTTGTAAAGGCACGATTGTGTTTTGAAACGTGAAGACATGAGATTTGGGAGGTGCTGGGGTGGAATGATATGGTTTAACTGTGTCCCCACCCAAATCTCATTTTGAATTGTAATCCCCAAGATCCCCACATGTCTAGGGAGACACCTGGTGGGAGGCAATTGTATCATGGGGGCAGTTTGCCCTTGCTGTTCTTGTGATAGTGAGTGAGTTCTCATGAGATCTGGTGGTTTTATAAAGGGCTCTTCCTCCTTTGCTCCTCACTCTTCTCTTTCCTGCCACTATGTAAAGAAGGTATTTGCTTCCCCTTCCCCTTTTGCCATGATCATGAGTTTCCTGAGGGCCCTCCAGCCATATGGAACTGTGAGTCAGTTAAATGTCTTTTCTTCATAAATTACCCAGTCTCAGGCAGTTCTTTATAGCAGTGTGAAAACAAACTGATAGACTGTCCTTATCAGTGCATTATATCAGGGGGTACATGATGTTGACATATCTTGATGATGTTTATAACCAAATACAATATGCCATAATGGAACAGTAAAATAACATTTGTGGAAAAGTTGGTAGAAATTGAATAAGGTTTGTACTTTAGTTAATAATGTATCAATGTTAATTTATTTTTATTGATAATTATATTATGGTTATGTAAAAGGTTAACATTAAGTGAAGCAGCTTGAGGGATATAAAGAATCTCCTTTCATTATTTTTGGAACTTTTCTATAAATCTAAAATTATTTCAAAATAAAAAGTTTTTTTATAATGCAAAATATGAACAAAGTGTACAGGGAAGATGATATGAGGGCCTGGTAATCTGTTAGTGAATAATAAATTTCTATTCAACTAAACATGGGTTGAAATTACTTTACATACAAGCTTAGCATACATATTTTGCAATGTCAATAGATGAAGTTGGCCACATGGAATATAGAAATACAACATTCGATCTATCTAGTTATAATGCTTAAAAATAGTTTGAAGGATAACTGAACGTACTCCTTTCCCATCTCTTCCAAAACTAAAAATTACAGTACAGTTTTTTCAGGTTTGCAAATATATACTGTGAGATTACTTGTTCAGAGTTCAATGCTGTGACAGTTTCAAAATCTATATGGCTTTCCTTCATGTTAACTGAAATGTAATTTTAAACATTACATTCTCCTTCCTCAAATCCTCTTAGAGTTTTTCTCCTGTAATATAACTCTGGACCAATTCAATTACATCTCAAATCAGAAGAGGTTCAAACAAATAGTGTAAGAGTAAATCACTTTTCTTTAAGGCAGCTGGAGTTTATTAAGTTGAAAGATTCCAAAGGCTTTCCTCAGAATGTTTTTAGAAATTTGCATTTGAAAATAACGTAGGAAAAAATGAATATTATTCATTTCAAAATGTGTTGCTATTGATATTAAAACAAATGTTAAAAATAGACCAAGAATCTTGTTTTATCATTTGTGGGTTGCTTGTGGCTTTAAAAAAAATTGGTGCTATTACTAAGCTTGTGTTGCGGCTTTTTATATATGAACGGTTTGAATCAAAGCAGCTGTTTTTGCTAGGACAATAAGCCAATTTTGCTAGAAATTTTGAGGACACAATTTAAATGGAAAATCCACCCAAGAAGTTGTAGGAGGGCTATCTAGGCTATATTAAATAGGTCTCACAGTACCCGCTTTTTCCCTGTAGCTTCAATAAATGCCAATTATGGATAGATAGCATCAGCATATGTGTATTCAAAATATAGTCTTGTCCATGTGGGTGACTATGTTTGGAAAGCCTTACATGAAACCCAGGGTTTTGTTTTATGTTTTGCTTCTTTTGTTTTCTCATAGGAATACTTGATTTCTCTGTTTTTCAACCCACACTTCAATTATTTTCCAAGTTTTATAGAGTGTATAATTTTGTTATCTCTAGAATTGCTTCTCTTCTTCATCTGTCACTGACTCAGATACAGCCCTCATCATTCATTAATTCATTCAAAAGTATAGACTGCCAATTGTTATTAGAAATTTTCTAGAGGGATTCTTTATAAAATGGAAGATTGTTCATACCTCTCTCCTGATAGTATCTTCCAATGAGTCTCTAACTTTTAGGAGAAAGCCCCACTCTAATATAGAGTAGATAAAGCCCATCATAGCTTGGTGTTGCTATTGCACCCTCTCCCTCACTGTGGTCTAAAACATACCGAATTACTTGTGTCTTCTCAAACTTATCACACCTCTGCACATGTCCATCCCCTGTATTAAATTCCTCATCATAAACTCTAGTTGCCTTTTGCACATACTACAAAAGTCAGCTTATGGGCTAACCTCTCTGAGAAGTACCACCGAGTAAACACTTGTAAAACAGAGGAAGAGATAAAAAGCAGACATAAAGTAATAAATGAATTCCTGGTTATGTTTCTAATTCGGTCTAGATGGTTTCCCAGAGACTTTGATCCTCAGGGATCAAAAATGTCCAGAGCAAGAATGGTACCCATATAGTCTGCTGAAACTCCTGGTACAAATCAGTGATTTGGTCTGTTTCAGAATGCCAAGAGACTGGTGTGTGTGTGTGTGTGTGTGTGTGTGTGTGTATGTGTGTGTGTGTGTGTGTGTATTTGTATGTTTGTTTATTTTTCTCTTTGAAGTAGGGAAGATGGTGTTCATTCTTAAACTCAAGCAAGTTCCTGAGAACGGCTCATATTGAACCTGCTCTGAGGTAATCTGGAATCTTTGTTTAATCAAGAATGTATTTTCAGTCCATACCATGCTAATATAATAGCTTCACCAAGTAGAGAAAAAAATCACGGAGGAGATGAAATAGAAAAGTCAAGGATCTTTGGATTCTAAAAGAGCTCCCTTCTAGAAAATTGCTATTCCAGAGATCCAAATGCACCTTGAGAGCCAAGGCAGTCTAGCATGGGACTCTCATTACAGAACCCTCTTCCATTATCCCATTCCAGGTTTGAGTGAAGGCCGCTGATGACTTCTCTTAGGCCTGCCCCATAATTGGCCCATGGTTGCTCTGAAAAGCAACCAGTTCTCAGTAGGGTAGGTCATATACCTTCTTACTTACCTGAATGAATTGGTGTCAAACAATGTTAATATCATCTTTATCAAATTTATTCTTGTACAAAGGCTCTCTTTTTTAAGAAAATGGTAACCCCCACCCAAAATTACCATAACTTAAAAGTGTTATAGCTCCTAGGAAGCCCATTATGTGCTCAGGAAATGACACTCAGTGGCTGCACCCTAACACTTCTCTTACTGTGAATTGATTGCTGCTTATGCAGCAGTGGAGCCCCAAGTATACTTATGTTTTCATTGTTTACATATATTTTCAATCTTTGCTCTTAATCTCTAAATATCTTTAAGGAAATATCTATCTTTGAATCATTTTATTCCCCATAGCACCTTGCATGATATTTTACAAATAGAGATAAATAAATATGGGTTAAGGTACTGAAAGAATAAAGTAAAATTCATATTTTTGACTTTGGAGAATGCAATATGACTTTCTTTGCTTTCGACTTTGGAGAATGCAATATGACTTTCTTTGCTTTCTTTCTCTAGTAAAACTGCCTCCACTCCATGGCGGTTTCATTGTTATATTAACTTTGAGTAAAATCTAGTCTTCTTATTTGTCATAGCCATAAACTATACCAAAATAATGAAAGAATCTTAGGTCTCTTTGGACAAATATTAATGAAAATATGAACTGATCACCTTACATTAAAAAGTTTTAGCATTCACAGTTACTTAGATTTCAATAACTTTGTGTAAATATTCGAGGTAGGAGTATTCGGAAACATTTTTAGTTTAGACTCGTTGGTCTCTTGAACTTACGTTACCTTTCAAATAGAGTTGCAGAACACACTATGCAAAGTTAACTTCTACTGCTTTTGTGACTTTGTCATGAAACTCAAATTAATACCTTTCATTTGTCCTATGGCAAAAAGTACTACTTGTGGTGTAGTAGAATATGTATTTTCCATTTATCCAATATTTTAAAAACAATAATTAGCATCCTGAATAGTTTTATGAAATCCAGTAATGCAAGCCTCCAGAATTTTTAAAAAATCATAATAAATGATTACATGGGAGGAAATAACTGCTTTGCTTGAACCAAAGATATTTGAAACCCTAGAAGTAGTCACTAAAAGCCACTGATTGCCTTTTTTCTGTAGTGCTCTCAAAAGGAGATACTAAGGTTTAACTGAGATGATGAAAGCAAATCAGGTTCTACTTGATAGCATTCCATGGAGGGATTTGGGTTTTTATTTCCCTCTTCCTTGTAATTGAAAAAATAAATAAATTTTATTGTTCGCCAGACTATAATACCCATTCGTTTGGCTTAGCCATTTTTCATTCTGAAGCAAGCACTGAACTAGATACCTACACATCTAAATTATTAGCCTGTCTCTGTATATTAGCCTATGAATTCATTTTTCACCCTTTAAATGTACTTAAGATCTACCATATATACAACATGTATCTGGCACATAACTGAAGCTCAGCCAATGTTTATGGAATGGAATAATTAATGCTTGATGTGACTTTGGTCAAAATTTTCTCATCTCTAAAACTGAGTAGAGTGACATTCAACTTCTCTTCCCATTAAAATTTTATGATTCTAAATAAGCCCTTTCCCAAATTGCTATGGATGTAAATTTCAAAGTATTTCAGAGCAGAGCAAACTAGGCTATTTTTTATTGTCTAAGGTATATATTTACCTTTCATCAGTGGTTATTCATTTTTCGAGAAAAAAGGTCATGTGCATGACAGAGTATTGTTTACATTCTTAACAATAAAGGCATTTCTCTGCAAACCATTTTGCCATAAACCTTGGGTTGGAAAAGGGTTGAATATCAAGTAGTATCAGAGACCTTATATTTATCCTGCCCTCTTGATTGAATTTCTTACTTTTAAAACAAGATAGCTTGTGTTTTAAAAATTTGAATTTCTTACATTTAAAACACGATAGCTTGTGTTTTAAAAGTAAGAACACTCACAGATATTTTCAAAGGCTCTCCAAAGAACAAATGTTTAAGTCTCAACACGAGGCAATGTTTGACTGGAAAGTGTATTGGTGTTTTTGGTCTAGGTATGTTAAAAGATATAAATGTAAATATTCAAAATTCAGCAAAGCCCAAACAGGATAAATGCAAAGGAAACCACACCAAAATAGAGAGAAAGTCCTAAAGAAATAAAGAGAAAAGCAAATCATTACAAAGAAGGAAGATCAAATGATCTCTGATTTCTCATCAAAACAGTGGAGTCCTGAAGCTAGCGAAACACCATCTTTAGGGTTAGAATGTCTCTCAAGAATGAAGGCAAAACTAAAGACACTTTCATTAAAAAGCTACAAGAATTTGTTACCAGGAGACCTGTACTGCATGAAATTCGAGTGGATATTTTTCATGCTAAATGAAGAGCTTCCGATACACACACACACACACACACATATGTGTGTGTGTGTGTGTGTATGTGTGTAGATAGACAGATAGATAGATAGATAGATAGATAGATAGATAGATAGATAGATAGATAGATAGATGGCAAACCAACAAAAACTCAGTAAGGCAATATTTGTAAAACCTATATAATTGGATATAAAATTAAAATGTTTTTCCCCCATTATTACTTTCAACCATGCTTGCGGAAATCTACCCTACTGCCTCTAACACATCTCACCCAACCACCATAGCTTTTCCGTCTCTTTCTGTAGTTAAAAAAGGAGCTGTTTCTGTCTGCTCAACTTCCTCTTATCTAATTAATGCTCACTCTTCCCACTCTTGCTAGCCAAGTTTCAGCTGAAAATCAGCAGTAGGGAGAGGGGTGGCCTCTTCTATAACCCCCCTTCTTTCTCTTTTCTGTGTTCCTTACTCTTTATATTGTTGTAAGAAAAAGATAATATTAATAAAAACATCAGATTATCTTTCTATTAACAAGTGCTGCCATGGTCTTCTTTAAGCGGTCAAAACACAAGTATGGAGCCTCTGGGCACACCAGAGGGCCGATGTCATAGGAATTCAGACTCTGGTTATGTCCTGAGGCCTATGTCACAGATATTCAGAGCATGACTGTCTTCCGGGACCTGTGAGCAATCTTAGATCACCTTGTGGACTGCTATAGTGATGGGCCACTAGGAAAACTTTTCGTGCTTGACGTTCAGCAGTATACCCTCAGCCAACTTTTCTTGCCAGATATTGTACAGTCACATATTTCTGGGATTCCCTCTTTGTCCAGGTTTTATGAAGTAAACATAGAAGGAATTCCCATATTTCTGGGAATCCCTCTTTGTCCAGGTGTGTTAAGTAAACATAGAAAAAAGAAGCCAGTTTTGATTTGGCTGCTCAAGGCTGGCTTTTTTCTTCTATGTTTACTTAACACACAGGAAATCTCTCAACCTCACCACACAAAACTAGTAGGTGTGGCTCCTTTTCTCTGCTGGGACATCACCTGCATCCCATCCTCCGCTAAAAAGAGCAGAAGGCATCTCAGAAGTCTCTTCCTAAGTGAATGGTCAATCAGTAATGAGATGCTGGTCTTTCTTTTAACCCTTCTTACTTGACTGTAAAGAGAAGACAAAAACAGATCCTCATTCTACTACCGAACAAGAAAAGCCGTGGAACTCTTTCTCTAAGCCAACAAGCCACCATTCCCATAGATACCCTCAAATCTTCATCTTTTTTGTATGTTTTGTTAGAAGAGATTAATGGGGGATATACTCGGAAACATGGAATAATTTTGACTGCCTGTGTTTAAATCCAAGGGCACTATCTGTGTCTTTCAGTGTTGACTCTCTTTAGAATGTGGGAGTAAT